>NC_080171.1:123306363-123606363 GCF_950295315.1 Erinaceus europaeus | reverse complement strand
ACAAAACTGTATTGTGATATAAATCTAAACAGCTTTATCAGCCTCACTTTTAGATTAGGTACATATTGTCTTTTTAAAAGATGTTTACCAAAGCTTTCTGACTTTTATCTTTATTAATATTTTTATTGATTTAATAGTGACTTACAAAATTATAAAACAGTAGGGCATAATGCCACATCACTCCCCCCACCAAAGTTCTGTGCCCTAACCCCCAGTGGTAACCACCATAGTTGTCAACATGTGTTGACCATATCTGATTCCACTCAGATTCAGTAGAGAACTGAAACACAGGAACTTGTGATGCATTTTTTTTGGTCAAGTTCCTGTGTTTCAGTTGTCCATGATCCACACCTGAGTGAAGTCATCTAGAAGTTGCCCATCAGTCCCTTACTAACTTCACTAAGCATAATCACCACTAACTCCCTTCATCTTGTTCCAAAGGGCACATGACTATATGTCCCATAACTTTTTTTTTCTATCTATAAGACTCAAATAAGTGATTTTTATTCCACTGTTAAAGGCATTTTCCCCCTTACTCTTTGTATTCCTCATAGGCCCCCCTTCTCTTTCAGATATTTTAATCGGGAAAATGGAAAGGCATGAGGGCCACTGGGGCAGAGGTGGCTGACCCCACGTGGAAGCCGCGGCCCGTTTCTATTTACTGCGAAGGTCCTGCCTTCACGTCCTTTCTAAGCCCTACCTGCATCTACTACTGCTGCCGGTGTGCTCCCTTTACTCTTCCCTCTCAGATAAGGGAAACGGGGCTTCACTTCCTCAGATGTTATCCAAATTCTCTTCCTTCTCAGTGATAGGAAACAAAGTTTCCAAGTCACAAAAGTTCCAGGTCCCAGTGAAACTGGGGTTTGTGCTCTCACTTAGATGGTCTTTCTGATTTAGTCCAGTAGAATGGTTTACATTTCTTTGCTTCTGTGCTGTTAATTTCTTCATGCAGAGATCTAAATAAAAATGTGTAATGAAGGGGGTTGGGTGGTGGCGCGCCTGGTTGAGCACATGTATTACAGTGCTCGAGGATCCGGGTTTGAGCCCTCGGTTCCCACCTGCAGGGGGAAAGCTTTACGAGTGGTGAAGCAGGGCTGCAGGTGTCTCTCTGTCTCTCTCCCTCTCTATCATCCCCTTCCCTCTTGATTTCTGGCTATCTCTATCCAATAAATAAAGATAATAATAAATAATTAAATGTAAAAAACTGTTTAAAAATTTTTTTAAATGTGTAACGAAACAGAAAAGCCCAAGGGGAAAACGGGGATGTTATGTGTTGTGTATTTCTTTCTGGAAGGTATCCTTTTCAGTGTAGAGATTCAGTCTGGTGCTATCATGATTCCATCCTGAGCTCCCTGGGCAGACACCCTCACCAATGTGTCCTGGAACCTCCCCTCCCCAGAGCCCTGCCCCGCTAGAAAAGATACAAACAGGCTGGGGGTGTGGATCCACCTGTCAACACCCATGTTCAGTGGGGAAGCAATGACAGAAGCCAGACCTTCCACCTTCTGCTCCACATAGAGAATTTTGGACCTTACTGTTGGGGGCAGGGGGAAGAGAAATGTTAGGGGAAGATGACCAGAGGCTCTGACCTCCAACTCCCACCAGGAACTGGAGAGAGAGGAGGAGAAAGGGAGGGACATTTAGATGTAGTAATAGGTGTAGGTGTGACTTGGAAAGGAAGAGAAGATGGGACCTTAAAAAAAGGAAGAAAAAAAAAAAGGGCAAATGTAGGCAGATAGCTGTAGAAAAAATAGTCGGCTCCTATCTGCAGCTTTGGGAGACCTGCTGTAGCTTCCAGTGGAGGGACTGGGGATCCAGAACTCTGGTGGTGGGAATGGTGTGGAGATGTACACCCGTGAGCTTGCAATTTTGAATATTTTTATTTATATAATATTGGATAGAGACAGAAATTAAGAGGGGAAGTGAAGGGAGAGAGACAGAGAGATAACTGCAGCCCTACTTCACCACTCACGAGACTATCCCCCTGCCATGGGGATTTACCTTGTAATTTTGTTAATCAATATTAAATCACTACTTAAGAAAAGAGAGTGACTCTGGGGTTGGGCCCTGGGGATCAGAGTCACCTCACCTTGCAGAGGCCACTTTTATAGCTGTTGATCTTTGCACAGTGCCGGGCTAGCGTGGGGGTGCCTCTTCCCGGGCGCGTACTCTCTGGGTTGGAGAGAACTCGACCAGAGCCAGCCTGGGCTGCCACTCACTCAGCTACGTGAGAGAGAGATGACTCAGGAACAGAGCTGCTGGTTGCGAGGTGATTCAATTCTTTATTGATCAGAGAGCCAAGGCTTTTAAGAGTCGGACCCGGAAGTGGCAAGTCGGAAACGGAAATGGTTAGGAAAGGGGCAGAGAAAAGCAAAAGGGGGCTGGGGAGGTAGGAACTTTCTTAGCAACTGTTGCGAGGGTTTTAACTGGTAGGATTAATATTACCCTGCAGGCAGTGAGGATCTTGAGGGTAGAAAGAAGAGAGATCAAAGGAATGGAATGGGTGGGGATCTTTCAGGCAAAACAATGATTATGTAGATAGGCCATAGTATCAGGAATGCAGGGTCCTTTGTGAAGCAGGGAGTCTGATAAGATGAGGCAAACCTTGGGGGTTGTGTTCCTCCTCGCTCGGCCTCTCAGTAGAGAGAGAGAGACTGACAGGATGGATGTCCCCTCAAGTCAAGCCCTGCCAAGCTCAGCCACATGCTCACAATTTCCTGACATCTCCCCCTATCTTTGTATCTAATGGCCATATTTAAATATTTAAATGGGTCAATGTCTGTAAGAGACTCCATTTCTGTCAGAGGAATAGCAGTGTAGGGGTGAACAGAAACCTTTTGGGCAGAAACCTGAATGATATTGTGCAGGCTGTTTTGAAAGAACTGGAATAAGACAGGGAGCCATATGTAAGACTAGCAAAGGTCAGTGTGAGGCCGAGGGGAGGCCTGATAGTCAGAGGAGCGGGGGCCTGAATGGCGAGAGGGGTGATCTGGCGTTGCAGGGTCCCGAGCAAGACAGCTGGCTGCAAAGTCCATGACTGCTACAGTTGGTCCTTGAGAAGTCCAGCAGCACAGGGTCTCCAATGGCCCATTTCTGGCTGTTGGGGGCCCAGAGGGAGAGTGAGTGAGTGAGTGAGTGAGTGAGTGAGTGCACTGCTGCTGTAAAGCACACCTCTGCCAGCATATTGCTACCGTCATTTCCTCTTTCAAACTCTACATTTCAAACTCTGCACCATTTCCTCTTTCATTGTCTCTACCGTTAAAAACTTTTTTTTTTTTTTTTTTTTTTTACCTTCAGGGTTATCACTGGGGCTTGGTGCCAACACGATGAATCCACTGCTCCTAGAGACCATTTGTCCCATTTTATTGGCCAGGACAGAGAGAAATGGAGAGAGGAGGGGAAGACAGAGAGGGGGAGAGAAAGACAGACACCTGCAGACCTGCTTCACCGCCTGTGAAGTGACTCCCTGCAGGTGGGGAGCCGGGGGCTCGAACCAGGATCCTTACGTTGGCCCTTGCCCTTTGCACCACCTGTGCTTGCCCCCTGATTCCCAAACCTCAATTATTTATTTATTCATTTATTTACTGGTAGAAAAAGAAATCATCCCAATTATGGAAGAACTTTGAGCAAGGTGTAAGTCAGGAGTCTAAGCCTCTGCAAAGTAGAAAAAAAAAGCCCATGTGTTAGCTTTTGATTCCCCAGAACCTTCTCAGGCTTGTGCCCTGGCATCTTTGGGAGCCTCTGGCAAATGCCAGAATCCAGTAATGCTCAAGTCCCTCTGAGTCAGCTCTCCATACGTGCAGGTCCCACCTCTGAGAATTCAACTAACAAACACCAGGGGTTGGTTGAATCAACAAATACTGAACCTACATATAGAAAAAAATAATCACATGTAGGTGGATCTAAGCAGTACAAACCAACATTGTTTATGGGCCAGCTATCCTTATATGAAGGAAGGAAATTTGGGGCCGGGTGGTGGCCTTCCTGGTTAAGGGCACATAGTACTTAGCAAAAGGACCGGTGCAAGAACCTGGGTTCGAGCCCTCACTCCCCACTTGTAAGGGGGAAGCTTCACAAATGGTGAAGCAGGTCTGCAGGTGTTTGTCTTTCTCTCTTTTAAAAAATTTTTTAAAATTTAATTTCCCTTTTGTTGCCTTTGTTGTTTTTTATAGTTGTTGTAGTTATTATTGTTGTTGTTATTGATGTCGTTTGTTGTTAGGACAGAGAGAAACGGAGAGAGGAGGGGAAGACAGAGAGGGGGAGAGAAAGACAGACACCTGCAGACCTGCTTCACCACCTGTGAAGCGACTCCCCTGCAGGTGGGGAGCCAGGGGGCTCGAACCGGGATCCTTAAGCTGGTCCTTGTGCTTTGCGCCACGTGCGCTTAACCTGACTGTGCTACCGCCCGACTCCCCACATATATATATATACACACACACATATACATATACATATACATACATATATGTATGTATATATATAGAGAGAGAGGGAGGGAGATCTAGATCTGAGCTCACACTCTGTGGTCGTGAGTAGGAGCGTTCCCCAGTATCAGGACCCATCTTCCTCAGGTGGAGCGTAGAGTATGTTGTCCAGCCTCCCTCCGGAGGATGGAACATTCTCTACCATTGTTGATCCACGTTGAGGATAATGGGGCTGCCCCCTTTTTTTTTGTCTATGGTCCCGTCTTCTCTTCCTCTCCTAGTCACACCTACACCTATTACTCCATCCAAATGCCCCTCCTTTGTCCCTCTTCTCTCTCTGGGTCCTGATGGAGTTGGAGTTCAGAGCCCTCTGGGCATCTTCCTTTATCATTTCTCCCCTGCTGGGAGTCTGGACCCAGGATCTTTCTGGGAAGCAGAAGGTGGGAGTTGTGGCTTCTGTCATTGCTTCTCCACTGGACATGGGTGTTGGCAGGTGGACCCACACCTCCAGCCTGTTTCAATCTTTCCCTAGTGGGGTGGGGCTCTCTCTCTCTCTCTCTCTCTGTCTCTCTCTTGTACACACACACACCACCCCAAGAGGGGAGGAGAGGAGGGGAGGGAGAAATTGGGAGTGGGTGAGCCCTGTTGGCAGCGGAACAGGCTAAGACTGGGGCATCTCAGAGCCGCAGTCCCTGGGCCCCAGGCAGCTGTGGGTGGACGGTTACCGCCCCTGAGTCAGCCTTCCAGCCCCACCCGGCGGGGACTGCACCTTCAGCCCTGGTTCCTCCCTTAGTGGCCCCGCTGGGGACAGCTGGGAAGCTGACTCAGTCAGCCTGCATTGGTCTCTCTGCAGTTCAGCCCGAGGGCCTCTAGCAAAGCGTGTGCACACACTTTACTTCCTGTCCCTGGTTGTGGCCTCTTCAGAGGCTCGGAGGGTGGATGGGCTCCCTGGGAACCCACTTTCAGCTTTCCTTAAGTGCAGGTGCCTGGACACTCCCACTCCCAACCCCCTCTCAGACCAATTTTACTCGATTTTTAAATTTATTTTTAAAGATTTATTTATTTGAAGGCTGGGAGAAGATAGCATAATGGTTATGCAAAAAGACTCTCATGCCTGAGGCTCCCTAGTTCCAGGTTCAATCCCCATACACTGCCATAAGCCAGAGCTGAGCAGTGCTCTGGACACACACACGCACACACACTCACACTCACACACACACACACTCCACACACACACTCACACTCATAAACACACTCACACACACTCACACACACATACTCACTCACACTCACACACACTCACACACACTCACACACACTCCACACACACACTCACACTCATAAACACACTCACACACACTCACACACACATACTCACACACACACACACACTCACACACACTCACACACACACATTCACTCACACACACTCACACACACTCACATTCATAAACACACTCACACACACTCACACTCACACACACTCACACACACTCACACACACATACTCACTCACACTCACACACACTCACACACACTCCACACACACACTCACACTCATAAACACACTCACACACACTCACACACACATACTCACACACACTCACACACACTCACACACACACACACTCACACACACTCACACACACATACTCACACACACTCACACACACTCACGCACACTCACACACTCACACTCACACACACACTCACACACACACACACTCACACACACTCACACACATACTCACACACACTCACGCACACTCACACACACACACACACTCACACACACACACACACACACTCACACACACTCACACTCACACACACTCACACACACACACTCACACACACACACACTGACACACACACACTTTAATTTTATCTACTGCACCACCTCCTAGTTCCCTTCAACTAGACTTTTGAGAGTTGACTTCCTCTTCCTCCTGCATTTCCATCTCCTCCTCCTTCTTTCTTTTCGATAGAGCGTAAGAGAAAGCAGCTGGTGGCTGGCGGCTTGACCAGACTAGCTCCTCACCTGGTGTCACCTGGTGTGGTTTGCACTCCGCAGGGTGAGCTGTTTCTCCACCCTGAGTCTGGGCGTTTTTCATGCAGCTCCCTGGTCGGGGTGCTGTCCCTTGGTGCCCAGGTGATGCAGGTGGAAGTAGGGACTGATCTTTCTTTCTTTCTTTCTTTCCCAGAGCTCAGGCATGAGAATCTGTTTGCATAGCCATTTTGCTATCTACTCCACCCTATTAGTGATTCAATATTGATTTACAAAATTATAAGATAACAGGGGTACAAGTCCACACTGTTCCCACCCCCAGAGTTCTGTGTCCCCAGTCCCTCCCTTGGAAGCTCCAGCAGGTCTCCCAAGGTTGCAGATAAGGGTTGACTGTTATTTCTATAGCCATCTGTCTACATCTGTATGTCTTTCCCCATGGCCCCATCTTCTCTCCCTTTCCAAGCCACACCTACACCTATCTCTACATCCAATTCCCTTTTCTTTCTGTGGTCCTGATGGAGCTGGAGTTCAGAGCCCTCTGGACTTCTTCCCCTGGCTGTTTCTCCCCTGCTGGAAGCATGGGTCAAAATCCTCTCGGGGGAGCAGAAGGTGGGAGTTCCAGCTCGTGTAACTGCTTCTCCTCTGGACATGAGTGTGGGCAGGTCGGTCCATACTGCGGGGGTTGATTTTCACAGGGGAAGAAGACCTGTCTGACCTTGGTACTGGCTCCCCCCCCCCCCGACGCGCCCCCCTGATAGCCTGGCAGTTGAGGCCTGAGGCCACCTCTGGGTTCCTGCCACTGCTCACAGGGAAGCTGGAATGTGAGGTTTCCTACGGCTGGAGGTGGCCTCTGACGGTTCCCAGCTGCCGCCGCTCCCGGGAGACCTCTGGGAGACTTGAAGGGTGATCGCAAGACTCCACCTGAACTCCAGAGCTGGAAACCGGAGCCCCTCAGGCTCACTGCGAGGCTGGCAAGGGAGTGGGGTGTGAGTGTGTGGTGGAGAGGAAGCCCCAGGGGACTCTCCTCACTCGGCTCCAGAATGACTGTCTCGAGGAAGCGCTGCTGCAGCTGCAGTGTGCTGGGGACGGCGCTTTCTGCCCCGCACGTGGGCGCGAGTCCTGTGCACACCCCCCGCCCGCCCCGCACACAGCTGAGCGCCTGCCGGTCCTCCCCGTCCAGGCCCGGCCTGGCCGCGGCCGCGGCCGCGTCCACAGGGCTCAGTGCGGGCTGTCCTCTCCTGGCGCAGGAGCAAACCCAAGAGCAAGCTTTTCACATTCAGTTTCAAATGCCCAGAGGAGCGAGGTCTCCCGAGATGACACATTTTTCTAGCATTATGCTTGCTGAACTTGAGACTGCGAAATAATGCAATGGACATCTCTCTCTCTTTTTTCTCCTTCCCCCCCTCTCTCCATCTCTCTTTTTCTTTCTCTCCTTTCTTCTTCCTTCCTTTCCCTTTCCTTTCTTCCTTTTCCTTCCTAGCTTTTCTTTCTCTTCCTTCCTTTCTCTCTCCCTCTCTTTCCCTTTTTATCTCTCCCCTCTTTCCTTTCTTTCTCTCCCTCTTTCTTTCATTATTCCTATCTCCCTCTTTATCTCTATCTTTCTTCCTCTCTCTCTCTCTCTCTCTCTCTCTCTCTTTCTTAGGATCAAGCAGACTTCTTGTATGTGGGGGGTAAGGGTTGAGGCTACTGGGTACTTGTGCCAATCAGACTTTCTACAAGTGTAGGCTACACAGGGACAGTGACTACATTTTCCCCAGGACATAGGGTTGCTTTTTTTTTTTTTTAATGTTGTGGTTACTATTATCATTGTTATTGATGTCGTTGTTGTTGGATAGGACAGAGAGAAATGGAGAGAGGAGGGGAAGACAGAGAGGGGGAGAGAAAGATAGACACCTGCAGACCTGCTTCACCACCTGTGAAGCGACCCCCCTGCAGGTGGGGAGCCGGGGGCTCGAACCGGGATCCTTACGCTGGTCCTTGTGCTTTGCGCCACGTGTGCTTAACCCGGGAGGCTGACAGCTGGGCAAGAGGACCCTCTCCCTCCCTGAGATTGACCTCCTGGGGGAACCCCAGGGCTTCTGGGCTAGACCCAGGAGGCCAGCGACTCCCCCAGGCCCACCTAGAGACAGCAGCAGGACCCTGCTGTGTGTGGATTCTCTGTGTGTGGGTCCGTCTCTGGGACGGGCCAGGGTCCATATGAGCTGTGCTGTTCTCTGGCAGGTACCGGGTGAGCTTCAGACCCAGATATGTCACTAGGTACAAGACAGTGACGCAGCTGGAGTGGAAGTGCTGCCCTGGCTTCAGAGGGGCAGACTGCCAAGAAGGTGTCAGCCACCCCATGAGGAAGCCTCTTCCCACGCCCTCTCGACCTCGGAGCAACATGAAGAAAGCCACAGGTAGTAGATCTGAGCTTGGCTCTTCCTGGTTGCTTCTCATGCAGGGGTTAGCTCACAGCGGTGAGCTTCCTACGGTATTCGCTCAGGGAGCAGCCCGTTGCTTTCAGTAGACACACGGGGAGACACTTATTTTCAGAAGGCTTGCAGTCTGGAGACAGAGATATGCTGAGCACGTGGCTTTGTTGGGATCAGCTCGTTGCGAAAGTCAAGACCTTAGAAGTTAATACCACAGATAACAGAAACTTTCATTCTTCTGAAACTTTCAGTCTGAGCAAAGGAGGAGACACTCGGGGAATTATGAACACTTTGTACATCTTCATCTATAAGCTCCCATGAACCTGAATTTTATTTTATTTTATTTTTTATTTTTTTTAATTTTATTTATTTTTTTTTTGGCAGTATGGGTTAACTTTTTTTTTTTTTTTTTTTTAACAAAACCATAGGGTAGGAGGGGTACAACTCCACACAATTCCCACCGCCCAATCTCCATATCCCACCCCCTCCCCTGATAGCTTTCCTATTCTCTATCCCTCTGGGAGCATGGACCCAGGGTCATTGAGGGTTGCAGAAGGTGGAAGGTCTGGCTTCTGTAATTGCTTCCCCGCTGAACATGGGCGTTGACTGGTCGGTCCATACTCCCAGTCTGCCTCTCTCTTTCCCTAGTAGGGTGGGTCTCTGGGGAAGCTGAGCTCCAGGACACATGGGTGGGGTCTTCAATCCAGGGAAGTCTGGCCGGCATCCTGATGGCATCTGGAACCTGGTGACTGAAAAGAGAGTTAACATACAAAGCCAAACAAATCCCAAAGCTTGGAAAAGTGGAGAGGAAGTATTAGGGAGGTACTCACTGCAAACTCTAGTGTACTTCTGCTTTCTTACTTTGGTGCCATACTCCAAACTCAGTCAATTTCTGCTTTGCGTTTCTACTTTTTTTTTTTTTTACATGCATAACATTCCCCAGATTCCCATTTAACAGTACAACCCCCACTAATTCATCATTTTTCATGGACCTGTATTCTCCCCACCCACCCACCCACCCCAGAGTCTTTTACTTTGGTGTAATACTCCAATTCCATTTGAACCTGAATTTTAAGGAGCTAAAATGGTGTTTTAAAAATTGGTAGATAGAGTGGAGATAAGACAAAAGGAGGGGGGTGAATCCTGGAAGGCCTCACTCAAAGGTGGGACAGAAGAGGGGAGGTCTAGCATGAAGCTCAGGCTACCTGCCACAGTAGTCAGGGACTCCACAGCGGAGGAGAGGCAGGAGAGGACTGAAAAGGGCCTGGGGTGGGGGGAGGTGGGTAGTGGCACACCTGGTAGAGCGCACGCGTTGTTAAGAGCCAGGTAAGCTCAAGCCCTGGCCCCCCCACCTGCAGAGGGGAAGCTCTGTGAGAGGTGGAGATGTGCTCTCTCTCTCTCTCTCTCTCCCTTTGTAAGGAAAATGGCTGTTGGGAATGGTAGAGTTGTATAGGCACAGAGTCTGGGGTGACTTTGATAGACAGAACAAAATAAACAAAGGTGTGAAGACACAGCAACACAGCACAGGATGCTGGAGGGAGACTCCAGTCAGGGCTGGATGGTGCAGACACCCATTATGGTGGGCAGATAAGAAGGTGTACTCGGTGAGACTCTCTTGTAAATCATTCCCTCTAACAAATGATCTAGAACTGAGAGAGAGAGAGAGAGATGGGGGGGTAGAAGGAGGGATGGAGAGAGAAATGGTTAACAGACTCATTCTTATTCTCTTTGGGCTGAGATAGTCACAGAACCAATTTAGAAGTATTCAATGAAGTTATTCTTGAATTTTTGTCTGAAAAAAGAAATTGAAAGGAAGTAGCACACACTGAATAGTTAAGGATAAAGAGACACTTTCCCTCTGCTGTAGACCCTTGTTTCAAGTGAAACAGTAAGAGAATGAGTTTTTTGTTTTTTTTTTTAATTTATTTTATTTATTCCCTTTTGTTGCCCTTGTTGTTTTATTGTTGTAGTTATTATTGTTGTTGTCGTTGTTGGATAGGACAGAGAGAAATGGAGAGAGGAGGGGAAGACAGAGAGGAGGAGAGAAAGATAGACACCTGCAGACCTGCTTCACCGCCTGTGAAGCGACTCCCCTGCAGGTGGGGAGCCGGGGTTCGAACCGGGATCCTTATGCCGGTCCTTGTGCTTTGTGCCATCTGCGCTTAACCCGCTGCGCTACAGCCCGACTCTCAAGAGAATGAGTTTTATCAGTAAAATCCTTTTGGTCCCTTTGTTCTATGTCACTTTATCTTTCTTCCTACTGGAAGCATCTATCTGTGATGTGTTTGCTTATTTATTCACGAGAGCGTGCAGGGCATCACTGGCACACAGATGGGGCCAGGAATCAGAGCCTGACCTCACGCTTGCAAGACCAGGACCCCGCCTGCCAGTTGCCTTCTAGTCTGCCTTTTTTTTTTTTTTTCAGTATTTTAACTTAAAACAATTTATTTATTTTTTAAATTTCTTTATTGGGGAATTACTGTCTTACATTTGACAGTAAATACAATAGTTTCTACATGCATAACATTTGCCAGTTTCCCATATAACAATACAACCCCCTACAACTAGGTCCTTTATCATCCTTCATGGACCTGTATTCTCCTCCCCCCCCATCCCAGAGTCTTTTATTTTGGTGCGATACGTCAACTCCAGTTCAGGTTCTACTTGTGTTTTCTCTTCTGATCTTGTTTTTCAACTTCTGTCTGAGAGCGAGATCATCCCATATTCACCCTTCTGTTTCTGACTTATTTCACTCAACATGAATTTTTCAAGGTCTATCCAAGATGGGCTGAAAATGGTGAAGTCACCATTTTTAATAGCTGAGTAGTATTCCATTGTGTAGATAGACCACAACTTGCTCAGCCACTCATCTGTTGTTGGACACCTGGGTTGCTTCCAGGTTTTGGCTATTACAAATTGTGCTGCCAAGAACATACGTGTACACAGATCTTTTGGGATGGGTGTGTTGGGTTCCTTAGGATCTATCCCCAGGAGAGGAATTGCAGGATCATAGGGTAGGTCCATTTCTAGCCTTCTGAGAGTCTCCAGACTGTGCTCCACAGGGGCTGGACCCATTGACATTCCCACCAGCAGTGCAGGAGGGTTCCTCTGACCCCACAACCTCTCCAGAATTTGCTGCTGTTACCTTTTCTGATGTGTGACATTCTCACAGGAGTGAAACGGTATCTCATTGTTGTCTTTATTTGCATTTCTCTGACAATCAGAGATTTGGAGCAGTTTTTCATGTGTTTCTCGGCCTTTTGGATCTCTTCTGTGGTGACTATTCTGTCCAAGTCCTCCCCCCATTTTTGGATGGGGTTATTTGTTTTCTTGTTGAGTTTGGCCAGCTCTTTATATATTGTGGTTATCAGCCTCTTGTCTGATGTATGGCATATAAAGATCTTCTCCCATTCTGTGAGGGGTCTCTTGGTTTGGGTAGTGGTTTCTTTTGCTGAAAACACGTTTATTTTTGTTGTGGCACTGTCAGTTAAATATCCACATGCCGCTAAGCACAGCCCCACAGTCGCAGTGCCGTTATCCCAGAGGCCCTCTGTCTGTTCCTCCACCACGCCTCTGTTACCACGGAGTGGAAGAGTCCAGCTGGCTATATTATTACTGCATACTCATCTGTTTTAGTTATTTATATAACTCTTCCTACTTTGCATGCTCTGTATACAGACTTGTAGATATTAACCCGCTTAACCTTCTTTGTGCCCTACTGTATTGACAAAGCTGGTTTGCTCCTCCTCCCCTTCCTCTTCTTCCTCCTCCTTTCTTCTTCTTCTCCTCCTCTTCCTCCTCCTCCTCTTCCTCCATTTTTTGGTGATTTGCTTCCTATTCTCTTAGTGCCTAAGGTTTTGCTAATCTCTTTTTTGTTTATTTTACCAACGCATACTATGAGTTGATTTTCTTTTTATGATGCACCAAATTTATCTTTATAGTATTGTTTCTTTCTTTTGGCATATTTACTTGAGGGCATATTTCTCCATGTAAAATCGTCAACATCTCAATGTTTGTGTTCTCTGATGTAGCCGACTGCACCACAGTGAGGCACATGATTCTCTTGTCAGGAGAAACCAAAGGAATTTCTTTCTCTCTCTCCTTTCTTTCTGCCTTTCTTTCTTAGTTTCCCCAAGCGCTAACAGGCTTAAACAATGTCCATGACGTTCTTTAATCATAGGAAAATAAGTAAATCATAAAACAACAAAAGAACACTTAGGAATTGCTTGCAGGCTGACTCTTTGCTCTCACACTGTGCCACCCATAGCTAATGGGTGGGTCTCAGGGCCTGGCTGTGGTTTACACCCGGCAACCACAGGCGTGGCTGCAGCTGCCAAGGGTGGGAGCCGTGCTCACATGATAAAGTCGGCTGGGTAGCCCCTCCAGGGTGCAGGAGACTGTTGCATATCTTCTTGTGCCGTGTGCACAGCTGCTCAGGAAGCCTAGGAGGGAAGGGGGCATCCCCCCCTTTTAAAACTTTAAAATTTTTAAAAAATCTTCATTTATTTGTTGGATAGAGACAGCCAGAAATGTAGAGGAGGGGGGAGACAGACAGACACCTGCAGCCCTGCTTCATCTCTCACAAAGCTTTCCCCCTGCAGGTGGGGACTGGGGGCTTGAACCTAGGGCCTTGCGCCCTGTAGTGTGTACTTGGGAAGGTGTGTCACCACCCGGCTCCGGAAGGTAGCGTCTTTGCTTTGCGGCTGGAGAGATGAGTTCACAGAAGCAAGCTGAGTTACTCAGGGGCAGGCAGTGAACAGCAGAGTGAGATGCTTGTGTCCGTCAGTCTGGCTCCCGGGCTCATTCACTGTCCGTTGTGCCGCAGGGACCGTCTGTGTAAGGGAGGGGCTTTGTGAGTGAGGTTTCACGTGTTCCGTACTCTGCAAGGACTCTGCTTATTGTCTTGGGGAAAACTGAGTAAAGGTAGAGAAGGTTAAGCCGAGTCCGACTCTCTTTATAACAGATAATGAACCGGGCCCGGTCTCAGAACCCAAGAATAAGCTGCCAGCAACTCACGCCGTCGAGCCAAGTCACACTGTCGGTCCACAGCTGGAGAAGAGAATCCAGGTACTGGAGGAGAAGGTCCTGAGACTCACAAAGACGGTGCTCGACCTTCAGTCTTCCATTGCCGACGTGAATGGAAACCTCAAACACGGCGTTCAGGACGATGCCAGCAGAGTGGCACCAGGCCCCAGCAGCCAGCACCTGCAGCCGGGACCGAGCACGGAGATGGCCTCTCCCCCCGGAGACCCCAGCAAGAAGGAATCTGGCGTGAAGGACATCCAATCCGAACTGGCTGAGGTCAAGGATGCCCTGAAGACCAAGGGCGACAAGCTGGAAGAACTGGACGGGAAGGTGAAGGGTTACGAGGGGCAGCTCAGACAGCTCCAGGAAGCAGCCCAGGGCCCCACCGTGACCATGACCGTCGGCGAGCTCTACCAGGCCTACGTGGACAGCAAGATGGACGCGCTGAGAGAAGAGCTCGCGGAGGGGATGGACAGAAAGCTGGCGGACCTGAAGAACGCCTGTGAGTACAAGCTGCTTGGGCTCCAGCAGCAGTGTGACGATTACGGGACCAGCTATCTGGGGGTGATCGAACTCTTAGGAGAGAAGGAGGCAAGCCTGAAGCAAGAAATGAGCGACCTTCGATCTCGGTTGCCAGACGCCTCGGCACCGCCCAATTGCTGCAGCCGTGAGAAGGACGGCGACCTGGGCCAGCAGATGCAGGCGTTAGACCGGAAAGTCGAGAGCATCGCCGAGGCCACCAGGATGCTGAACGGACGACTGGACAATGAGCTCGAGCGCCTGTCGGCGCCGGAGCCCGCCGGGGACTTTGACGCGAGATGGAACGAACTGGACGCGAGGATCAACGTCACGGAGAAGAACGCAGAGGAGCACTGCTTTTACATCGAAGAGACCCTCCGGGGGACCATCCACCGAGAGCTGGACGGCCTGAGGCAGCTCGTCGATCGGAAGCTGCAGCCTCTGCGGGAGCGCCTGGGAAGCGTGCCCGAGGCGGCCAAGGGCAGCGGCCACGCCGCACAGCCCGGGCCCCCCGCGTGGCCATCGGTGTCGGGGGCCGAGAAGGAGAATGGCCGGGTGCTGATGGAATTAGCCGAGCTTCGGGGCAGGGTGCGAGCTGTGGAGGACGTCTGCCTGGACGCCCGGCCGGGAGAGCCACGCGGGCCGGGTGTGGAGGGCCCCCGCCTCCGGGGGCGGCTCAACGACACGGTGCCCAGGCGCTTTGGGGACGCCGAGCGGAGCCTGCAGAGCCTCCGAGAGCATCTCGGGCCCAGTCGGGGCGGAGAAGGCGCGGGAGACCTGTCGCAGGGGGGCGGGCGGGAGAGCGCGGGGGCACCCTGCCGCCAGCTGGAGGACAGGTGGCAGAGCCTGCGGGCCCGGGTCCGCGCGCACGGGCCGGGGGTCTCTGCGGTCGAGGGCAGGCCGGACGCCGTGGCGGGCGGCCTCGAGAGCGGCGAGGAAGGGCTCGGCAGGCACGCCAGCAGCCTGTGGGCTTGTGTCAGGCGCCTGGACGGCACCCTCCGGTCACAGTCCAGAGACATCTCCGGCCTGAGAAGCTCGCTGCAGCAGCTGTACACCCACGTCTTCCAGATCTCTACTGACCTGCGGGACCTGCTCCCATCTCCGCCGCCAGCCAGTAAGTCGACCTTCCCCTTGGCGCTACTATCATGACGCGCATCGTTATTACCATGTGCCAGATCTGGGGCACTTGGTAGAGTCACGGTGTGGTGCCGTGTGGTGTGGCCTCGGGGCCGCAAGGCGGGGGGGCATGAAGCAGGACGAGCTGTGCGACAGGCGGGAAGCTGAAGGGCGGCCGAGAGCGGCGAGCAGGCCCTTCCTGCGGGCGGGCTCCGAAGCCCTTGCAGGTCTGCTCCGAGGCCTGACTGTAGGGTGTCTGCCTCGGCCTCACCCCACTCTCCTCCTCCTCCCCTCCTCCCCTCCTCCTCCTCCTTCTTCTCCTCCTTCTTCCTCTTCCTCTTCCTCTCCCTCTTCCTCTTCTTCTTTTTTATTAATATTTATTTCCTTTTGTTGTCCTTGTTTTTTTATTGTTGTAGTTATTATTGTTGTTAATGTCGTTATTGATAGGACAGAGAGAAATGGAGAGAGGAGGGGAAGACAGAGAGGGGAGAGAAAGACAGACACCTGCAGACCTGCAGAAGCGACTCCCCTGGAGGTGGGGAGCTGGGGGCTCGAACCGGGATCCTCACTCCGGTCCTTGCGTTTTGTGCCACGTGCGCTTAACCCGCTGCGCCCCCGCCCGGCTCCCGAAAGGCTTTTTGTGTGACCCTCATGGTGTCTCTCAGCCACACGGCGTCCTCCCGAGCCGAGCGCGGCCGTGCAGGAGAGAGGGCTGCGGACAGCGAGGGGTCGTGCAGGGGTGAGGTGCCCGGCTCTGCACGGGGTCGGCTCAGCGGCTCAGGCGGCCTGCTGGGCCCGGCACCCGTGAGCAAAGCGGAGTTCTCCCAGGTGAGCTGGCTCTGCGCTTCCATTCCACACAGGAACCTACACTTTAGAGTTAGTTACATGACTCTAAAGCGTCATATAACCATAAAGCGTCACATAAAGCGTCATATAAAGTGTCATATAACCATAAAGCGTCATATGATTATAAAGCGTCATAGAACCACAAAGCGTCATATGACTATAAAGCGTCATATAACTATAAAGCGTCATATAACCACAAAGCATCATATGACCATAAAGCATCATAGGACCATAAAGCGTCATATAAAGCGTCATATGACCATAAAGCGTCATATGACCATAAAGCATCATATGACCATAAAGCATTATATAACTATAAAGCATCATATGACCATAAAGCGGCATATGACCATAAAGCGGCATATGACCATAAAGCGTCATATGACCATAAAGCGTCATATGACCATAAAGCGTCATATGACCATAAAGGGTTATAGTTCTGGAGGTGTTCGTTTCTTATTGCACAGAGACACAGAGGAATTGAGAGCAGAGAGGGCGACAGAGAGACAGAGAGACACCTGCAGCTCTGCTCCACCAGGAAGCTTGTGAAGCTTTTCCCCTGCAGCTGGGGACGGGCATGGAACCCAGGCCCCCGCCCCTGTGCTGTGTGCGCCCACCAGTGCGGCCCACCGGCCCCGTGCTGCAGGGTCCGCTCTCACCCACCTCACAGTCAGTGAGAGAGAGCAGCAGGCGGGACAGAGCCGTGAACAGACATGCCTGCCACACATCAGGCGATGGCGAACGGGAGCGCAGGAGTGGGCGCTGGCGGCTGGAGAGGTTACTCAGTGGGGATGGCGTTCGGACAGAGACAGGAGGAAGGTGAAGGCGTGAGGCCTGTGGACAGCAGGGCAGAGTGTGCCAAGCAGTGCCTGCACCACAAACCCACTGCTCCTGAAGGCCATTTTTTCTTCTCTTTGTTGTTGCCCTTTTGTAGCTATTGTTATTGTTGTTATAGTTGTTGTTGTTAGGTAGGACAGAAAGAAATTGAGAGAGGAGAAGACAGAGAGGAGGAAAGACAGACACCTGCAGATGACAGAGAGGAGGAGAGAAAGACACCTGCAGATGACAGAGAGGGGGAGATGAAGACAGACACCTGCAGACCTGTTTCACCACCTGTCAAATGACGCCCCTGAGGTGGGGAGCCGGGGGCTCGAACCGGGATCCTTATGCCGGTCCTTGCGTTTTGCGCCACCTGCGCTTAACCCGCTGCGCCACGGCCTGACCCCCTCTTTCCCTTTCTATCTCCCCCTTCCTTCTCAGTTTCTGACTGTCTCTATTCAGAAATAGTGATAATGATAAGAAAAGATAATCAAAGAGATTTTTGAAAAGAGTAGGGGAGAGGAAGCTGGTGTGGTGCGGTGGCTGGGCGGCCGGGACACTGTCTTGAGGGGGTTCTGTGTCACAGGCCCGAGCGGGAACACGCTTGCCTACATGCCACGGGGTGCTCTTGGGCTCAAGCTGCGGCAGCTTCAGCTTCACTCCTTCTCCCAGTCTGCCAAGCTCTCCCTTCACACCCTCAGGCATTTTCTTTCAGAGTCCTTGAACTATATCAGTGACAGTGTCTTACCAGGTCATTGCCACAGGTTTAAGAAGCCTGTTTATCAAGCGTCTTGAGTTAAGCTGAGCCATATGAATGAAAAAGCCAAAACGATTCAATTAAGCCTGCCTTCCTTCCTTCCTTCCTTCCTTCCTTCCTTCCTTCCTTCCTTCCTTCCTTTTTTTTTTTTTCTTCTTCTCCAATTAAACATTTCGCCATGAAGCCTGACAGGGAAAGAGTGGTTGGAGGCCAGTATCATGGCAGCTGAATTGGGGTCAGCGTAGGTCCAAATCAATGGGCGGAGTCAGGGTTTTATAGATGCGTGAGGGCTAGGCTGCAGGCACAGAGCACATCTGTTCCTGACTTCTTCCCTCTGGGCATCTGACTTGCTCATGATCAGAGCTGTCCACAGTCCTTTCTGCTTTTCTCCCTCAAAACTTTGACGTAGGCAGTTAGAGCTCAGGTGTCCTGAGAAGTGAGTTCTCCCCTAACTGTGTCTCAGAAACTCTCCGGGGACTTGACAAAAACAGCAACTTCTGCCTCACTTGGGAGATACTGAGATGAGGCGGGACTCAGGGATTTGTAATTAAATCTGCAGGGAGTCGGGCGGTAGCGCAGCAGGTTAAGCGCAGGTGGCACAAAGCGCAAGAACCGGCACAAGGATCCCGGTTTGAGCCCCCAGCTCCCCACCTGCAGGGAAGTCGCTTCACAGGCGGTGGAGCAGGTCTGCAGGTGTCTGTCTTTCTCTCCCCTCTCTGTCTTCCCCTCCTCTCTCCATTTCTCTCTGTCCTACCCAACAACGAACAAAATCAGTAACAACAACAACAATAATAATTACAACAATAAAACAACACAGGGAATAAATTAATTTTTTTAAAAAAAATATGAACTGAAAATAAAAGGGACCCTAGTTCTGGTTCCCAGAGTGGAGGGAGATCTTACCCGCGCAGCTGGGGTCTAGCCCCTCAGAGCCAGCCAGGACCAGGAAGGAGGGAGGAGGCGGAGGGGAGGCAGGTGGGAGACTGAAGCCAGTGCCTGAGCCACACTGAGCCACCTACAGAGCACGGCTGCCTGTGAGTCTGCCGGTGCCCTGCCCTGCTGCTGCTGCTCCTCCTCCTCCTCCGCCTCCTCCTCTTTCTCCTCTTCCTCCGCCTCCTCTTCCTCCTCTTTGTCCTCCTCCTCTTCCTCCTCTTCCTCCTCTTTGTCCTCCTCCTCTTCCTCCTCCTCTTCCTCCTCCTCTTCCTCCTCTTTGTCCTCCTCCTCTTCCTCCTCTTTGTCCTCCTCCTCTTCCTCCTCCTCTTTCTCCTCTTCCTCCTCCTCTTCCTCCTCCTCTTCCTCCTCTTTGTCCTCCTCCTCTTCCTCCTCCTCTTTCTCCTCCTCTTCCTCCTCTTCCTCCTCTTTGTCCTCCTCCTCTTCCTCCTCCTCTTCCTCCTCCTCTTCCTCCTCTTCCTCCTCTTTGTCCTCCTCCTCTTCCTCCTCCTCTTCCTCCTCTTTGTCCTCCTCCTCTTCCTCCTCTTCCTCCTCTTTGTCCTCCTCCTCTTCCTCCTCTTCCTCCTCTTTGTCCTCCTCCTCTTCCTCCTCTTCCTCCTCTTTGTCCTCCTCCTCTTCCTCCTCTTCCTCCTCCTCCTCCCCCTCCGTGTTCTCTCCTCCTCCTCCTCCTCCCTTTGGCCCTTCTCATCCTCCTTCTCCTCGTCCTTCTTGTCCTCTTCCTTCTCCTTTTGTTTTGCCTCCAGGCTTATCGCTGGGGCTCAGTGCCAGCACCATGAATCTGCTGCTCCTAGAGGCCACTTTCCCCATCTCCCCCATCTTACTGGACAGGACAAAGAGAAACTGGGAGAGGAGGAGAGACAGAGAAGGAGAGAGACAGAGACACCTGCAGACCTGCTTTACCGCTTGCGAAGCATCTCCCCTGCAGGGGGGGGAGTGGGGGTTCGAACCCGGACCGTTGCCCAGGTCCTTGTGCTTAGTACTATGCGCGCTTAGTACTTAGTACACTGCCGGGCCCCCAGAGTTGCATCTCTGTGGACAAGCTCGCTGGGCTGTGCTCTTCTGAGTGTGGGTGTGGGCCTGTTTCCTGGTTTGCCCTCTGTCCTGGTCAGAGCGGAACTTGGCTCCCGGCCGGGTCCTTGCCGTGCCCAGCACAGCTCTCCCTGCCCTGCTCGGAGACCTCTGTCCGCGCTGCATCCAGCCCCAACACCGCGCTCCGAGTAGACCTTTCTGGCGAGCGAGCCGCACTCTCCCTTGCTGTGCTGCCAGGGTGATTCAGGCTTTGGTTCATTGTGAGTCCTGGGCTTCCTTCCTTCCTTCCTTCCTTCCTTCCTTCCTTCCTTCCTTCCTTCCTTCCTTCCTTCCTTCCTTCCTTCCCCATGTTTGCGGCCTCTCCCACACCTCCCGTCTGCCCTCAGCCCAGCCTTCCTGCAGGGCAGGCCAACTGCTTCCTCCAAGAAGCCCTTGCCACACAGCCGCGGTCCCTCTCAGCTTCCTGAGTCAGGAGTGGGCTGTTGTAGTTATTATTGTTGTCATCATTGGATAGGACAGAGAGGAATGGAGAGAGGATGGGAAGACAGAGAGGGGGAGAGAAAGACAGACACCTGCAGACCTGCTTCACCGCCTGTGAAGCGACTCCCCTGCAGGTGGGGAGCCGGGGGCTCGAACTGGGATTCTTACTCCGATCCCTGCGCTTTGTGCCACGTGCGCTCAAGCTGCTGCGCTACCGCCCGACTCCAGAAGAATCAGATTTTAACACATCACCCTCATGGATTATTAGGGCTTTCCCTAGGCAGGTCTCTGTTTCAGTAGAGTTGAGACTGATTTTATTTCTTTTTTTTTTTACTTTACTGGGGAGGAGTTTGGGTAGTGGTTGGTTGCAGTGTAGTTGTTGATACACGGACACTGTTTCTCTAGCAGGTGTCTGCAAAACACTCTCACCCCAACTTAAAATTTTTTATTAGTGATTTAATAATGCTTGTAAGGTAACAAGGGTTCCCACCACCAGAGTTCTGTGTCCCATCCCCTCCATTGGAAACGTCCCTATTCTTTATCGCTCTGGGAGGATGGACCGAAATTCTTTTTTTTGCCTCTAGGGTTTTTGCTGGAGCTTGATGCCAGCACTGTGAATCCACCACTCCTGGTGGCCAGTGTTTCTTTTCTTTCTTTCTTTTCTATTTTATTGGATAAGACAGAGAGAAATTGAGAGGGAAGGAGGAGATAGAAAAGGGAAAGAGAGTGTGAGAGAGAGTGAGAGTGAGAGAGAGTGCAAGAAAGAGAGACAGTGAGAGAGAGAGTGAGACACCTGCAGACCTGCTTCACCACTTTCGAAGTTCCCCCACTGCAAGTGGAGAGTGGGGGCTCGAACCCGGATCCTTGTGCAGGTCCTTGTGCTTACTACTATGTGCACTTAACTGGGTGTGCCACCAACCAGGTGCATCACTGCTCAGCCCCCACCCCCTGGGCATCTTCCCCTGACATCTCCCCCCCCTCTGGGAGCCTGGACCCAAATTCTCTATGGGGAGCAGAAGGTGGGGGTCTGGCTTCTGTCATTGCTTCTCCGCTGGACATGGGTGTTGGCAGGTGGATCCACACCCCCAGCCTGTGTCTGTCTGTCCCTAGTGGGGCAGGGCTCTGGGGAGGGGAGGCTCCAGGACACACTGAGGAGGTCGTCTGCCCAGGGAGGTCAGGATGGTGTCATGGCAGCATCTGTGGCTTGGTGGCTGAAAGGTGGTGAGACATAAAGCAGGACAAACTGTTCAGTGATCAGGAGCCTGAAGGCAGGAGCAGGGCAGATGGAAGTAGGCCTCACCCCAGCTCGGCTCATTGTACCAGGACTTCCAAGACAGCCGTTGCGGAGGAGTCTGGAGAAGCCTCTGGATGCTGGATGGTGACTTTTAACCAGAAGTTTCAGAGAAAGGGCGTGTCCTTTGCTGTCCAGGTGTTTGGAAGGCTGTGGCCTTGTGGCCTTGAGCAGGGCCCAGCACCACAACGGCAGTGGGGCTGGCGCCACGAGGCAGGCAGGTGCCCGGCCGAGAGTGAGGACTCATGTGACACCTCGCACACAGGCAACAGAACTCGGCTCTCACGAAGGACTCGGCTAAGAGGGTCGCGCCGTGATGCACCTGGTAAAGCACCCATAGTACTAAGCGCAAGGACCCACGCAAGGATTCGGGTTCGAGCCTGCCGATCGCCACCTGCAAGGGGGTGGGATGCTTCACAGGTGGTGACACTGGCCTGCAGGTGTCCATCTTTCTCCCTCTCGGCCTCCCTCTCCTCTCTCAATTTCTCGCTGTCCTATCCAGTAAAGTGGAAAAATGGAGCAGTGAATTCACAGTGCAGGCACCAAGCTCTAGTGATAACCCTGGAGACAAAAAAAAAAAAAAAAAAAAAAAAAAAACTAAGTTAAACCCAGCACTTTCTGAATTAGAAACATGTGTTCCGTTTAAAAAGCAACAGACTGCCAGAGTCATCCTCCCAGAAGGAGCAGAATGCTGCGCCGTTTGCACCAGACGAGCCTTTCCCACTCCACTGTGACCGCGTGTGCGCGCAGGGGCCAGCTGGGGGGCGGGCTGGGTCAGACGCCTCGTTCTCAGCGCCTCCTCCATGAGGACAGACGGACAGACGGACGCCCCGGAGCCGGCTGTGCTCCCGGCCCTCGTGTGTGGACGCCCTGAGGAGATGAGCGCAGAGTTTGGCTTGGGAAGCTTATTAGTTCATCTGTTTTCTTCGCCTTCCATGTGGTGGGGTGAACTGAGCACTGAGGCGGAGTAACGGAGCCCAGGGAGCCGCCATCCTGCCAGCACTGCCCTGAAGCTGCCCTCAGGGCCGACTTTCCCTCTTTTACTTCCTTGATTTCACATTAGTCTGCAATATAAGATTTGAGGGGTTTGGTTTCTCTCTCCCTCTCCCTCCCCCTCCTGTTTCTCTCTCTCTCCCTCTCCCTCCCCGTTTTTCTCTCTCTCTCTCTCCCTCTCCCTCTGTTTCTCTCTCCCTCTCTCTCTCTCTCCCTCCCGCCTCTGTTTCTCTTTCCCTCTCCCTCCCCGTTTTTCTCTCTCTCTCTCTCTCCCTCTCCCTCTCCTCCTCTGTTTCCCTCCCTCCCTTCCTCTCTCTCTCTCTCTCCCTCTCCCTCTCCTCCTCTGTTTCCCTCCCTCCCTCCCTCTCTCTCTCTCTCTCTCTCCCTCTCCCTCCCCCCCGTCTCTCTCTCCCCCCCTCCCCCCCTTACAGCTCCTGTGTCCAGATAGCGATTATTTTTAGCAGGACTTCAGTGGCTAGTTTAATGATTAGATTAGAGCATGACCCCCAGCTCCTGCCATGCTTCCAGTCTAATTCACTCACCCTGGAGATGTGTCAGCGTCATGTGCTGAAGCCCGTGTCAAGTCTCACGGACAGAAGATAACAAGATGTGTCCATAGTGCTTATCGTCTAGGAAGAAATGAATAAGATAATAACAACGATCAATAAAAGACTGTACGAGGCCCAGAGAACATCACGATTCAGAGGCAGGGCTGCAGAAGCTAGCAGAACCCGGCGGCTTCACAGAGGAGGTGGTGCCTGCGCCCTGGGGTGGGTGTGCATCTCAGTGTGGGCGCCCGAGAGGTCACTCAGGAACGGCAGCAGCAGCAGCGGGGGCTGCGGGGTGGGGGGGGGAAGCTGGCAGGTGACGGCAACTGGAAGAGACGTGACTGGACTTCAGGAACTGGGGGAGACGTGACTGGACTTCAGGAACTGGGGGAGACAGCCGAGGTCTTTCATTTTTTATGTTAAATTTTTTAAAGTCATCTTTTATTTATTTATTGGAGACAGCCAGAAGATGAGAGGGAAGGGGGAGACAGAGAGGGAGAGAGACATCTGCAGCGCTGCTTCACTGTCACAGCTTTCCCCCTGCACGTGGAGACTGGGGGCTCGAACCCGGGCCCTTGTGCATTGTAACATGTGCTCAACCACACCACCTGGCCCCAAGTCCTTTTTTTTAAAAAAAAAAAATTTATTTATTAATTAATGAAAAAGTAGAGAAAGAAAGGATTCTGGTCCCTGTGCTGCTGGGGATAGAATGCAGGAGCTTATGCTCGAGAGCCCAGCGCTCTACCCACCGTGCCGCCCCTCCCCACCCCAACCACCCCAAATGAAGTCTTCTTTTTCTGAGCCAGAAATGACCTGATTAGGATGCTTTCTTGAAAAACCAAACAAACAAAAGAAAACTGAACAAGGTGCAGGCCAGGGAGCCAAAGATTTCAGAATTAGCAGCAGCTGGATCTGGTGTCAGGCGCGTGCACGTCTGGGGGGGGGGGGTGAAGCGGGACTGAGTGCTGGTGGGGAGCCTGGGAGAGCAGGGTGGGCTTCAGAGGAAGGGGGGGGTTGCAGGGCCTGGCGGGTGGGAAGCGAGGGAGGAAGGAGCCTTGGAGGGGCCCTGCTCTGTCGTGACTGACGGCAATTCAGTGAGGGCCACAGGACTGAGGAAAAGTCTTTTGTTTTGAGTTTGGGGTGGAGACATGTAAACCTGGGCTAATAAAAAATAAAAAAGGAGCCAGTCGGGAGGGAGAGGCAGATGCCAGGCAGAACGGCTCAAGGGAGGAGGGTCAGGGCGTGTGCGTGTGTGTGCGTGTGTGTGTGTACACGCATGCTTGGGAGGGGGTATGGATGCCATTGTCAGCCGGGAAAGGGACAGGACAGATAGCAGGACACTTGAACTAGGACAAGCAGAAGCCACTACCGAGAGCCTAGAAGCAGCCCTGCAGTGTGTCAGCCACACTTTTATAAAGATAAGCCAGCGAGCCAGCGGAGACCTTTGTAAGGAAAACCGGCCGACTGCCTCGCCCTCCCTGCCGTCCCCAGCGGCCAGTGCTGCCTGCTGAATTTTTTCTTGGCATTCACCTCCACATCTCTGAAATGATCTCCTGGCTTTGGTCATCGTCCCCCATCCCCGTGAATGCGGTGTGTGTAGTGTCTGGATGCTGCGACCGTCCGTCCCCCTCACCCCAGTTCTGGATCACTGTGCTGCACTGACCAGTGGTCAGACTTTTGCCCTTTCGAGCTAAGTATATATATATATATATATTTTAACCAGAGCACTGCTCAGCTCTGGCTAGTGGTGGTGCAGGGAATCGAACCTGGGACTTTGGAGCCTCAGGCATGAAAGTCTCTTTGCCGTAACCATTATGCTACGTGCCCCTGCTCCTGAATCGCTTTCCGTGCAGGTTGCTTTCCCCTCGGCTCAGCGGAAGTGCTGCACGTGCCTGTTGGGGCTTCTCGGCCTCTCGTCCTCACGACAGTTTGCTGAGCCGCATCATTCGGTCGCTGGTTTCATTTTTCAAGAGTTGCCTTCCTCCTGGAATTCTTCCTCTTCCTGATCTGATCTGGTCTGGTTACCCCTACATTTCCCACAAAGCTTTCTGTCTGAACCTCTCTTCACTGCTACCTACAGACTTTTTCAGCCTTTTGACGGTCTCAGACCTTCTTTGCTTTTTCTTTGCTTTTTTTTGTAGCTCTTTCCTTACAGTCTCTCCTCCCTCCCCCCCCCCCCTTTTTGCCTCCAGGGTTATCGCAGGGGCTCAGTGCCCTCACTACAAATCCACCGCTCCTGGAGGCCATCTTTTTTCCATTATTGTTGTTGTTATTGATGTCATCGTTGTTGGATAGGACAGAGAGAAATGGAGACAGGAGGGGAAGACGGAGAGGGGGAGAGAAAGACAGAAAGACCGACACCTGCAGACCTGCTTCACCGCCTGTGCAGGTGGGGAGCCAGGGGCTCGAACCGGGATCCTTGATTGGCCCTTGCAATTAGTACTACGCGCGCTTAACTGGGTGCTCCACCCCCAGCCGCGGCATTGCTGTTAACTTGGGGTCTGTGTACCCAGCAGCTTCCCCGGTCACGCTCAGCTGCGAGCCGCCCACAGCGACCCGAGACCGGCTGCTTCTGGAGTGTGTCTGAGCAGCAGAGCTGGGGACCGGTCAATACGCTGTCACGGCAGGAACCGAGGCCTGCTGGCTGCTGGAGTCCGAATAGCACCTTTCTGGGGAGTGCGGTCACCACACTCCACGGGGCTGGCGGAGACGGGTGCCGGCACACCTGATAAGAACGCACACTGCCATGAGCCAGGGTCCGGGTTGGAGCCCCCGGCTCCCCGTCTGCAGGGGGGTTGCTTCACAGGCGGTGAAGCAGGTCTGCAGGTGTCTGTCTTTCTCTCCCCCTCTCTGTCTTCCCCTCCTCTCTCAGTTTCTCTCTGTCCTGTCCCATAAAATGGAAAAGATGACCGCCAGGAGCAGTGGGTTCATAGTGGCGGCACTGAGCCCAGTGATCACCCAGGAGGCAAAAACCAAACAAACAAACAAGCAACACCCAACCGACCAAACAAAAAAACAATGAGGCCGGGAACCTGGAAGCCGCCCAGGTGCCCAACAACAGATGAGTGGCTGAGCGAGCTGTGGTGTAGACACACAGTGGAATACTACTCAGCTGTGAACAATGGTGAAGTCACCGTCTTCCCCTCAACTTGGATGGAGCTTGAAGGTATCATGTGAAGTGAGATCAGCCAGAAAGAGAAGGAAGAAGATGAGATGGTCTCACTCAGAGACTGAAATTGAGAAATAAGAACAGAAGGGAAAACATGTTGTTGTTGGATAGGACAGAGAGAAATGGAGAGAGGAGGGGAAGACAGAGAGGGGGAGAGAAAGACAGACACCTGCAGACCTGCTTCACCGCCTGTGAAGCGACTCCCCTGCAGGTGGGGAACCGGGGGCTTGAACCGGGATCCTCACGCTGGTCCTTGCGCTTTGCGCCACCTGCGCTTAATGCTGTGCAACTGCCTGACTCCCTTTACATTTTTTTATTACCTTTATTTATTTATTGGATAGAGACAGCAGGAATTGAGAGGGAAAGGGGGAAGATAGGGAGAGAGACAGACACCTGCAGCCCCGCTTCACCACTCGCAAAGCTTTCCCCCTGCAAGTGGGGGCTGGGGGCTTGAACCCGGGTCCTCGTGCACCGCAGCATGTGCGCTCAACCAGGTGCGCCACCACCTGGCCCCTTGGGTCTGAGGTTTTTAACCCGGTGTTTCTCTCTGCCTTCCACACGCACAGCGGAGGAGCCCCCAGAAGTGTTTCAGCCTCCCCCCGGGCGGAAGGCCCCTGAGAAGCCCTCACCCCGGACAGAACCGCCACCTCCTGAGCCGACCCGGACGCCAAGCACCCCCTTGCCTCCCGAGGACGCTGGGCTACAGAGACCAGTCCTGCCCACGAGACCCCTGCAGCAGCCACGGCCCCCACCACCGTGGCCCGCCCTGCCTGGCTCGTCGGGGGTCTACACGGAGACTGGAGAGGCCGGGCCTCCTGGGAGGGTGGGCATGTCGGGCTGGGGCCTGCTGCAGGGGGTGGACGGCCAGACCGGGCAGAGGCCCATCCCCAGTGCAGAAGGCTACGCAGGGGCCCCAGGTAAGACCCGGCGCGCGGGCGCCCTCGGGCTGCGTGGGGAGCACACGGGGCCGGGGGGCGGCCTGGGCTGCAGGGTCGGGCGCCAAGGTCGGCTTTCAGGAGGTGCTGAGGCCCTGAGACCAGCGGCTGCCCACCAAATGCCCAGAGGCTGGGACGCCCCCAGGGCTACGTTGTGCTTAGAACGAGAACCTGGCAGTGGTGCGCCGGTTAACCCCTTGTAGGCTAAGTGCACGGGGCCACACGAGGATCCCCACCCACCTGCAGAGGGGACTCTCACAAGCAGTGAAGCAGGGCTGCAGGCATCTCTCTGTTTCTCTCCCTCTCTGTCTACCCGCTTCAATTTCTCTGTCTTATCCAGTAAAACGGAAAAAAGGGAAAAGCAGTGCCTTTTGTTTTCCAGGATACTCCAAGTCCCCGCCTGTGGCCTCCCCAGGTAAGTCTGTGAGAGACCAGTGGGAGGAGCCGTGGCCCAGCTCTGCTTCTCCCCTCTGGCTTGAGAGCACAGGGCCCCTCGCTGCTCCTGCCCCGAGGTAGGGCCTCTGCAGCAGACTGACCTCACCGAGCTTTGCTCCCCAGAGGTCAGGGTCAAAGCCCAAGGTAAGGATCAGTTCCCATGCGTCACCCCAGCTCAGGCTGTCTCCCAAGGGATGGCTGGGCAGGCCTCTCTGTGCGGCTTCCTGCCGGCCAGTATGGGTTGGTCTAACAAGTCAGCTTCCTTGGGGTCGGCTGGGGGGTGGCACTTAAGTGCACATACTACCAAGGACTTGCGCAGGGATCCGGGTTTGAGTCCCCGCTCCCCACCTGCAGGGAGGAAGCTTCACGAGTGGTGAGGCAGGGCTGCAGGAGTCTCTCTGTCTCCGTTTCCCCCTCCTTTTTCAATTTCTGTTTTATCCAATAAAATGGAAAGAATGGCCTCCGGGAGCAGTGGATTTGTAGTGCAGGCACCGAGCCCCAGAGATAACCCTGGAGGCAAAATAAAACCAGACAAGTGAGCCTCTCCCTAAATTATTTCCACTACCCGCCCCCACACACAGCCAGTGTGTCCCCCTCCTGACAGCTGCATGACCAGCAGGCGGCTAAAGTCTCGGGTGCAGGGAGCTGAGCCCCTGGGGAACCATCGCTTTGGTGAGAGCGTGTTGCCACTGGGGCCCTGCCCGTCCCCGGAGCCTGCCCTCACGTCAGGCCCGTTGCTGTCTCCAGTGGCTTCCCTGGTGTCCTTCTCTGCCGGCCTGACTCAGAAGCCTTTCCCCAGCGAGAGAGGCGTCGTCCTATTTAACAAAGTGCTGGTGAACGACGGCAACGTATACGACCCTGATACAGGTGAGCCTACGGGTGCAGAGCCCCTCCCCAGGCCTGTCACTCACAGCACAAGGACCGGCGTGAGGATCCCGGTTCGAGCCCCCGGCTCCCCCCTGCAGGGGAGTCGCTTCACAGGCGGTGAAGCAGGTCTGCGGGTGTCTGTCTTTCTCTCCCTGTCTTCCCCTCCTCTCTCCATTTCTCTCTGTCCTGTCCAACAACAACAACAACAACAACAAGGACAACAAAATGGAAACGGCCTCCGGGAGCAGTGGATGTGCAGTGCAGGCACCGAGCCCCAGCCATGACCCTGGAGGCAAAAAAAAAAAAAAGTTAATGCGTCCTTGCTGGAGTTTGGGTGGGTTCAGGATAGAAAGGTGTGGCCTGGGGCCAGGCAGTACACATGGACCCAGGTTCAAACCCCTGGTCTCCATGTATAGAGGCCAAACTTCACAGATGAAGCAGGGTTACAGGTTTCTCCTCTCTTTCTCCCTGTCTCCCCATTCCTCCTGGTTTCTGGCTGTCTCTATCCAGTAAATAAAGACAATAAAAATTTTCATTAAAGACAGAAAGGTGAGGCCTCCCTGCTACAGGCAGATTGACCGCCGTGTCCTGGATCTGCCGAGATCCCAAGCGGCTGGTCCCCACGTCAGGGCTGCACAGGCCGTGACGCTGTCTCTTCTTCCTCCAGGGATCTTCACGGCGCCCTTTGACGGGCGGTACCTGATCACGGCCACCCTCACGCCCGAGAGGGAGGCCTATGTGGAGGCCGTCCTGTCCGTCTCCAACGCCAGCGTGGCCCAGCTGCACACCGCCGGCTACGAGAGAGAGGATCTGGAGTACCACCGGCCTCCAGGGGCCGGGCACAGCTGCGGGGGCCCCGGGGCCTTTCATCTGATCCTGCATCTGACGGCCGGAGACGTCGTCAACATCGTGGTGACGGGAGGCCGGCTGGCTCACACGGACTCTGACGAGATGTACTCCACGTTCAGCGGGGTCTTCCTGTACCCTTTCCCGCCCGCCTCTAGCTAGGGCAGCTGCTCAATTCTGGAGCTTTAATGCACCCAGCGTCCGGGGAGGTAGCCCCCCAGTCCAGAGCCTCACCGCCACACAGGCGGCTAGTGAGACGTGCTTGTCGTGCTCACTGATGTGTCGCTCTGACGGGACGGTCCCAGCCGCAGGTGCCCGGGCGGTGACCTCGGCCACACTGGGAAGGAAGCTCTAGGCTGAGCGAGCGCAGGCACCTGTGGCCGCAGTCTTGCCCCGAAGGGCGAGCTGTCTCCATCCTGCCCGGTTGTCCTTCCACTGCACATAGGACAGGAGTGTCGCACTGTGGTGCTGTGGCCACGAGCCACCAGGCTCAGGAGACTTCGGCCAAGGCTCCTTGAGTGACGTGTATGATTTCAGTGCACAGACGGGGAGTGCCAATAAAGATGAAAAGACCACAGTGACTGAAGTCTGGTGCCTTCTGGATGGAGACTCGCTGCCAAAAAAACTGTACAAAGGGACTTGACAGGGCTTGAGTGGTGTAAGGACCCATGTTCAAGGCCCCCGTTCCCACTTGCAGGGGGAAGCTTCACGAGCGCTGAAGCAGGGCTGCAGGTTGGCTGGCTTCTCCCTCCCCTCCAAACCCTCAACTTCCCTGTCGCTATTAAAAAAAAATCCTGAGTTTGGGGTCCAGACGAGGTGAATCTACTGAGTACACACATTACCAAGTGCAAAGACCCAGGTTCAAGCACCTGCTCCCCACACGCAGGGGGTGGGGGGTCCGCTTCACAAGTGGTGAAGCAGGTCTGCATGTGTCTATTACCTCCCTCTCTGTCTCCCCTCTCTTCTTTTCAATGTCTCTGTCCTATCTGATAAAATAGAAAAAAAAGGGGGGATGGCTACCAGGAGCAGTGGTTTCACAGTGCTGGCATTGAGCTCCAGAAATAACCCAGGAGGCAATCAAAAAACAGTTAAGGGAGTCAGGTGGTAGTGCAGTGGGTTAAGTGCACGTGGCACAAGGACCGGCATAAGGATCCCGGTTCGAGCCCCGGGCTCCCCACCTGCAGGGGAGTCGCTTCACAGGTGGTGAAGCAGGTCTGCAGGTGTCTGTCTTTCTCTCCTCTGTCTTCCCCTTCTCTCTCCATTTCTCTCTGTCCTATCCAACAACAACATCAATAACAACAATAACTACAACAATGAAAAATAACAAGGGCAACAAAAGGGAATAAATAAAAATAACCCCAAAACCAAAAAAAAAAAAACAACCCAGAAAATTAAAAAAAAATTAGTTGGGGGGTTCGGGCAGTAGCACAGCGGGTTAAGCGCACATGGTGTAAAGCACAAGGGCTGGTGTAAGGATCCTGGTTCGAGCCCCCGGTTTCCTAACTGCGGGGGAGGGTGGTGGTGGTCACTTCTCAAGCATGGAAGCAGGTCTGCGCTACCGCTCAATTCCCTTTCCTTCTCTGTCTTCCCCATCTCTCTTGATTTCTCTCTGTCCTATCCAACAACAATAACAAGGACAACGAAAGTGGGAAAATTGGCCTCCAGGAGCAGTGGATTCGTAGTGCAGGCACGAGCCCCAGTGATAACCCTGGAGGCAAAAAAAACCAAACCCCCCCCCAAACAACCATTTATTCAAATAACCTGCAGCATGTGGCTTTCAGCCCAAGAGCTCTTTGCCTCTTCTAAACTGATGAGAACACCAGGGCTGCTGCTAGTACTCACTCTGAGGAGAGGTGTAGTGAAAGGTGGCTCTCAGGAGACTCTGAGTGGGAAAGGAACAGGCCAGAGAAGGTCCATGAAGATGCACCAGAGGGCCGGGTGGGGGCGCACCCGGTGAGCGCTCATGGCCGCACACAAGGACCCAGGCACGAGCCCTTGCAGGGAGAAAGCTTCACGAGTGCTGAAGCAGGGCTGCAGGTGTCTCCCTCTCTCCTCTAACTCCTGCTCCCTCTCACTTTTTATCAAATAAAACAGTTAAAAAATAAATATAAAAAAAAGCAGACCCAGCAGGAATTGCATATGGATGATGTCGCAATCCCTGGCAGAACCTCAAAGTGAGCGGGTAGATTCCCGTGGGAGAAGCCTCACTTGTGGAATCAGCTTTCATAAAAATAAGGGCAAAAAAAAAAAAAAAAACTTCTCTGTAGACAGATCTGGGTGTCAGTGGAGATCCAAATGCTAACATATGAATAGTTCCTGGCAAAAGCCTAAAGACAACGGTTAAATATTGTCTGAAGGAAGGAGTCAAAGGCATTCAGTTTACATGTGTTTATTGTAACATTTTGTTCTTAACATCAAACACCGCACCGAGACAGGAGCCACTCATCTTAGGATCACTGTCTTTGCCATAACTAAGAGTACTGGACAGATGTTTACAATTAATTTCTGACAACTTAAAGCTTATTAGTGGCACTGCTGTCTAATAATCAAATGCTTCATTATAGGAAGAATTTAATTAAATCAAAAAGAGCAGTTTTCCCCTTCCAATTCTTATGTTCAAAAAAAAAAAAAAGTTTTCACTTGGAAAGAGCACTTTAAAAACTCAGCTTGTAATCAGTCTCATTAAACCCAGCAGGCTCTAGCAGGAGAAAGGAGACTCCCCAGTCTGCAGGGTGACTCCCGGGAGCCCAGACTCCCTGAAGATCATGCCTTCACCAGCTTGCAGAAAGCGAGGTCTAGCTTCCTCCGCAGAAAGAGAAAGTCTAGCTTCCTCCACGGTGAGAGACCTTGGGAGACAGCATTCCAGGGACCGCACGCTCCCCAGGCACAAGGCCTCCGGTTGTCCAGCTGGCTGGCTGGCAGCTTCCCTTTTTTGGACATCACACTAGTAAGTTTTTCTTTTTCCAGCTGAAAACTATGAAGACGTTTTCCAGCACAGCCAGTGCGCTGCTCACGCAGGGCTACGTGTGCCGGCTCTGGGACCATCACCCCTTCCCGCCCGGGGCTGCAGAGTCAGCACTGCAGCCTGCAAGCCACCAACACGTGTGACATGGAGGCTCAGGATGGAGTCAGGATGAGGTGGAAAGCGGGGCAGGGCCGTGGGCACTCCCGCAGCTGATCAACCGAGAGAATGACTCAGAGGAGCCCAACCTGCCCGCTGTCCCGCCCCGCCCCGCACGCCGTGGACAGGGCCAGGGATGCTTCCTGGAAATGCATCATCATCATCAAGGGTCTGTGTGCAAACATTCGCGGGCATGTCTCTTTCACAGAAAGAACGAATGTCATTTGTATCAAATGGCGATGGATTCTCAGCACAAGCAATACTCTCGTAGCACTATCGCAGTAGCAGAAGCGGTCTACTTCCAGCAAGACTCCTTCAAATAAGGAAGACGGGGCTTGTGAGTCAGCATACGCGTGGCCACGGCTTTACCTGCACCGGCAGAATGACAGAGGCAAGTGCTAATAATGGACACTGGGCCAGGGGCCACCCGGACTTGGCAGAACCTGGGCAGCTGGGTTCCCTGGCTGGATGAACTAAGAAGGGCCGTGTGTCCAGAGAAGAGCTTTTCACGGAAGAAAGAAAAGTTACCCGTCAAAATCTAAAGAACCACCTGAAAGGGCCTACAGGGGGCGCCTGAAGTCTCTGTGCTGCCTACGAGCAGGGGACGGGTGACGCGTGGACGCCCAGGCCTGCCCTGGGAGCACCCGGCGAGGACAGGCCGCTGGGACCAGGACCGGGGTCGGGCGGCACCCCACGTGAGCGCCGGCAGGTGGGAGCCTGCACTCTCTCTGCAGCCACCAGGGCCAGGGAGAAAAGCTGAGCTCCAACCCTCCAATCTGGAAAAATAACCATTCCCATTTCTCCATCTCTGCTCAGTAATATGGGGACACACACACTAAATGAGGCGAACCCCTCAATAGGCAGGGGGGATGCAGAGTGAACGCGGGACCCTCCTGAGCACAGGGCCGCAGCTGCAGGTCCCACTCACCTCCGCGACTCGGCTCTCTGCCTTCTTACCAAAGCTCTCTGCGAGCTCCCCTACATCCCGGTGATCGCCCCAGGTCACCGTCAGTGCCCAGCCTGAGCTCTCTGGCTGGCGCAGCTCGGGAGGCGCCGACGGCGATGGTGTTGGTGCCACCTGCCGGGACACGGACAGGAGCTCACCACACACGGGCCGGGGAGCCGAGCTGCGGGCCGAGGGATGGAGGCTGCTTCTCTGGACTCAGGTGCCTTCCTGAGCGAGGTGGACAGCATAAAGCTAATGCAAAGAGACTCTCATGCCTGAGGCTCCAAAGTCCCAGGTTCAATCCCCTGCACCTCCATAAGCCAGAGCTGAGCAGTGCTCTGGGGGGGAAAAAAGAAAGAAAGAAAGAAAGAAAGAAAGAAAGAAAGAAAGAAAGAAAGAAAGAAAGAAACCTGATATGGTGCTCTAAGGCCTTCCTGAAAACAGAAATTTTTTCTTGCTGAACTATCTCCTATGGTCAGTACCATCCCCACAGACGTCAACCATACCCCCAGAGATCCCTTTCTTCTGGCTAGGTCTAAGAAGCAAGGTCCTCTCAACATGGAGCAGGTGATGACCTAGGAGGCTGCTCTGCACCAGAAGCCCACGCGAGGGAGCTGGGTGCGGCCCACAGGAGAAATGTGCACGGGCAGTCAAACCCACGGGCAGTCAGTCCCATGCCACTGACTGGACCGGGGCAGTGCGGTGGGCCTAGTCCCTTAAGAAAGCCCTGGTTTTTACAGAGAAACATTCTCAACTGGCCAGTGGAAATCGGCAACACTTTACTTTGTGCGAGAGTCTGGTTAACTCTCGCTCGGTCTCTTTCCACTCCCCTGGACCCCAAGAGCTCTGGGCACACGAGAGGGGAGAGGCGCGAGCTCCTTCTACTTCTCTCGCCGGGCGGCGAGCCGCAGAGCTCGGGGGGACCGGGAGGGGCCGCAGGGTGGGAGCTCCTGCTCGGCAGTCCACCCCGTCACCGCTTCAGGACGGTGTGGAGGGCAGCCCAGTGTCCTCTGTCCGGCAGAAGTGGCACGGCGAGCCCCGCAGGACCTCTCCGAGCAGGGCGCTCAGGCCAGGTCACACAGGTCCACCTCGGGGATCGGCTCCCGCCAGTAGCAGAAGGAGCTGAACTCGGGGCACGGGAAGGCGGAATTCTGCTCCTTATCGAGGAGTGGGAACACGTGCTCCACGAGCTCGCTCAGCCTGTGGTACCTGGGAGGAGGGAAGCACACGCGCTGTGACTTGAGTGCCGCTCTGAGGGAAGAGGCAAGGTGACGGGCGGGCTGTGAAGCCAGGTGTTCCAATGCCTCAGACTGGGGGGGCCTGAGATGGCAGCAGCCCTCCCCAGGGCGCCGCCTACCCTTCAGGATGCAGGACACCCTCACAGTCACGGCGGAGGAGGAAGCGCCCAGGCAGGGAGCCTCCAGAGCAGGGGCAGTTCTGCACCCTGAAGCGGCTCTGCTGCTCTCTACCCTCCACCGGGCTGCGGGGCGTCGGCCTGAGACGGCCATGTACTTACGATGACTTGTTCCCTTTGGTTCTCTCTTGGATTAATTCACCCTTGGGGTTCACCGTGAATATTCTGCAGTCTGGAACTCCCACTTGGGTGTAAGCATAAACATCCTGAAACAGAAAGCGGCAAGCAGCCCTGCGATGAGAGGGGAAACTAAGAGATGCGTCCGTTTCTTTCTGGGCCGAAAAGAGCGCCGCCAAGTGAGGCGTTCACTTAGATCTGGGCAAAGCGGGTGCAGCCGGCCCGGCTCAGCTCTGCACAGATGGTGACTTCTGGGTCAATCCAGAGTGTGCTCGAGGCATCACAGAACTTGGGAGTCAAGAAACGCCGGGGCTCTGGCCGCCGAGGAGCAAGCAGGCCGTTGGGTACTTGGCGCCCAGGGAGTCAAGTGGGGAGTCAGGATGGCTAAGCGCGCTCACCAGGGTGGGGGTGGACCCAAGGACACGGCCTAAAACTATGCTCAACTCGAGCTTGTGTTTTTCCTACTCAGAACGTGAATCTGACTCACTTGTGGAAGCAGAAATAAAGCTACAGAAACAAAGAGAAAGGACCTCGACCGACACCAAAATCAGGAGGCAGATTCCCCTCTGGAAACGCCCGACTGCTGCTGGAATACAGACCACAGTGCAGGCCTACTCAGCAAAACACCCCTTCATTCTGTCTACGGGACTGACTTGACAGGGCCATGGCGTCTGCTGCTGAGTGTGCGGCCCAGGCCGGGAACTGGCAGGGCAGGAAGTGCCAGGGCACTGCGGCTTCAGTGCCGGCTTCTCTCTTCCTGAGAGCAAGTCGTCCTGCAAGTGGTGAGGCGACACACGCCGGAGGGCCTGGCTCACAGACACACCGGTCTGAGGACGGTGACGCCGACGGCAGCCCCCTGGGGACCTCATCTCCTCACCGCAGCGCACAGGGAGGACTTACGTTTGGACGGTTTCCAAAGGCCGCGTGGAAAGGCTGTCTGGACGGGGCAAACAGGTTCTTGATGTCATTCAGACACTCGATTTTGAATTTCTCTGGTTTCTTTTCTATCACTTCCCTAGGGAGGAGAAAGCACAAATAGGGCCATCCCATGAAAAGCGGGAGCACTGAAGGTTTCAGTGCTCAGAACCAAAACATACTTTTCTTTGTCCTTAGTAACTTCCATCTTTCTTCCTTGTCAATCTGATAGTTAAATGAATTTGAAAGGGCTCAGAGAGCCCCCCAGACAGAGCACGCACATTGCCGTGTGGTGAGGACTTGGGTTTGAGCCCTGGATCACCAGAGAAGCTCCGTGCACAGTAAGCTTCACAGGCAGTGGGACTGCTGTAGTATCATTCTTCTCTCTCTAAAAGTAATTCTCAGCTCTGACACCATTTTCCCTGGCAATACTTTCAGTCCGCTTAGCTATCAGGCTAAGGCAAACATTCCTAAAGTCATGGGCCATGCAAAATAGACTGCCCAGCTTCTTCCCACACGAAGACCCTTAGTTCCATCTGCTCTATTCTTACCTTTGGGTTCCTGATTATTAAACAAATTTTCCTGCTTTTATTATATCACCTTTCAGCCACCAAATTGCAGATGCTACCATGACGCCACTCAGACTTCCCTGGGCAGACGCCCTCACCAGTGTGTCCTGGAGCCTCCCCTCCCCAGAGCCCTGCCCCACTAGGGACAGACAGAGACAGGCTGGGGGTGTGGATCCACCTGCCAACACCCATGTCCAGCAGAGAAGCAATGACAGAAGCCAGAACTCCCACCTTCTGCTCCCCATAAAGAATTTGGGTCCCTGCTCCCAGAGGGATAAAGAACAGGGAAGGGGGCTGGGCGGTAGCACAGCAGTTAAGCACACAAGGCATAAAGATCCTGGTTCGAGCCCCCGGCTCCCCACCTGCAGGGGGGTCGCTTCACAGGAGGTAAAGCAGGTCTGCAGGTATCTGTCTTTCTCTCCCCCTCCTCTCTGCTCTATTCAGCATCACTGACAACAACGATAAACAACAAGTGCAACAAAAGGGAAAAAACAGCCTCCAGGAGCAGTGGATTCATATGGAGCCCCAGCGATAAACCTGGAGGAAAAAAAAAAAGACTAGGGAAGTTTCCAATGGAGGGGATGGGACACGGAACTCTGGTGGTGGGAGCTGCGTGGACCAGTATTCCTCTTATACCACAATCTTGTTAATCATTATTAAATCACTAATAAAAAAATCTCCAGGGAGCAATGGAACTGTGTGTGGGCCAAATGCTAGCAAGGGGGTGGGCAGACGGGACAGTCCACCTGATTTTCTCTTGACTACACCTGCCGCAGCTAGGAGAGCCTCACGCTGAGAGGCACACCCTTGGGCGCCTGCCATCCGCCCCACACGGCGCATTCAGACTCGAGGCCCCGTGGCTGCCTACGGGGGACCTACCTGTGGAAGGCAGAGAACAAGCTGCTGGGGGACAGCATGAGGGGGCCCCGGGGCAGGATGGTGCCCTTGTCGTTGACCCAGTGCAGGTAGCCACGTGTCATATCGGCCATGCCGATGGCGCGGGCAGAGCAGTACAGAAACTTGTAGCCGTTTCTGAAAGGAAACACATCTCTCACCAGGTGCTCTGGTCAACAGGTGGGGAGGGGAACATTTTTCTTAGGAAAAACCAAAAACCAAAAACCTAAATACGTGTTCTCTCGTTTACTATGGCAATTATATCCTTGAATTTATCAGGAAGACAGGGTTATAGAGAGGTTAACTGCTGAGCGTAAACACCAGGGTGAAGTAGAGAGTCACACAAGTAGGGAGCATGCCCGCCATTTACGTGATGACAACCTTCAGCAAGAAGCCCACACAAGCCAGACGACAGGCCAGATAAAAACCTCAAGCTGCCTTTAGTCATCTCCTGTAAGTGGAGATATTTATAAAGAAAACTCACAGAAAGCTGTTCGTTCTTTAAGCCGGGGAACAACATTACACCTGAGTAGCCTGTAGAATAATCTTATTACGTCACTCTAAAATAATGCTCAAGACTAGGTCTCTGCAAATTGGTTTCTGCTTGTATGTATTAAGAATCCACAGAGATGGGCCAGGCGGTGGCGCACCTGGTTCAGCGCACACATTACAGTGTGCAAGGATGCAGGTTCAAGTCCCTGGTCCCCACCCGCAGGGGGAAAGCGTCACGAGTGGTGAAGCAGGGCTGCAGGGGTCTCTCTCCCTGTCTCTCCTTACCCTCTCAATTTCTCTGTCTCTATCCAGTAATAAATAAAAATAATAAGTAATTAAAAAAATCCTCCAAGAGCATGGCATTATTTTTTTGATGTGTGTATCTTCTACTCAAAGGAATACAATCAAGGCGCCCAACACACAAAACTGAGAACCAGCTCTCTCACTAAGACACACCAAGAAAAACCAGCTGTGTCTCCAGATACAGAGACCAGCAGTGCCCGTCAAGAATGAGATTCTGGAGGGGAGACAGCTGCGAGTCCTGCTCAGGCTCAGGCTCAGGAGTGACGGCAGTGACTTTTCTAGGTGTGACTGTGAAGCCGCAGAGAAAAAGGGTGGGAAAGAGCTGCATCGAGGACACGGGACTCCAGGGGCCAGCTGGTGGCCACGACACACCGTCGTGCACAGTGGCTGGGTTCGAGCTCTAGATCTGAACCTGAGCACAGCCTGAGGTGAAACTCCAGGACCAGGAGAGAAGTGCCGGAGTGGCCCTCTCCTCTCTCCCCACCCTCTCCTCTCCTCTCTCCCCGCCCTCTCCTCTCTCCCCGCTCTGTGTAGAAGAAAGTGAACGGCCACCAGCATGAGTCCCACCAGTAACGCTGGCGGCAAAGCAGAACAGACCACCACAATGTCTGACCCCTGGGGCAGGATACCTACTCGTTGATGGAATGGTAGAGCTTTGCTATCCCTTGGTGAGTCCAGTCTTTCCCCAGCTGTGGAAGAATCTGCCCCAAAGCATCAGACCTGAGAGGATACACAACAGGAAAAGGCACTGGACTAAGCACTCAAGACCAAGGGTTTTCCTGTAGTTAGACACCAACTGCCCCGAACAACGGCGTGTGTGCAGTGACTCTGCTGAGGCTGTGTGCCCAGCTCGTGCCAGCAGCGTGGTCCTTGGCAGACAGGCCGCCCAGGCACTGTCCGGCAGCAGGCAGGAGAGCCAGCTTTGCACTTCCAGAAAGGATCTGTGGTCACACCTCCTTTTCCCCTCCCTCTCTCTGTGTGTTTCTTTCTTTTTACTCCTCTAAGACATAACTTGGAGAACAAGCACAGGGATCTTTCAAAATGTTATTTCTGCTGTTACATCCACCAGCTTCCTATACAAAGCCGCTTGAGGAGGCCAAAGTGAGTAAGTTCCGACCGCGTGATGAGCTGGGCCTCCCGCCCTCGTGCCCACGGTGGGCCCTGACTCACTTGGTTATCGTTCCATCGATGTCGGAGATGATGATCTTGTCATTCCAGTTCCACAGGTAGATAGTCCCTGCACAGCGGCAGGTACCTTGATACTGGGTTGTAATACTGAACACGACGTCATTGGGGCCATCTTGAAGCTTCAGTTTCGCCTTTTATGACAAGTTGAAAAATAAAAAAGATCATTGGCAGACTTTCGAAAATGAATGGTACGGGAGTCAGGCGGTAGCGCAGTGGGTTAAATGCACATAGCACAAGCGCAAGGATGGGCGTAAAGATCCCGGTTCGAGCCCCCAGCTCCCCACCTGCAGGGGAGTCGCTTCACAGGTGATGAAGCAAGTCTGCAGGTGTCTGTCCTTCTCTCCCCCTCTCTGTCTTCCCCTCCTCTCTCCATTTCTCTCTGTCCTATCCAACAACATCAATAACAACAACAATAATAACTACAACAATAAAACAAAGGCAACAAAAGGAAATAAATAAATACTGAAAAAAAAATGAATGGTACATAATGTGTCTTAGAACTCCCCTCCCCAGAGCCCTGCCCCACTAGGGACAGACAGACACAGGCTGGGGTGTGGATCCACCTGCCAACACCCATGTCCAGCGGAGAAGCAACGACAGAAGCCAGACCTCCCACCTTCTGCTCCCTAAAAATAATTTTGGTCCATGCTCCCAGCAGGGGAGTAGTGATGGGGGGAAGATGACCAGAGGGCTCTGAACTTCAACTCCATCAGGACCCAGAGAGAGAGAAGAGGAAAAAGTGAGGGACATTGGGATGGAGTAACAGGTGTCGGTGTGAGAAAGAGAAGGCAGGTCCACAGAAGAAAAAGGGCGGACGCGGACAGGTGGCTGTAGAAATAATAGTCGACACGCGTCTGCGACCTCGGGAGAACGGCTGCAGCTCCCAGGGGAGGGACTGCTGAGCTGTGGGGGTGGGAATGGTGTGGCATTGTACCCTGCTACCTTGTGATGTAACGTCTAAAATATCTACACGTGAATACTTTCACGGGAAATGGAAAGAATCACACAGACACGATCTAACTAAAGAAGGAAGAAAAGAAGCCGGCTATCTTGAGTAAACTGCCATTTCTCTTTTGTAGAACCCAGAAGACACTAGCCCAGTGCTGGGCTGGCTGTGCTAAGATTCACCGGAAGACAGACTGAATACACAGACTCCCTGGTTCACTTCCAGAGACCGGGATGAAGAAAAGCATGGCCGGGCCCCCCCAGGTGACGCCAGTCTTGTACAGAGGAGCCGCTGTTCTGCCCGTGTGAGCGGTGACACAGACAGACACAGGCTGTGCGGGGCCTGCAGGATTTGGAAAACATTCAGCTGAACAGGTACAGGGCGGGGAGACAGCACAGGGACTGTGCAAAAGGCTCTCCTGCCTGAGGCTCCAAGGTCTCAGGTTCAATCCCCAGAAAATCCCACCAAAAGCCAGAGCTGAGCAGTGCTCTGGTCTATCTCTCTAAAATAAATAATAAAAGATTTTAAAAAATGAACAGTCACCAAGAGAATCCAGGTGCATCCCCCAGAGCACACAGTACTCACAATCTGGTCGGAGGAGAGCCGCAGAGACTTCTTATAGGAGGTGCTGCCATGGCCTGAGGGCTCCGTGCAGACAGGGTCCGCGCTGATGGAGTCGTCGAGATCCCGAGACTCCTCCTCACTGGCTGAGTCATCCTCGGCCAACCTGCATCACAACAACCCAGTCACTGGAGCTCTCCAGTGCAAGTGGCATTTCAGTGCAAGGCTCTCAGTTGGATCTGGAAACCTAAGGAATCTACTTCTGTTTATTTTCATTTTTTATTATCTTTATTTATTGGATAGAGACAGCCAGATACTGAGAGGGGAGGGGGAAGATAGTGAGAGACAGAGAGACACTTGCAGCCCTGCTTCACTGATTGTGAAGTGACCCCCTGCAGGTGGGGAGTGGGGGCTCGAACCCGGGTCCTTGTGTGAGGTAATGTGTGTGCTCAGCTGGGAGTGTCACTGCCTGACCCCCCTTTTTTTTTTTTTTTTTTACCTCCAGGGTTATTGCTGGGGCTCAGTGCCTGCACCATGAATCCACTGCTCCTGGAGGCCATATTTTCCCCCTTTTGTTGCCCTTGTTGTTGTAGCCTTGTTGTGGTTATTACTGTTGTTGTTGATGTCATCGTTGTTGGATAGGACAGAGAGAAATGGAGAGAGGAAGGGAAGACAGAGAGGGGGAGAGAAAGACAGACACCTGCAGACCTGCTTCACCGCCTGAGAAGTGACTCCCCTGCAGGTGGGGAGCCGGGGGCTCGAACCAGGATCCTTAGCCCGCTGCGCTACCGCCCGACCATCTACCCCCGACCCTCTTGTGTATGTTTTAGAAAAGCGTGTTAAGAGCTACTGAGTGTCAAGAAAAAGGAAAACAACAACGCTTATTGTCAGGGATGGTTACCGGCTACAGAGGGAACTACAACTTCAACTATCCGAATCAACTTGGTGCAGTGGCCGGTGGCAGCCTGGGTGCTGTGAGCTGGAGGGAGGGGCCGGTGCTCTTACCTGCCGCTGGCCGCGCCCTCTGCACTGGGCGGCAGGTAGCAGGAGGGCGGCACCTCCGACTTCCTCTCCTTGGCCTCTGGCAGCTGGAAAGGCAAGGGTGACAGTGCTAAGTCTCTTCCTTCTCTACAGACACCAGCAGCCGGGCAGTCCTCTCGATGAGCAGAACTGCTTTCTGAATTCACGGTTTAGAACTGCACAAGAAGGAGACGTTCTCGAGGTGGAGCCCACGGACAGAAGCGCGAGCTGCCTGGGGCTGAGACTCCCTACACCCTGCACGGCCAATAGCCCTCCAGCTGCCACCTCTTTGTGCCTGTTCTCCAAACTGTAAAGCAGAAATGCTGACGTCTATACTGCCGGGAGATGGTCAGAGTGAGAGGTAATGCATGTGAGGGGCCTAGCACAGGCCCTGTGTGTGCGAGCTGCTTACAAAACACCATCGTAAGGGTGTCACATAGCCCTGATTTCCTGGTGTTTATAAAAAAGCAAACAAAAACCCCCACAAATAAACAAAAGTTAAATCAATTAAAAAACTGGGGTGGGGGGCTACAGTGTTATGTGGAAAACTGAGAAATATGACACATGTACAAATCACTATATTTTACCGTCGACTGCAAACCATTAATGACCCAATAAAGGGAAATAGAAAACTGGGGTCGGGGAAAGGAAAGATTCATTTCTTTCAGCCGCCAGAATGACGACTCCTATGTGTTACCTGCTTGGTCATGCTTTCTTTCTTACGCCAAAACCACCAGCGACCAGATTTCTTTGGCATCTTATCTTTGACCCAGGACTCGACCGTGGCCTAGAAACAATCATCCTGGGTTAGTCTAGCCGGCAGTCAACCAGCAAACACCTGGCTGCTTCCTCCCACTAGCCTGCGGGGACAGGGGACAGTGACTTGTGGAACATGAGCAGAGTGTCACGCACCCCAGACTCCTCTGGTCTTGAACCTCTGAGGAAGACAGTGTCCTTCTGAGCCAACCAGGCTTCACGGCAGTTCTGTGGCCTGAGCTGAGTGGCCTGGCCGCAGAGGGACAGCCCCAGAGGGGCTGGCAGGCGGGTTCCTGCCATTACCCTGCCTTTGGGAAGTGCGGTTTCATGAGCTATCATCATGATGATAGCTCATGATGATGTCTGTCTGGTGGACAGGTTCACATCACACCTTGAGATGTACCTAACAAGCCTAGCAGCCACACCATCTCTCCTGATGGTGGCTTCCCATGTTAACGGAGTCTTTTTTCCCGTTTCTTCTGCATATTCTGTTTTTAACTGAAGATTAGTAAAACCTCCTCTCCACTCTGGTACATAATCGGGAACAATATAGACGGTAGGTGGCAAGCATGTAGCAGCCCCACCAATTTAAGAAAAAAACATTTTTTTCTTTTTAAATTCCCAGCGCTCTGTTCAACTCTGGTTTATGGTGGTGCAGGGGATTAAACCTGGGACCCTGGAGCCTCTGGCATGAAAGGCTGTTTGCATAACCATGATGCTACTTCCCCTACCCATAGCCAATGTCTTAGATCATCAGAGTGGGCAAATGGAACTCTGACACTTTTATAATTAAGAAAATGCCTACATTAAGTAATACATTAAATTTTGAAGAGTACCCAGTTCAGAAACACGCACAGGTAACTTTTCTAACCGCTGTGTGTTCTACGTCTGACAAGGCAACAAAGGGCACATCATCTCACCTTAGGCAAGCTCTTTTGGAACACTTGCAAGCTAAGGATCATGGGAGCAGCCAAAGCCCAGTTATAGTAGCTGTGAGAGACAGAAACGGACACGACCATTACACAGAGAAAGACCAGGCAGTGAGGATGGAGGGGGCGGAGGAGGAGAAAGAAGGATGCACAGGTCACGAGAGGCAAACTTTTCTTAGAAAAGTATCTAAGTTTTTCTCGGTCACACACAGAACTAACTGTCGCCTACAGCTGGCTTCTGAAGCTGGTGCTTGCGCGTGCCCTTCCAAGGGACTCACCTCCTGGCCCTGGCCCCAAGCGCAACACCTCCAAGTGGAGGCGAACGGCCTCCTGGACTCGTGATTCAGTTTCACCAGGCGCTGCTCGGCTCTGGCTGAAGGTGGTGTGGGGGATTGAACCTGGGATGGTGGAGCCTCAGGCAGGAGAGTCTTTTGCGTGACCATTAAGCTGTCTCCCTTCACCCAAGGAGAACGATTTCTACACTGAACGTTTCAAAGCCTCACTTGAAGTCTAGGCTTCGCTTTCACTTCAAGATCTCTGTGCATGACAGAGCAGGAAAAGCTGAAAGGCAGACTTGGGGGAGACCACTGCTGAGTATTTCTAACCATGACCAAAGCAAGGGTGCTTACCGGTTATATATCCGAATCACAAGGTTAGGGTTGTCGATGAGCCCAGGGTTTTCTGCGAACTCATGGTAAGTGACGATGTGTTCCATGAACTTCTCTGCAAGATGAAACGACAGCTGTCAGTTTGGCTAGAGGCTGCACTGATGCTTGTATGGGGCCATCAAAATACCCTCTGCATTAAAAAGTCTAAAGAAGAAAACCATCTTTTTTTTTTAAATTTCAAATAATCTATTTAATGTCTTTCAGTCTCAGATCCTTCTTTTTTAAATTTTTATTTATAAAATGGAAATACTGACAAGACTATAAGAGGGGAACATTTCCACACAATTCCCACCACCAGATCTCCGTATCCCCTCCCGACAGCTTTCCTATTCTCTATCCCTCTGGGAGGATGGACTCAGGGTCATTGTGGGATGCAGAAGGTGGAAGGTCTGGCTTCTGTAATTGCTTCTCTGCTGAACATGGGCGTTGGCAGGTGGATCCATACTCCCAGCCTATAAACCCAATTTTATAAATGTACACCAAAAGTAGAATGCTACTTTATTTATTTATTTTAGGACAAGAAAGGATACTTTTATTTTTTTCCAGAGAGAGGGGCATGCCAAAGGTGTTTCAGAAGAGATTCCAGATGTGGTCAGTCAGGCAGGGGAAGAAACATACAACACAACTAGTGGCTATTTTATTCACCTGCTGGTTTGCCATGACCACCAGGTGATTGCTGGAGCTCTGTGCCAGCACAACAAATCCACTGCTCCTTTTTCCTCCTCTTAGAGAGAGAGAGAGAGAGAGAGAGAGAGAGACTGGGACATGACCGCCAGGCATACCTTTAGAGATCTCTCCATTCTCACTGAGGCCGCCACAAAGGGAGAGGGTGACGTCTGGCAAGTCCATAGCAGAGTCCGAGAGGCACTCGGTGCCGCTGTCAGCAGCCGCGCTTCCCACGGACTGTGGTGACTGGGACCCCGACAGCGTGTCCGACTCAGCCCACTGCCTAGAGCCAGAGTCCGATTCACTGCAGGCAGAACACGAAGAAAAGGCTTTATCTTACTACGATTTCTGAAATGATTCTATTTGCTTTTATTACTGGATAGAGACAGAAATTGAGAGGGTCCGGGAGAGAGATACAGAGGGAGAGAGAGAGACAGAGAGAGAGACCTGCAGCCCTGCTTCACTACTCATGAAGCTTTCCCACTGCAGGTGGGGACCAGGGGCTTGAACCTGGGTCCTTGTGCACTGTGATGTGAGCACTTAACCAGGTGTGCCCCCACCTGGCCCCTCTCAGTACAGTTTCTTATAGTCTCAGTGTTATTTGCTGTGTGGTTCTGAGGGGTTAAACCAAATAACGTCTCTCCTATGACAGAAACAGATAGCTTTTCTTAGCATTTGAAATACCATGGACTTTAAAATAACTGTCTGGCATTACTAAGAAATCAACTGTGGGTAGTTAAACATGCCACAAAAGTTACTGTGATTATTCACAAGAATGCACACTTTCAACCATGCTCTGAGTTATACCAACCATGTATTTGTATTTCCATAAAGAAAACTTCTGGTTAAATAATAATAATAAAAAAAATGTCTGGGAAACCCCTTGATTCTAACCTCCTAGAAAATCGGTGGTTTGACAGACATCCTGTAGAAAGTTACTGTTGTCAGGCTGGAGGTGTGGATCCACCTGCCAACACCCATGTCCAGTGGAGAAGCAATTACAGAAGCCAGACCCCCACCTTCTGCTCCCCATAAAGATCTTTGGTCCATGCTCCCAGCAAGGAAGAAATGCTAGGGGGAAGATGACCAGAGGGCTTTGAACTTTAAGTCCAACAGGACCCAGAGAGAGAAGAGGGAAAAGGGGGGGACATGTGGATGGAGTAATATGTGTAGGTGTGACTTGGGAAGGAAGAGGGGGTCATGGGGGGAAAATGGGCAAATACATACAAATAAAGACAGATGGTTGTAGAAACAACAGTCAACCCTTCTCTGCAACCTTAGGAGAACTGCTGCAGCTTCCAGGGGAGGGACTGGGGACACAGAACTCTGGTGGTGGGAATGGCGTGAGCTGTACTCTTGTTATCTTGTAATTTTGTAAATCAATATTAAACCACTAATAAAAAACAAAACCGATTAAGTTTACTGATTCAAGGTGGTCTGGAATAATAGCACAGCTTTTTACATGTCAATCTGATGACAATGAACCATTTCATTAAAAAAAAAAAGAAAAAAAAAAAGAAAAAAAAGAAAATTACTGTTGTCCAAGGTGGAATTATTACTATATATATATATATATTTTTTCCCTCCAGGGTTAACGCTGGGGCTCAGTGCATGCACTACGAATCCACGGCTCCTGGAGGCCATTTTTTTCTATTTTGTTGCCTTTGTTGTTATTGATGTTGTTGTTGTTGGATAGGACAGAGAGATGGAGAGAGGAGGGGAAGACAGATGGGGAGCCGGGGGCTCGAACCAGGATCCTAGCACTGGTCCTTGTGCTTTGCACCACCTGCGCTTAACCCGCTGCGCTAATAAGGCTTTTCTAAATTCATCTCTTACCTCCCAGAGACAATGAATTAAGGGAAAATTCTCAAGAGTCCAGAGAAATGTATTGATAAGTAAACTACACGTACCCTAGTAAATGTAAGGACTGTAGTGAAAATCGAAATGGTTCACTATTTTCCTTTTTCTAGTTAAGTTACACAAGCTGGTCTTGTACAGCGATGTTAATGGGGTCTTTTTCTGATGAGAGGGAAAAAAATGAAAGGGACTTCTAGCCTTTTGTTCTGTTTACCCCATGAATAGATATTTATTTTTAAATCTTTAAGCCAGCTACAAAAACCTGTTATTAGTGGTGGTTGATAAGAGCATAAGCTTACAGGGTCTAGTTCACACCACACCCTCCACTGGAGCTCTGTGCTCTCCCCCTTCCGAGCAGAAACACAACAGTTCTCACAAAGCCACCGAGACAACGGTTTCTTTGCAAGTCCTTGTGTGTCTAGATTTCACGTGTGACTGGAACCACCAGTGGCTCTCTTTCGCTCCTAGGAGCGGGTGATTAATGTCACACTGAGGTACTGTTTTAGAAATGGCAACTGCTTTTATTTTTGTTAAAAAAAAAAAAAAAGAGGTCAGTATGGAGGCAGGGAGATGGCTCACCTGCCAAGTGCCACCCTTCCAAGTGGGAGGCCTCACACTGAGACCTCAGCAGCACGGGGGCACCATGGCGTGGTGAAAACAGTGCCGGACTGTCCCCCTCTCTCTGAAGCAGCATGGGGAGGAAGAGCATCAGCCTGGGAGTACTGGGACCACACACACACAGAGAAGGCCCTAGAGTTGTGTTTAGTGAGTGATCCAGTGAAGATAAACTCAAATCTGGGCAGTAGGGGGCACCAGAGTATAGCTGACAAAGAAAAGTTTCAAAAGATGATTCCCCCCCCCCGGGCCCCCCCCCAGTTCTAGTTTATGGTGGTGCAGGGGATTGAACCAGGGGATTTGGAACCTCAGGCATGAGAGTCTCTGGGTGTAACCATTATGCTATTTACCTCCACAAAAGAAGATTTTTACATTGAAACGACTTTTTAATGGTATAATATTACAGCAGAATTTTACTAAGAACAGGGGCCGGTGTGGCACAACTGGTAAAGAGCACACACACTACAGCGCACAAGGACCCAGGTTTGAGCCCCTGGTCCCCACCTGCAGGGGAGAAGCTTTGTGAGTGGTGAAGCAGGGCTGCAGGGGTCTCTCTCCCTTTCGATCTCCACTTCCCTCTCAATTTCTGACTGCCTCTATCCAATAAAGATGATGGTGATAAAAGTAATAATGAAGACTCTTCAGGGCTGGGTGGAGGTGCACCTGGTTAAGTGCTGACATTATAGGGCACAGGGACCCGAGTTCAAGCCCTGGTCCTTCAGAAATGGTGACGCAGGGCTGCAGGGGTCTCTCTGTCTTTCTCCCTCTCTGTCATTCCCTTCCTCTCAATTTCTTGCTCTCTCTATCCAATAAATAAATAAATATAATTAAAAAAAAAGATTGCCTTAGTTAAAAACCAAAAGCAACAGGCGGGGGGATAGGTAGCACAAGGGTTATGCAAACAGACTCTCATATCAAGTACCGGGTTCAATCTTCTAAGCACAAAAAAGAAATTGAGCAAACAGTTTAAGTCTGTTCTACCTGAGGTTTCTGCGGTGCTCAGGCAGGAGCACTGAGACTGGCTGGGAGCTACAGTGAAGGTGGGCGCACAGACTGCCAGAGAGCTACAGAGAAGGTGGGCGCACGGACTGCCAGAGAGCTACAGGGAAAGTGGCGCACAGACTGGCTGGGAGCTACTGGGAAGGTGGGCGCACAGACTGGCTGGGAGCTACAGGGAAGGCGCACAGAGCTACAGGGAAGGTGGGCGCACAGACTGGCTGGGAACTAGAGGGAAGGTGGGCGCACAGACTGCCAGGGAGCTACAGGGAAGGTGGGCGCACAGACTGGCTGGGAGCTACAGGGAAGGTGGGCGCACAGACTGCCTGGGAGCTACAGGGAAGGTGGGCGCACAGACTGGCTGGGAGCTACAGGGAAGGTGGGCGCACAGACTGGCTGGGAGCTACAGGGAAGGTGACGCACAGACTGGCTGGGAGCTACAGGGAAGGTGGGCGCACAGACTGGCTGGGAGCTACAGGGAAGGTGGGCGCACAGACTGGCTGGGAGCTACAGGGAAGGTGGGGCGCACAGACTGGCTGGGAGCTACAGGGAAGGTGGGCGCACAGATTGGCTGGGAGCTACAGGGAAGGTGGGCGCACAGACTGGCTGGGAGCTAGTGGGAAGGTGGGCGCACAGACTGGCTGGGAGCTACAGGGAAGGTGGGCGCACAGACTGCCAGGGAGCTACAGGGAAGGTGGGCGCACAGACTGGCTGGGAGCTACAGAGAAGGTGGGCGCACAGACTGGCTGGGAGCTACAGGGAAGGTGGGGCGCACAGACTGGCTGGGAGCTACAGGGAAGGTGGGCGCACAGACTGGCTGGGAGCTAGAAGGAAGGTGGGCGCACAGACTGGCTGGGAGCTAGAGTGAAGGTGGGGCAAACAGAGTGGCTGGGAGCTACAGGGAAGGTGGGCGCACAGACTGCTGGGAGCTACAGGGAAGGTGGGCGCACAGACTGGCTGGGAGCTACAGGGAAGGTGGGCGCACAGACTGGCTGGGAGCTACAGGGAAGGTGGGCGCACAGACTGCCTGGGAGCTACAGGGAAGGTGGGCGCACAGACTGGCTGGGAGCTAGAGGGAAGGTGGGCGCACAGACTGGCTGGGAGCTACAGGGAAGGTGGGCGCACAGACTGCTGGGAGCTACAGGGAAGGTGGAGCACAGACTGGCTGGGAGCTACAGGGAAGGTGGGCGCACAGACTGCCTGGGAGCTACAGGGAAGGTGGGCGCACAGACTGGCTGGGAGCTAGAGGGAAGGTGGGCGCACAGACTGGCTGGGAGCTACAGGGAAGGTGACGCACAGACTGGCTGGGAGCTACAGGGAAGGTGGGCGCACAGACTGGCTGGGAGCTACAGGGAAGGTGGGCGCACAGACTGGCTGGGAGCTACAGGGAAGGTGAGCGCACAGACTGGCTGGGAGCTACAGGGAAGGTGGACGCACAGACTGGCTGGGAGCTACAGGGAAGGTGGGCGCACAGACTGCCTGGGAGCTACAGGGAAGGTGGAGCACAGACTGGCTGGGAGCTACAGGGAAGGTGGGCGCACAGACTGCTGGGAGCTACAGGGAAGGTGGGCGCACAGACTGGCTAGGAGCTACAGGGAAGGTGGGCGCACAGACTGCCTGGGAGCTACAGGGAAGGTGGAGCACAGACTGGCTGGGAGCTACAGGGAAGGTGGGCACACAGACTGCTGGGAGCTACAGGGAAGGTGGAGCACAGACTGGCTGGGAGCTACAGGGAAGGTGGGCGCACAGACTGGCTGGGAGCTACAGGGAAGGTGGAGCACAGACTGCTGGGAGCTACAGGGAAGGTGGGCGCACAGACTGGCTGGGAGCTACAGGGAAGGTGGGCGCACAGACTGGCTGGGAGCTACAGGGAAGGTGGGCGCACAGACTGGCTGGGAGCTACAGGGAAGGTGGGCGCACAGACTGCCTGGGAGCTACAGGGAAGGTGGGGCAGAGACTGGCTGGGAGCTACAGGGAAGGTGGGCGCACAGACTGCCAGGGAGCTACAGGGATGTGGGCACACAGACTGGCTGAGAGCTACAGGGAAGGTGGGCGCACAGACTGGCTGGGAGCTACAGGGAAGGTGGGCGCACAGACTGGCTGGGAGCTACAGGGAAGGTGGGCGCACAGACTGGCTGGGAGCTACAGGGAAGGTGGGCGCACTGACTGGCTGGGAGCTACAGGGATGGTGGGCGCACAGACTGGCTAGGAGCTAGAGGGAAGGTGGGCGCACAGACTGGCTGGGAGCTACAGGGAAGGTGGGCGCACAGACTGGCTGGGAGCTACAGGGAAGGTGGGCGCACAGACTGGCTGGGAGCTACAGGGAAGGTGGACGCACAGACTGGCTGGGAGCTACAGGGAAGGTGGGCACACAGACTGCTGGGAGCTACAGGGAAGGTGGAGCACAGACTGGCTGGGAGCTACAGGGAAGGTGGGCGCACAGACTGCCTGGGAGCTACAGGGAAGGTGGGCGCACAGACTGCTGGGAGCTACAGGGAAGGTGGGCGCACAGACTGGCTAGGAGCTACAGGGAATGTGGGCGCACAGACTGCCTGGGAGCTACAGGGAAGGTGGGCGCACAGACTGGCTGGGAGCTACAGGGAAGGTGGGGCAGAGACTGGCTGGGAGCTACAGGGAAGGTGGGCGCACAGACTGCCAGGGAGCTACAGGGATGTGGGCACACAGACTGGCTGAGAGCTACAGGGAAGGTGGGCGCACAGACTGGCTGGGAGCTACAGGGAAGGTGGGCGCACAGACTGGCTGGGAGCTACAGGGAAGGTGGGGCAGAGACTGGCTGGGAGCTACAGGGAAGGTGGGCGCACAGACTGGCTGGGAGCTACAGGGAAGGTGGGCGCACAGACTGGCTAGGAGCTAGAGGGAAGGTGGGCGCACAGACTGGCTGGGAGCTACAGGGAAGGTGGGCGCACAGACTGGCTGGGAGCTAGAGGGAAAGTGGGCGCACAGACTGGCTGGGGAGCTGACGGAGAGATGCAGAGACACGGCTCGGAAGAGGCCTGGGAGCTCAGACTCCAAGGAGTGACGCTGTCTTTGGGAAGCCCTTGAAAACAGAGTCCCGACGGAAGGCAGGCAGCAAAGCAAATGGGAAGCCATGCTTCGGAGCAGGTGGACAGACAGCTCGGGGGCGGGTGGCTCCCAGCAGCCCAACGCCCTTCCGCTCAGCCTCGGGGGTCCTACTCGTCCCCACTGCCGGGAGACCCCTTCACATCGGCCAAGGGGAGGGTGCTGGTACTCGGAACTCTCCAGCATCTACACACACAGTCACCACGTCTGCTCCTAGTGAACAAGTTTGCTCTAAGGGCAGCGGCAGCGTCTCAGAGCGTCTTCTCCCGGATGCTGGGCGGCACTACCTTTTGGGGAAGTACAGGGCTGCCACTTGGGGTTCCAGAGCTTTCAAGTCATCTAAGTAGATGTCATCGGGGCCCTGGTGCTGGCTTCTCTTGTGGACACCTGTGTTTAGGAGAAAAGCACACAAGTAAATATTTCATTACTCACCATTTTTAACTCTACAATTATAGAACTAATGGGGAGGCGGCACACCAGTTTAAGCGCACAAGGATCCGGGTTCGAGCCCCGGCTCCCCATCTGTAGGGGGCGTCACTTCACGAGTGGTGGAGCAGGGCTGCAGGTGTCTCTCTCTCTCTCTGCCCCCCTCTATTCCCCCTCCGCTCGCAATTTCTCTCTATCCTGTCCAATAACATGGAAAAAAAAAATGGCCTCCAGGAGCAGTGCATTTGCAGTGCTGGCACCGAGTTCTAGTGATAACTCTGGAGGCAAAAGATAAAAATAAATAAGTAAAAATATTTTATCCTAATAAAGGGAGTGGAAGGAGGGAGACAAGGAGAGAGATTGCAGAGCACTGCTCAGCTCTGGCTTATGGTGGGGCTGGGGACTGAACTTGGGACTTCAGCGCCTCTGGGATAACGGCCATGTGAAATCCTTTTGCATAGTCATTATTCCATTTGCCCGGCCCTCAAGCCTCCCTCTTATGTTGGTGCTCAGCCATTCAAGCTAATGGAAGGGAAAGCTGGCTGCGCGGGAGAACGGCAGCTCAGTGGACGTGTCCAGACCCTCACTTAATCATCTGAGTCGTCCTGCTCCCTGAATGACTGACACCCCATGGCCAAGCTTCTGTGTCCTGAAGCACAAACAAGCAAGGCCAGCTGGCTAGAGTCACCAGCACCGTGCAGAAGGCCGGGGAATGGGGTCTGCACACGGTGACCGCCATCTGCCACGCGGTACCTTCCTCGCTGCTAAGGAACAAGGATCCTTCACAAAGGATACACTTCACAGGTCACGTGCTCAGTGATCGCCAGTGATGGTGCACGGTGGCATGCAAGTAGACTAAACAATGTCAGTGGAAAATTACGGGTGGCTTTTGCACACACTGCTCACCTGGGAATAAGCCTGCTTTGTCCTGTGCATGGCCCAGGCTCGAACCCTGCCCCACAGCAGTGGGGGACACTTTTGTGCCCTGGCGTCTCTCCTCCTCTCACTCAGTCTCAGATGCCACTAAGCATCTGAACCATCTAGTCAGAAGTGAGGTGTATGACGCATCCAGACCCGTATAAAACACAAGCCAGGTCTCTGGAAGCAGGGAGGGCAAAGTCAAGGCAGCGAGAGAGTCAAGGCAGGGAGAGAGTCAAGGCAGGGAGAGAGTCAAGGCAGGGGGGCAGAGTCAAGGCAGGGGGGAGAGAGTCAAGGCAGGGAGGGCAGAGTCAAGGCAGGGGGGCAGAGTCAAGGCAGGGGTGGCAGAGTCAAGGTAGGGGGGAGAGAGTCAAGGCAGGGAGGGCAGAGTCAAGGCAGGGAGAGAGTCAAGGCAGGGGGGGCAGAGTCAAGGCAGGGAGAGAGTCAAGGCAGGGAGGGCAGAGTCAAGGCAGGGGGGCAGAGTCAAGGCAGGGAGAGAGTCAAGGCAGGGGGGGCAGAGTCAAGGCAGGGGGGAGAGAGTCAAGGCAGGGAGGGCAGAGTCAAGGCAGGGAGAGAGTCAAGGTAGGGGGGAGAGAGTCAAGGCAGGGTGGGCAGAGTCAAGGCAGGGAGGAGAGAGTCAAGGCAGGGAGGGCAGAGTCAAGGCAGGGAGAGAGTCAAGGCAGGGATGGCAGAGTCAAGGCAGGGAGAGAGTCAAGGCAGGGGGGGCAGAGTCAAGGCAGGGGGGAGAGTCAAGGCAGGGGGGAGAGAGTCAAGGCAGGGAGAGAGTCAAGGCAGGGGGGAGAGAGTCAAGGCAGGGGGGAGAGAGTCAAGGCAGGGGGAGAGAGTCAAGGCAGGGAGAGAGTCAAGGCAGGGGGGAGAGTCAAGGCAGGGGGGGCAGAGTCAAGGCAGGGAGAGTCAAGGCAGGGAGAGAGTCAAGGCAGGGAGAGAGTCAAGGCTGGGAGGGAGTCAAGGCAGGGGGGAGAGAGTCAAGGCAGGGGGGAGAGAGTCAAGGCAGGGAGAGAGTCAAGGCAGGGAGAGAGTCAAGGCAGGGAGAGAGTCAAGGCAGGGGGGAGAGAGTCAAGGCAGGGAGAGAGTCAAGGCAGGGGGGAGAGAGTCAAGGCAGGGAGAGAGTCAAGGCATTCCCAGACGTCACTGGCCACCTGCATCCAGCATGCCCGACGCTCGGTGGAATGGTACCTTTTTTCTTGGACGGTGAGTCTACTTTAGTTGGTGGTTTTGAGTCTAAGGGTGTCTCCACTAGTGATGGGGTGGCGAGGTGGTCTGCGTCTGACACAGGTGAAATCTGAGGTGTCTCTGGAGGAGGGTGGGGAGGCCCCGAGGCAGAAGCTGCACTATGCAGTTGCTTACACGCGGCTCTGGGCTTGGGCTTCACGATGGTACAGACGGCCTCTCCCATGAACGTGTCCTTCTCCACTTCGCTCAGGAGGCCGTCGTCTGTGGGGATGACCCGGAAATGGGTATTTTCTGACGGTGTGATCATCGCCGTCCTGGGATGGTGGTCGGGTCTCTCGCGTTTGTTGACCTAAAAAATAAGTTGAACTGTGTATAAATTAAATTTTAAAATGTGTTTGTTAGAATAGTATTCCAGATACAATAGATACCCAGAGATTCTGTCCACAAGAAGTTTTTTTTTTTATCCCATTTACCTATTAGTGAAGATTTAGGCTGCACCAGGTTTGGGCTATTAAAATACCATGGAACCCTTTCTTCCTTTCTCTCTTTCTTTCTTTCTCTCTCTCTCTCTCTCTCTCTCTCTTTCTTTCTTTCTTTCTTTCTTTCTTTCTTTCTATTTTCACTTGACAGGACAGAGAGAAACTGAGAGGGGACGGGAGGGAGGAAGAGAAACACTGCTTGTGAGGCAGCCTCCCTGCAGGTGGAAGTGGGGGCTTGAACCCGGGTCCTTGTGCACGGTTGATGCGTGTGCTTAACTGGATATACCACTACCCGGCCCCCAATTCTTTCTTCTTTCATTTACAAATTGCCCAAAATGTTTTCACAATTTTCTGTTTAAAATCCCAGTGTGTGTAGATTTAGTTCCCTTTCAGGTGCCCCGCTGTCTCCTTACTAACGTGTCAACTGGTTTGCTAAGTGGAGACACAGACACACACGGTGCAAAAGTCACAGCGCGGGCTACACCTGGGTTTACTTCCAGGCCCGTCTCTGTCTCTGTCCGCATACGTGAGGGGCACCCTTCCGACGGGCGAGTCTCCCTACCTTGGTGGACTCTGGGAATCCCCCCCACGTCCACTCCATGTGGGACTCGGACCGCAGCAGGCTCTCGGCGGGCTTCACCTCCAGCTCCGAATCACTTTTTGGACATGCTGCCGGGGAGTAGGTGCTGTGAACACAGGACAAGGAACAGCGGCTCTGAAGTTAGGACACTGGTCTCCTCGCGTTAGAGGCTGCAAGGGTCTACCTTCCTGTAGATGTCAACGCCACTCTGTGGAAATGAATCCTGAAGGAAACCTCCACTATTCCTTCTGCCAGAGTTAATAAAAACAAACATGTCGGGGGCCGGGCGGTAGCGCAGCAGGTTAAGCGCACATGGTACAAAGCATAAGGACCGGCTTAAGGATCCGAGTTCAAGCCCCCGGCTCCCCATCTGTAGGGGGAGAGGTCACTTCACAGGCGATGAAGCAGGTCTGCAGATATCTGTCTTTCTCTCCCCTTCTCTCCATTTCTTTCTGTCCTACCAACAACCACAACAGCAATGACAAAAATAACTACAAGGGCAACAAAATGGGAAAAAACGGCCTCCAGGAGCAGTGGATTCCTAGTGCAGGCACCGAGCCCCAGCCATCACCCTGGAGGCCAAAAACAAATAAATAAACAAATAAAATAAATTAAAATTACAATGGGACAGGATGGGGAGATGACATAATGGTTATACAAAAAACTTTCATGCCTGAGGCTCTGAGGGCTCAGGTTCAATCCCCAGCACCACCTGTAAGAGCTGGGGTCTTGGTGTCTCTATCTTTGCCTCTGGTTAAAACAGACAAACAAATAAATAAACGTACATGTGTGTGAACACATTAAAAAAATAAAGTCTTATAGTTCCTTAAAAAAACTAAAAGGGGGGAGGTGGGCAGTAGCGCAGCGGGTTAAGCGCAGGTGGCGCAAAGCGCAGGGACCGGCGTAAGGATCCCGGTTCGAGCCCCAGGCTCCCCACCTGCAGGGGAGTCGCTTCACAGGCGGTGAAGCAGGTCTGCAGGTGTCTGTCTTTCTCTCCCCCCCTCTCTCTATTTCTCTCTGTCCTAGCCAATAACAGCAGCAATAATTACAACAATAAAACAACAAGGGCAACAAAAGGGAATAAATAAATATAAAAAAATAATTAAAAAACTGAAAGGGGGGGAAAAAGAAATGCCGTAGGGTCACATAGTTCTATACTAGTCAACAGTGTGACAGCAACTCAAATCCTATTTGGATCGAGACAGTCGCGCAGAGACCGATCATCTGTTTATGTCCCAGCACATCTTCAGCTACCCCACTGTCCGAGGGAAGTAGGACACGCCCTCCTGCTGAACGGCAGAGAACAGTTTCTTACTTCTCTAGCGGGGACCAGTCTCCGTCAGACAAGGGGTAGTGATCCCCAGAGTGGAAGAGCAACGGCTCTTTATATTCTTCTTCCTTTAAGGAAGCACCTGCAGATGCTCTGAAAAAGAAAGACAAGACAAGACAAGAACAATGAGCTTTTTGTCAGCCTGAAATGTCCCAAGTCTATCGGCACAGTGTAAGCAACACAAAGGTCAGATGACCTCAGACACCAGGGGAGGTGAGGGCCACAGTCATCATTCACCGCGCACCGCTGCGACTGCTGTTCTGAGTGGGTGAGCTGAGCAAAGAGGAAAGACTGAAACTCCTTTTTACATTCCTTGAGTTGTATTCAAAGGCTGGCGGAGGGAAACAAGGGCTGTACACACAGTGTATGCAGTCCTTACACACCTGCGGTAAGAGTGACTGACGGCACTTACTAGCTGATCGAGGCCCGAGAGGCTTCATGACATGCTCAAAGTGAACTCGGTCCATCAGTTAGGGGCAGGTGCCGAGGTGCCTGGTCAAACACACGTTACCCTCTGAGGAGCCCCTCTACAGAAGGAGGCGGAGGGGGAGAGAGAGGAGGAGGGGGAGGAAGAGAAGCAAGAAGGGGAGGAGGAGGGAGAAAGGGGGAAAGAAGGAGGAGGAGAGAAGAAGAGGAGAAAGAAGAAGAAAAATGGTCTCAGGAGGAGTGGCTTGTGCAGGCGCTGAGCTCTGGTAATGAAACCCTGGTGGTCAGACGACAAAGAAGTCCCACGAGCAAGCAGGCACCAACAGCACACCTGACAGGGGCTGGGCTCCGGACAGGCCGGCCGCGCCTCTCTCCAGTCTACTCTCCATTCCAGAGAAGCTACTGGCTGAAGATACGAGTCGCGGCTCAGAAACACCTGGGGAGTGTTTGCGCGACCAGAAACACCTGGGGAGCGTCTGTAGCCACCAGAAACACCTGGGGAGTGTCTGCCACGACCAGAAACACCTGGGGAGTGTCTGCCACGACCAGAAACACCTGGGGAGCGTCTGTAGCCACCAGAAACACCTGGGGAGTGTCTGCCACGACCAGAAACACCTGGGGAGTGTCTGCCACGACCAGAAACACCTGGGGAGCGTCTGCCGCCACCAGAAACACCTGGGGAGCGTCTGCCGCCACCAGAGGGTGCTGCCCACTCTCACGGCTCACACGGTTGGTCGGGAGATGTGAGCAGGGTCTGAGTAGTTTCGTTTCACCCGCTGCCCAGCATCCCCACACTACCTGGCCGGCTCTTAGTCTCCAGGGCATGTGCTGGAGGTGGGAAAGGCACAATGGTGGCAACTTCTTATGATTCTACCTGTTTTAGCTGAGCGGCTACAGAGGAACTGAGAGGGAAGGGGGAAGATAAGGAGAGACAGAGAGACACCTGCAGCCCTGCTCCCCCCCGGTGAAGCTTCTCCCCTGCGGGTGGGGATGGGGGCTTGAACCCGGGTCCTTGCGGGCAGTGACACAGTAGCAAGCGCAGCCCCTGTGACTTGTGCAGCAGTCACAGAGCAGTGACACGTGCGCTTAGCCAGGTGGCCACCATCCAGTCCCAAGCGGTGGTTTCTTACTAGCTTAACATTCTCGGGGAACTAGTGACATGAAAGTATTATTTAAAATATTTGTAATTATGTTATCAGTTAGCATGGATAGAGACTAGTTAACCAAATTTGCTGTGAGCAGTTTTAATTACTGTAGGTATTTTTACATTTAAGTCCCCTTTCACGATTACTTTCTGTCTTTTGTTGTTTAACAGAGGAATTCTTTTTTTTTTTTTAACTCTCTTTACTTATTGGATAGACAGTCAGAAATTGAGAGGGAAGGGGGAGAGAGACAGCTGCAGCCCTGCTTCATCACTCGCAAAGCTTTTCCTCTGCAGGTGGGGACCGGGGGCTCGAACCCATGTCCCTGTGCACTGTAACATGTGCACTCAACCAGGTGCGCCACCACCTGGCCCCTGGACTTCTTCATTTTATCAAAACTTGAATCATCGATATATTCAGTGTGAGAAGAGTAAAGATGTCACACATGACATATGGTGAGTAAAAAAAATAATGGCATAAATTAAAAGTTCCTGTCAAATGTAGAAATTTGCTCTCAAGTTCACAATCTGGATTTACAGATTTAGAAAAATGAACCAACAGGTTTGCCAAAATACAGTATACTATGAGATTCACTAAAATGCAATATTCACTACTGACGATAATGATCCTTCACTAACAACAGCTGTCCTCAACAAAAGCTATGTCAAGACAGAGTTTACACTTGGCACATACCAGGAAAGTCAACTTACCCCCTTCTCGTGAAGAGACCAGGAACAGAAACAGTGTACAAACTCTCTCTCCTCAGCGGCTGAGGTGAGAAGCATACACACTGCCTACCTCATGACCGCACCCTGCTTCCAACCCAAGTCAAATAAAAGGTTTAGAAATCCAGGTCCTGCCAGCCGGGCACACGCTGCTTCTCCGGCGGTCAACACCCCCCTTGACGTCACCTCTGCCTGAGCAAGCGCCGCATGGGGCAGACAGAAGAGAACCTTCCAGAAACCCATGTTCCCCAAATACGGGCCCTGAAGTCCCAGGCAGTGCTGACTTGAAAGGTGGCATATATTTTTGTTACTTCTACAGAGTTGGTTTAAAAAAAAAAGATAGTGATCAAGACCTCTGACTTGAAAAAGAAAAAAGAAACACATTGCCTTTCCTCTTCTGCTTATACTAGGGTGTTTTGATGATAAACTCAACCCAACTCTCCACCTCTCAGAAAAAGTCCAGACACCAAGCGCAAGATCACCGGCACTGACTCCTGATGTTTTTCTGCTCTCCCCGGGCCAAGCCACCAGCCAGTCTGGACCTCCTGTGCGCTTTATGACTCGCTTGGCTTCTGGAGCCCCAGAGACAGGGCTGGTGAGACGGCTCACTTGGATGGTGTGGCACAGGTTTGAGCCTGGCCCCTGTGACGCTGCAGGGCGAGGCCACAGGCCTCCCGGCCTCTAAAAGCAAACACCTTGGCTTGGCAAGATGACCGTGTGCTGTCACTCATACGTTCGGGTTCAAGCCCCGCCCTGACTGCAGTGAAGGAAGCTCTGGTGTGGGACCCGCTTCACTCTCTCTGTCTCTACAGAATAAACTAAGGAAGAGACCTACTGCCAGTCTGCTTTCAGTGGTGTCGTCTGACGGCCATTTTCAGGGTCGCACAGAAAGGGGAAAACAACGAACCCCTGTCGTTTCATTTTGTAGCGAGCAAGCGAGCAGCCAGTGAGAGGAACAAGTCTGACAGCCGCTGCACATCTCTCAGAGAAGCGGCTGCCTGGCCCCGGGTCCGACACTGGAGCCTTGGAGGTGGAGCCCTACCTTGCTGCCGGCGCCCCTCTGTCATCATCGGAGCTCAGGTTCACGTTCGCTGCATCTTCAGGAGCAGAAGGGACGTGCTCTTCCTTCTGACTGTCCTGTCTGCACTTCTTTCTTCTTCGTCTTTTCTTCTTTACGGAGCTTGGAGTGAAAACTGTCTCTGCCTCCAAGATGTGAGAGATGTCCACACTCTGCGACGGTCTCCCACTGCCACCCGGTGTCAGAGGCGTGTCGAGCTCTTTAAAGAACTGGTCTTCGGTGGGGATTGGTGAGGTGACCAGGTAAGCGGGCAGCTTTGCCTTAAACGGAAACATGGAGAGAGGTAAGCTGTTTATGGGGCCAGGCGGTGGCACACCTGGTAGAGCGCTCAGACTGCAGTGCATAAGGATGCAGGTTCAAGGCCCGGGCCCTGCCTGCAGGGGGAAAGCTTCACGAGTGGTGTCTCTCTCTACCTCCTCCTTCCCTCTCGATTCCTCTCTGTCTCTATCCAACAATAATAAATAAAATTAAAAGGTTAAAAAATGAATTCTTAAGAAGTCTTTAAAAAAAGAGAAAGATTGTTTACTATAAACTGAATAGTGAATAAAAAAAATGATGAATTCTGTGTCTAGATATCTAGGTGGTGGGGAGATTAAGTCCCCTCAGCGGGTGAGAAGCCCGTGAACGAAGACACCGCATCGTCTGCTCTGAACAGGCCTCTGCTCAGCGGCACACGGCTAAGTGCTGCCTTGGCTCTGCCCATGACTGACTCCATAGGAAGCACCAGTGAGAACCGAACACGGAAAGCTGGGATGAAAGCAGAGCCGACTAAGTGATCTGCAAATCACAGTTCAGAGCAGTAGCAGCATTCAAAGGTGGTGTTACGAAGCATTTTGCCAGAGAATTACAAAGAACACTAAGAACAAGATACGGCATATCTGATCAAGAATAGCCCAGCGGGCAAAGCTAAGAAGGGCAGGCAGGTGAGTGGAGCGCTTTGGCGACAGTGAGCAGGGCTGGGGCGTGCCAGATCAACTGGGTGGGGGCAGAGTCAGACAACCCGCTGTAAGAAAAATACTGGATTTAAGGACAGCAAACTTTTTTAAAAAATAATTTATTTAGTTCCTTTTGTTGCCCTTGTTTTATTGTTGTAGTTGTTATTGATGTCATTGTTGTTGGATAGGACAGAGAGAAATGGAGAGAGGAGGGGAGACAGAGAGGGAGAGAAAGACAGACACCTGCAGACCTGCTTCACCGCCTGTGAAGCGACTCCCCTGCAGGTGGGGAGCCGGGGGCTCGAACTGGGATCCTTAGGCCGGTCCTTGCGCTTCGCACACCCGCGCTTAACCTGCTGCGCTACCGCTGGACTCCCTGACAGCAAACTCTTTTAAGATTTCCTTTCAGCAATTAACAAAGAACAATAATAACCAGACCCAGTAGTTAGGATAATGAAATTCTCCTTGCAATATCAAATAAACAAAGCTTGGTATTCAGGAAATTAACTTCTCAGTCATTTGCTTTATTCTTTTATAAGATTAGGTGGGGCAGAAGGTAGATAATAGAGATAATAACCCGAGAAGACTGACAGCCCATAAATCTTTACATGACTGGCCTGAAAATGAGTAAGTTTGCACAAGTGAAAATAAGACTTCTGAATTTGGGTTTGGTAAACATTTTACTCTAGTGCCAATTTTTTTGTTTTGTCTGCCCAAGCAAAATGTTTGCTTGACAGCAATACAGACAGAGAAATTATAACATAAGCCGTTACTCTGCAGACCTTATCAACAGGCTGAAGTCTCTGACTTCTATGGTCTCTGTTACAAATGAAGTTTGTACTTCTTCAAAGTGGTTTAGGCACTGGTGCGGTTTTTATAGTTCTACAAGAGCACTGCTTCTTGGAGGAGGGGAAGTGGAAACACTCTGAATATCTACCGACACAACAGCAAGTGTGGTGTGCCCACACCGTGGACTATAGCACAGCTGCTAAAAGGACAATACGTCCAGAATCATCACCTTGAAAGGGGTAAGTCTACGTGAACAAAAAGTCAGATGGGTTTTGGTAACGTCTGCTCCTTTTCAAACAGTCGACTCTGGGTGGGGGAGGTAGCATGGTGGTTATGCAAAAAGACGGTCATGCCCAAGACTCCAAAGCCTCAGGTTCAGTCCCCTGCATCACTACATGCCTGAGCCGAGCAGGGCTCTGGTCTCTCTCTCTCTTTCTCTCATTAAAATAAAATACATTAAAAATCAAACAAGCAGTGAACTCCTGGAAAGGGAAGAGTGTTATATTCATGGCACAGAGTAGTAATTCCAGCACTATAGGGGGTACTAGTCCTTCCTCCCTTCTTTCAAGGAGAATTTCAGTCCACTTAGAGAGAAAAAAAATCTGGTCGATCTGGACATAGAGAGAAAAGGCTGGAGAGCTGCCCCTTTCCAGCTGACCCCACTGAGCAGAGCGCACACAGAATCACATCAGAATCGACTGCGAGGACCCAGTAACAAGCTAGCAAAACCCAATCTTCTCACTTTCTGTGCCTAGTGATTATAAAGTCCAATCAGTGTGATGGACTTATCACACAGAATTTTAAGAAACACCAGAAATGTTTTATTTGGGCAAGGGAGATGCAAATGAGATGATATGAAAACAAGCAGGATGGGGCTGGGCAGTGGCTCACACAGTTATGCGCACACGCTGCCAAGTGCAAGGATGGGGGTTCGAGCCCCGGCTCCCCACCTGCAGGGGAGTCACTTCACAAGCAGTGAAGCAGGTCTGCAGGTGTCTATCTTTCTCTCCCTTTCTTTCTCCCCATCCTCTCTCAATTTCTTTCTTTATAAAAAAATGTTTATTTATCTATTTATTCCGTTTTGTTGCTCTTGTTTTTTATTTAATTTTTTAAAAATGTATTTATTTTCCCTTTTGTTGCCCTTGTTGTTTTATTGTTGTAGTTATTGTTGTTGTTATTGAGGTCGTAGTTGGATAGGACAGAGAGAAATGGAGAGAGGAGGGGAAGACACAGAGGGGGAGAGAAAGACAGACACCTGCAGACCCGCTTCACCACCTGTGAAGTGACTCCCCTGCAGGTGGGGAGCCGGGGGCTCCAACTGGGATCCCTGCTCCTGTCCCTGTACTTCCTGCCATGTGCGCTTAACCCGCTGTGCTACTGCCCGACCCCCCCCCCCAATTTCTGTCTTACTTTAAATAAAATAAAATTTTAAAAAAAGGGAAAATGAGGGGCCAGATGGTGGCACACCTGGTTGAATGCACATGTTACAGTGCGAAAGGCCCCTGGTCCCCACCTGCAGGGGGAGAGCTTCACAGGCGGTGAAGTGGGGCTGCAGGTGTCTCTCTGTCTCTCTCCCTCTCTATCACCCCCTTCCCTCTCAAGTTCTGGCTGTCTCTATCCAACAAATAAAGATAAAAAAAAATTTTTAAAAATAAAGGAAAAATGGCTGCTGGGACAGGTGGGTTTGTAGTGCTGGCACCAAGCCCTAATGATAACCCTGGTGGCTAAATAAATAAGTGAACCAACAAGTAAATAAAAACAAGCTACCAAGATGCTAAATACTGTCTGACAAGGTCTCCCTTCACAATCACTCAGTTCAGATTCTGGGGCCGAGTACTGTTGAGCTTTATGCTGACCTAACAAACACTACACAATCTTGTCCTGCTACGTTTTCTTTTCTTTTCTTTTTTTTATATTTATTTAATTTATTGATTCCCTTTTGTTGCCCTTGTTGTTTTATTGTTGTAGTTATTATTGTTGTTGTCGTTGTTGGATAGGACAGAGAGAAATGGAGAGAGGAGGGGAAGACAGAGAGGGGGAGAGAAAGACAGACACCTGCAGACCTGCTTCACTGCCTGTGAAGCGACTCCCCTGCAGGTGGGGAGCTGGGGTTCGAACCGGGATCCTTATGCCGGTCCTTGTGCTTTGCGCCACCTGCGCTTAACCCGCTGTGCTACAGCCCGACTCCCGCTACGTTTTATTTTCTGTGTGAATTTGTGAGATCAAATAGGCAGCATGTCTTCAAACAGAACAAAAGTTCCCTCAAATTCTTAACAACTTGACATTTCCTTTTGTTGAGAGTTTACTGTTTATGATGAAAGATGTAGCATGTCTTCTGAGAACCTCTAAACAGCTTCACAGCAGATTCATAAAGAACATGGCCACCATCCAACAGGTGGGCCCATGGGGGTGGGGCAAGGGTTTAATGGGCAAGCCAGCTTTTTTTTTTTTTTTGCTGAGTGAAACCCAATATGCAGTAATCATTGATAAAGGAGACAGCCAATGAATTCACATCCCTGAGGGCGTAATCAGCTATTCCAGTGACTACTCAAGGTTAGGACGCAAAGTCCTGAACCAAAAGGGTGAGCATGTTTTCTGAGTTTAAAGGTCGAGAGTGTATTGACTCGGTCTACAGAGACACGCCTCCGTGACTGAGCTGGAACTGAATGTATTCAAGTCAAGGGGCGAACTATGATGGATGCTAAATAAGAAAGATCACCAAAGCCAAAAAGAAAAACGTTCATGAAGAAGACAGGAGGAGGAGAGAGAGGAAGAATCAGACATCACTCTGGTACTTGTGCTGCCGGGGACTGAACTCGGAACCTCATGCTTGAGAGTCCAGTGCTTTATCCACTGGACTCATCCATCCTTCTGTTCCCAGAAGAGCACACGCGAAGGCTTTTCTTCATGCTGTCTGTACCCTCGACCAGACGTGCAGACGTTTCCTCATTCTCCAGCTCCTTTCTGACAAGTCAGCTCTTCAACCTCAACCTAAGCTTATCAAGTTCCTGTAAACACCGTGTAAGCGCGTGGACGTTTCTGCGTGGGAACCTGCCCCGGGGCCTGAGCGCACCGTGCGAAGCCGTAGCTGCAGGACCACCCCCCCCTCGGGACTTACATATTCCTCTTCCGTCTCCTCCACAAAGAAAGCCTCTCCATTGTCACCCAGCTTCATGTGAAGATCCACGGCATCACCGTTGATTTCGATGTCGATCTAAGAGGAGAAACAAAGTGTGCTTTGATGCGAAGAGTACTCTGCATCCACACTGAGTTAAGCTGGAATTCTGGGGTCCTTGGTGACAGTCCCAGAGAAACACTGCAACACGCCTACGTCCCCAGCCCTAAGTCTGCTGATGCCCTCTTTTGTGATTCTTTAATTCTGTGAGTGTCCCCAGAACCACAGCACTGAAGCCTGTTTTTTTTTTTTTAAACCAGAGCCCTGCTCAGTTATGGTTTACGGTTGTGTGTGTGTGTGGGGAATTGAACCTGGTACTTCAGAGCCTCAGGCATGAGAATCTCTTTGTATAACATTAGTGCTACCCCCCACTCGGGCTTCTTTTTCTTGTTGTTAATTCATCTGCACCAAGCCTGTTTTTAGGCTGGCTTTCCCATCTGCGCTGTAGTTTTGTGTGGTGGTGGCGAAAGCAGACAGGCTGTTGGTCAGTGGCTATCACGACAAAGTCCCTCTCCTGATTACCAAGCTCATCTTGCAGAGCTGCCTCTGCAGTCAGTTCCAAACTCTGTCCTGCCAGCAACGGTGAGGGTTGCTTCCCCTTCCCCTTGCCTTTAAAGCCACGCCAGAGATCAACCCCAAGGTCATCCCAGTGCTCTGACGGACGCCGAGGCACCTCTTCGGCCCAAAAGTTTTAATGTTTTTTGGGGAGAGGACAGACGTCAAAGCATCCATCTCTGCCCCTGATACCCTTACATGGTCCTGGGGACCTAGCCCAGGGCCTTGCTTGGAGAAGACTTGTGCTCTCCCCAGTGGCTCCCAAAGTGAGGGCTATTTATATAGAATGTTAAATATTACTTGTTACTTAAAAAGGACGTGGTCTGTAGTCTATCAAGAATTTTAAAGACTTCATTCATATTGGTGGTGAAAACAACTCTTGAAACTTACAGATAAATCTTCATTTGTTTAGCTCCTGCAGGCCATACAGAGATAAGCACAGATAAAGAAATAACAGACACGTAAATAGCACAGCCCATGATCTAATGTACTTAGTACTGTGTGATTAAAGTATACTTGACCCTTGGTGCCATCAGCTCTCCTCATTAAGAATCAATTATTTCTCGTGACCAGAAATCAAGTGTTGGTTCACATCCGGTCACTGTAGGCAGCAGGGCTGTCTCTCCAAGAGTCAGGTAATGATGTTTAACAAAAATAATTGTTATATGTAGTCAAAACATTTGTTATAAAGATGCTCTCTATGTAAGCACTATAGACATAGGGGAGGGGAGAGGAAGAAAACTGCACTGGGTAACTTTGTAAAGCAGCATTTTAACTTTATATAAGTCTAAGGACAGAAGAACCAAAATACTGTTACGAGCATACATTTCAAATGAGATGCTGCGCGCGCGCGCGCACACACACACACACACACACACACACACACACACACACGATATAGTTGAGTCAATCTCCCTGGCCCCATCCTTTTATATTTTTCAGAAAACACACACACACACACACACACACACACACACACACACACACGATATAGTTGAGTCAATCTCCCTGGCCCCATTTTTTGTATTTTTCAGAAAGACAGAGGAGCAGCACCAAGGAAGCACTTCACGTGCCAGAGTCCATCTTGGGGCTGCTCCTATCAGTGTCTGGGGTTTTTTTTTATATTTATTTTATTTATTTTTTCCCTTTTGTTGCCCTTGTTGTTTTATTGTTATAGTTATTATTGTTGTTGTTGTTGGATAGGACAGAGAGAAATGGAGAGAGGGAGGGGAAGACAGAGAGGGGGAGAGAAAGAAAGACACCTGCAGACCTGCTTCACCGCCTGGGAAGCGACTCCCCTGCAGGTGGGGAGCCGGGGTTTGAACCGGGATCCTTATGCCGGTCCTTGTGCTTTGCGCCACCTGCGCTCAACCTGCTGTACTACAGCCCGACTCCCTCAGTGTCTGGGTTTTTAAACCAAGGCTCCCACACACAGTCAGGTGTTTGCTCCCATCTGCTGAGCAATGGTTCAGCCTCTCAGTAGTCAGTATTTTTTTTTTTCTTTATAAGAAATTAAATGTGGCTGTGTATGTGCAAGTATGTAAACATATGTACACATACATCTATGTAACTTTCCCAGTTTTGCCTGATGAGAAAACTTAGACATCATGACACACAGTAGTAACACACACACCAAATGACCAGATTTTCATTTCCATAGGCAAATGCCCCCAATCAAAGGAACCAGGGCTCCTTGCAGAAAACATAGTTCCAGGGCCGAGACCATGAAAGCAGATGCTTTTGGAACATCTATGGCACCAGAAAGCATGAGAGCTCAAGGAGCGGGAGGCCGTTTCTAACAGACTCAACCAGAAAGAGTCAGTCCCGCCATCTGGGACACTGTAAGCACTGAAATCAGTAATGAAGATAGTGGATCATGATCTCTAGTGTATTTCCACTCCTCCACTGATGCCCCTACTGTGTAAAGCGGACTTCAGTTTAAGAGAGAAACGGACCCCTCTGTGGGGCAATAGAGCGGCAAGGATTACCCGGGGCAGGAAGGGCAGCTCTGGCCCCATGGAGGTGTACCAGAAGCCACAGTGGGAGAAGTGAGAACCAGGCCGCCTGCAACTTCAAGTTTCTTCCCGCGAGGAGCTTTGTGAGTGAGGAACCTACCTGACACCATGGGCCAGATGAGCGCAGTGATAATCCGACACAGCATCCTAGTGGGGCTCTTCAGATGCTAAGCTGGGAAGTGTATATCGACTGTATTTTCCTTGTCAAAAATGGGGAGACATCAAACAAACTCAAGAAGTCTAGGGCAGGGGGCTGGGCGAGGTGCACCAGGTTAAGTGCACATGGCACAAAGTGCAAGGACCAGCACAAGGATCCCGGTTTGAGCCCCCCGGCTCCCCACCTGCAGGGGAGTCGCTTCACAGGCGGTGAAGCAGGTCTGCAGGTGTCTGTCTTTCTCTCCCCCTCTGGCTTCCCCTCTTCTCTCCATTTCACTCTGTCCTGTCCAACAACGACAACAATGGAAAAAAGATGGCCTCCAGGAGCAATGGATTTGTAGTGCAGGCATCAAAACCCAGCCATACCCTGGAGACAAAATAATAATAATAATAATAATAATAATAATAATTAGGGTGATCTAATTAACTAATTCTATACTTCTCAAAGGTTGTCATAAGGGAACAGTGAGAAATGAGAGTGCAGAATGAAGACACTGTGATCCTGAACAGAGACCAAATGGGAAAATTGCTGAGTTAAGGCCCTTAGTTGAAAGCACTGTGTCAGTGTTAGTTGGTTCTGATCAGTACACTATGATCGTGTAAAATAAATGGAAGAGATTGGATGGGAGACTGTATTTAAAATATACTTTCAATTTATTTATTAATCTGAGATCAGGAAATCAAAAACATATGTCAACGTTATTCAAAATGACCCAAGGAACTGCCACAGGCTGTCGGCGACTCAGACAGGAACTGAGTGTCCCCTGACTCGGCAGTGGTGGAGGGTCTTGTGGGCGCCTATATTCAGAAAAGCTTAGCAGGGATGGGGGCTGAAACAGGGTGGCCTGCTGGGCACCGACTTGTATGCCCGAGGCCCCAGAGGTCCCAGGCTCAACCCCGGGCACCACCTCCACCAGAGGTGAGCAGTGTCCCAGGTCCTTCCTCTCTCTTTCGTTTCTCTGTCTCTCTCATAATAAATAAATATCAAAAAATTTAAATTGTTCCCTTTAAATATAAGCAATACATTGTGTGTTGTTATAAGACAAAATTGGATAAATTTCAAAAAAGCATAATGCTAGACAAATGAGAGAAACAGAACTAAATGACACTTAAAATTCTAAGGGAAAATCTCTGTGTAAATTAAGGAAGGTAAATAAAATCATGATTTTGCACAAAACTCATTTTTTACATTTTGAAAGGGCCACGCAATGCTGTCAGGAGACAAACATTCCCCCTTATTTGCTCACTAGCCACCTTAGTGTTTAGCACTGCTCTGAATAACTAGTCTATGCTTTTCAAAAGTAAAGGTCATCCTAAGGGAACATTCAGAAAGGAGAGTGCAGAATAAGGACAAAGACAGACTACAAGTGAACTCTTCACAGTAAGGCATCGCAACAGCTTCCAGGAAAAAGATCAAACTTCCAGAAAGGTGAGAACCTTTCCCCAAAAGACACTGAAATCACAAACATCTGACGTCATCTCAGCAACTTCCGCCCCCATTACAGGGGCAATGTTTGCTCAGGCCTCAAGGCAGCACAGCTGGAGCTGCTGTCTAGTCAGCATCCCAGGTAACCCGGAAACATGGACTAAGATATAGGGGACCCAGACCTCACAGACAGACAGACTGACCACGGACACTTCTGCAAGTAAGAGGGGTTCTCTTCTTCCGGTGTTGCTGAGTTCATGGGCCCTAAGTCTGGAGGCAATGCGTACACAATGCGTATACGCGCGCGCGCACACACACACACACACACACACACACACACACACATATGTTCCAGTATCATATATTATCACACACATGCGCACACACATATATGTTCTAGTATCATTACATATTATCACATACACAGACCAACACACACACATGTTATAGTATCATTATATAGTGTCATACACACACGCCTTGAGGTTTCTTTTTTTTGGAAAGGTCAGAGAAATATCCAATCTACTGATCAGAAAACCCAGGAGGAAAAAGCCAAAGTCTTAGAAGTTATTTTGTGAACAGAAAGGTTGTTACAGGACTAGGTACATAATTCTCCTAATGCAGGTATAATCTGAAAGTAATCTATGCTAGCTCTCTCGGAAGGAAAGAGACCATTCCAGAAGTGAAACTGGCGAAATGACGCTATCTGCAAGGCACAGACGGACCAGCTGTAACTGCTTTTGGTTTCACAGACAGATGGTCAGAGCACACAAGTCTTCCGCTCTGAACTGTGGCTCCCTGGTGGGAAAGGCTCTTGACACATCTGCACACGAGATGTGTGTTCAGGGTGTGGGGGGAAACAGTGTCTGGCTTTGTGAAACCCTGAAGCCCATTCTTTCCGCCACCGGGGCTATTGCTGGGGCTATTGCTGGGGCTCGGTGCCTAGACAGCGCCACCGTTCCTGTGGGCTCTCCTTCCTGTTTTTGATAGGTGAGAGAAAGAGGGGGCAGGGCAAGAGGAAGAGAAGAGGAGATATGCCTGCAGCACGGCTCTCCTCCTCATGAAGCCCCCGCCAGAGACTTCAGCCCAGGCCCTTGCACATCATGGTCACGTGAGACCTCTCTCCAGTGCGTCACCACCAGGCCTCTCCATTAGCCTTCTCTTTCCTCCTCCAAACAACGGGTGTTTCATTTAAATACGGTGAATATCTATTTCAAAGGACAAGATCAAACTTGTCAAAGAGCAGACGCCACGAGGAAAACGTCTTCAGTTTGTATCAGTGGCCTCCTAGATCTACGTCTCACGCACAATAAAGTGGGATGGCTCGCGAGCCGGGCGGGGGCGCAGCAGGTTAAGCGCACGTGGCGTGAAGCGCAAGGATCGGCGTAAGGATCCCGGTTCGAGCCCCTGGCTCCCTTCACCTGCAGGGGAGTCGCTTCCCAGGCGGTGAAGCAGGTCTGCAGGTGTCTGTCTTTCTCTCCCCCTCTCTGTCTTCCCCTCCTCTCTCCATTTCTCTGTCCTATCCAATGACGACAACAACAATAATAACTACAACAATAAAACAACAAAGGCAACCAAAGGGAATCAATAAAACAACAACAACAACAACAACAACAACAGAAAGGGATGGCTCAGCCATGGAAACTGAGGAAATCTCCCTACACTGTTCAGATGCGGCAAGAACGAAAGCGCAAAGGCCGCCGTGTACCTGCCAAGCTGTACCACGAGCTCAGTTTCCTGACCCGACTGACTTCAGATACACAGAGACACCTTTCAGTTGCTCCCTGCGCTGAAGAGAAGAGGGCGCCAGGAAAAGGGATACCGGGAGTCTTCGTTCTGAGTGAATTTGCCCAGGCGAATAAAATCTGGTCAGCGCACGAGCCTGTGGGTGGACACGTCGGCAGGAAGCAGCCGGCATCTGCATTGATCGCAGGTGTTCTCGGCAGGACCCAGTAAGTGGAAGCAAGTACGACCTTACAGTGCTTTACAGAGTAAAGCTTTGTCTTCTTCCGAGTATACAGAATACTCCCATCTGCAACTCAAGATTCTGTTTTGCTCTCGAGTTTCAACACAAGGTTATCAAACTCAATTTTAGCCTTTTTATCTCCTAGAGACTTCTTCCCACAGCAGGGCTTTACTGAGCTTAGAAGCAACTTAAAAAAAAAAATCATACAGATAAAAGAAAGGAAAGCCCAGGGACCACTGGTGCACTGAACCTGGCGAAAGGTCACATCACAGGGCACAAAGACCCAGGTTCAAGGCCCCAGCCCCCACCTGCAGGGGGAAAGCTTCACAAGTGGTGAAGCAGGGCTGCACATGTCTCTCTGTCTCTCTATCTCCCCCTCAGTTTTTCTCTATCTCTACCAATAATAAATGAAAAGATTTTTAAAAATGAATATTACACTCATTAAAAAAGAGGGCCCTTTGGGACATCCTAAAATAGGCTTCTTAGGGAGTCGGGCGGTAGTGCAGTGGGTTAAGCGCAGGTGGCGCAAAGTGCAGGGACCGGCATAAGAATCCTGGTTTGAGCCCCCGGCTGTCCACCTGCAGGGGAGTCACTTCACAGGTGGTGAAGCAGATCTGCAGGTGTCTGTCTTTCTGTCCCCCTTTCTGTCCCCCCCCATTTCTCTCTGTCCTATCTAACAACAATGACATCAATAACTACAACAACAATATAAAAATGGGCAACAAAAAGGGAAAAATAAATAAATATAAAATAGGCTTCCTAGCAACTTCTACGTGGAGACCCCAAATCTCACCTGCTCTACTCCTACCTTCAGTGTCCTGCTTTATATCTCACCGCATTTCAGCCACCAAGTTGCAGATGCTGCCATGACCCCATCCTGACCTCCCTGGGCAGACGCCCTCACCCATGTGTCCTGGAGCCTCCCCTCCCCAGAGCCCTGCCCCACTAGGGACAGACAGACACAGGCTGGGGGTGTGGATCCACCTGTCAACACCCATGTCCGGTGGAGAAGCAATGACAGAAGCCAGGACTCCCACCTTCTGCTCCCCATAGAGAATCTGGGTCCAGGCTCCCAGAGGGATAAAGAACAGGGAAACTTCCAATGGTGGGGAGGGGACGCAGAGCTCGTGGGAACTGTTCCCGTTACCTCACCATCTTGTTAAGCATCATTAGATCACTCATAAAAAATTAAAAAACAGAAAGCCAAGCCCCAAGAGCTCCTGGCAATGATGTGCCAAGAGCCACACTTCCCTTCTCCCCCTCTCCCCCCAGAAGCATGCTGTGCCCACACTCACCACTTTCTCCTTGGACCGCAGGACTCCCAGCTTCCCGAACCGCACGTGGAAAGGGGAACACTGGTAGGTGCCGTCCTGCTGCCGCACCACGATGACGTCGATGCAGCCAGACAGGGTGGCCTGGTTGATGCCCTTGTAGAGCTCCTTGACGGTGATGATCACCTGCCCGGCCAGCTGTCCCACATAATTCATGGTTTGCGACTACCAGAGAAGAGAAACAGAGCTTAGGAAGACGTCAACGGAATCGGTGTCCTCTCGGACAAATGCCAAGAAAAGAACCAGCAGTGACTGTTTACATGCCCGTCTGTACCACGGCCCACTTCCTGGCCCTGTGACCGTGCTGGCCGAGGGCCCAGCAGCAGTGGTCTCCGCAGCCACTGCTTCCGCTGGGCTCCACCCACAGGCCACCGGGCTCCCGGCTCCCTGTCTGGTGAGAGCGCCGCCACACCCAGCGCCCGGGGAGCGCAGAGCGGCCCTCTCCTGCCCGGCACCAGCACAGGAATCTCCTGGTCGAGATCAGCAGGAATCCAAGACAACGTTTTTGTAATCTTCTCCTCTTTACTGGATGGAGACAGCCAGAAATTGAAAGGGAGGAGGGTGACAGAGGAGGGAGGGAGAGAGACAGAGAGACAGAGAGAGAGACCTGCAGCCCTGCTTCACAACTCGCAAAGCTTTCCCCCTGCAGGCGGGGACTGGGGGCTCGAACCCTGGTCTTGCGCACTGTAATGTGTGAGCACGACTAGGTGCGCCACCACTCGGCCTCCAAGACAATATTTCATAACACCGTGGTCACAACAGTCAAGCAAGAAAACAAGCAAAAACAAACAAACAAACAAACCCCAAACAAAACTGAAGATCATCTCCAAGAGAAATCTCAAATTACATGATCTCTGTTGGAAGATAAGTAAGAGGCTGGGTTTTCTTTCTTTTTTTAAATTTAATTCTATTTATTAGCTAGAGACAGAGCGAAATTGAGAAGGGAGAGGGGTGATAGAGAGGGAGAGAGACAGAGACACACCTGCGGCCCTGCTTCACCACTCGTGAAGCTGTCCCCCTGCACGTGGGGACCAGGGGCTTGAACCCAGGTCCTTGTGCACTGTAACATGTGCTCAACCAGGTGCGCCACCCTGGCCCAGAGGCTGGGTTTTCTATGGAAACAACAAGAATACTGCGGTTCGATTACATTAACCAGCAAAACAGGGAGCGTTTTTGTGGACTGCTTCTTGGGCAAATCCCAACTCACTGGGACAGGTCCTAGGTTCAGAGCACAGAGGGGGTTTTAATGGTGGTGGTCCTCAGCCAGAAGTCAGCATTTCACCAGGACCACCAGGTGCCCTTAAGGCTCCCTCCAGAGAACAAGTGAGAGCACCCGGCCGGAGCTGCCTGGCGCTGTACCTGACCAGAGTGGGGGACCCGGCGCCCGCCGCCCTCGCAGCACCAGCGGGAAACCTCCCTGTCCCCACCAGCCGCAAGGCCGTGCGATTTCCCGCCCAGTCGGCAATGCCACGTTTCATTCATCAGACACCGGTACCCCGCCTTCAGGTCAAAGCACAATTCAGTAAGTCGCTCTCTTATGGAAAGCGGGGACTGGCAAGGAGGGGAGGATGGTGTGCTCGGTTAGACGCACATGGTGCTAAATGCGAGGACTCTCTAAAGGATCTGGGTTCGAGTCCCTGCTCCCCACCTGCAGGAGAGTCGATTCACAAGTGGTGAAGCAGGTCTGCAGGTGTCTCTCTTTCTTCCTCTCTGTCTTCCCCTCTTCTCTCCATTTCTCTCTGTCCTATCATATACAATGGAAAAAAAAAAAGGCCTCCAGGAGCAGTGGCTTCATAGTGCAGGCACTGAGCCCCAATGATAACCCTGGAGGCAAGAAAACAAAACTAAAAAACAGGGACTCTCAGTGCTTCACCTGACTGGAGTCAATACTCTGAACCAAGAAATCGAGATGGTTCCCCAGCTTGCTCGGTACGAGCAGCTCCCCTGAACTCAGCTTCTGAGCTGAGAGTTTAAAGCCACACGCCTACAGCGTCAGATAAGACGGCAGCTGAAACAGGAAGACAAGACACCATCCTCTTCTGGGCCTGCCCAGAGGCTGCCCCAACATTCTTTGCCTGCTCTCCACGGGAAGCGACGTGCGAGCCTGAGGCCGCCACAGGCCCTCACTCTGGGTGCCTCCGGCTGTGGGCGGCCGGCTTTGAGGGACCGGCAGCGGGACTGTGCCCAGTGCAGTGACGTGGCTCACTTTGGGCACTGATTATTAGTAGTAGTATTTTACACCAAATCTCATTTCATACTTCTCATTTCCTTTTTTCCTCCTCCACCATATCCACACAGCACGTATTTTAATTTTCCTTATTTTATCAACCTTTGCAGTCCGGCTTTCTGGGAATTAGGCATAGAAAATAGTACGGGACCAGCTTGTTCTCAACAACGAACTCGGTGAAGCAAATGCACAGTCAGACCTACTGCGTGTCTGTATCTGAAGTCCTGCAGCGAGCGCCGGCAGCTCACATCTGAAAGCCTCCCGCCCCAAGTATCAGGAAAACGGCAAGTCTCTTTCTGCCCTGCAGTGTGGGTGAATAGAACATGACTCCACAGACTCAGACCCCGCACCTCCTGGCAGACTTCCTGGGTACATACACCAAGTCATTCAGTCTTCTTTCCACAAACAAAAGAGGCAACTTGTAAAAGGTTTATCCGGGCAGTGGTGCACCTAGTTAAGCACACACAAGGGCAGTGCACAAGGACCCGGGTTCGAGCCCTTGGTCCCCACCTGCGGGGAGGGAAAGCTTTATGAGAGGTGAAGCAGGGCTGCAGGTGTCTCTGTCTCTCTCCCTCTCTATGACCCTCTGTCCTCTCAATTTATCTATCTCTATCCAACAATAAAAATAAATAAAATTTAAAACATCCTTATCCAGGAAAAGCCACTCAGACTAATACCATTACACATTTAATTTCGAAACAACCACTGAAGATCATGTAATTCTTTTAAGGAAAACACACAGACTTGCAATCCAGTTTTTCAAATGTCTGTCATACCGGCCTGTTTCTGGTAAGATATACAGTCAGACAAAAGGAAGTACCTGCTTCCAGACAGACAGCACAGAACGTTCTTACAGATCAAAGGCTCCTTCACTTCCCTCAGCGGGCCTGACAAGAAACTCCCAAGTGTTGACTCCCATAATGCCCGTGAAAATGTTACTTCAGTGATCCTTAAGACGGCAGGGCAAGGGGAGGAAAGGAGTCGTGTGGGGTAAAGATGGCTCCAGGAAGCAGAATGTACTTGCTCTGAGGCATCACTGTGTGTGAAGTGGCCAACAAGAGCCGCCCAGCGGGCAGTGCCCAGCGGAGAACACGCGGAGGGGGCCTGCTGAGTCAGACGACATGGCGAGTGATGGAGGGACACCCGCAGACCTGCTTCACCGCCCGGGAAGCGACTCCCCTGCAGGTGGGGAGCCGGGGGCTCGAACCGGGATCCTTATGCCGGTCCCTGCGCTTTGTGCCACCTGCGCTTAGCCCGCTGTGCCACCGCCCGACTCCCTCACTGTTCATTTTTATACTGGGTTGAACAACCTACTTCAGAAATTAGAAAACAAACAAACAAACGAAAGCAACCCCGCATTCAGAGACTGGCACTGACTCGGGTAAAGTGAACGCCCTACCAAGAGGGAGGCCCTGGGTTTGACCCCAGCAAGTGTCTGGGCTCAGGGCGGTGGTGCACCCAGGTAAACACACATGGTACTAAGCACAAGGATCCGGGTTCGAGCCCCCGTTTCCCCGTCTGCAGGGGGGTCGCTTCACAGGTGGTGAAGCAGGTCTGCAGGTGTCTGTCTTTCTCCCCCCCCCCCCCCCCCCCCGTCTTCCCTCCCTTCCCAATGTCTCTCTGCCCTACCCAATAAAATGGGAAAAATGACCTCCAGGGGCAGCGGGTTCATGGTGAGAGCACCAAGCCCCGATAACCCTGGAGGGAAGTGTGGCCTCAGGGGAGAGGTCAGAGGGTGTGTGCGGGCCGCTCCCTCTCCCGCAGGTGAGCACCCGGCCGCCACGGCGATCTGCTCACCCCGCCACCCACCCCCAAACTCTCATTCTGGCAGGGAAAGGGGATAAAGAATAGGAAAGCTATCAGGGAAGGGGATGGTATATGGAGACCGGGTAGTGGGAACTGTGTGGAGTTGTACCCCTCTTATCTTACGGTTTTAACGTCTCTTTTATTAAATAAATAAATAAATAAAAATAAAAATAAATAGTCAACAACAACAAAATGTAGTGTGGTCCGGGTGGTGGCGCAGTGGATAAGGCACTGGGCTCTCAAGGCATGAGGTCCCGAGTTCAATCCCTGGCAGCACATGTACCAGAGTGATTCTATTCTCTCTCTTTCCTCCTATCTTTCTCATTAATAAGTAAATGAAGTCTTAAACAAATAAAATGTATTAAGCTTAAGACTGTTTATAATTTAGTCACGCAAGCGTAAAACTGTTAGCTGTGGTCCACCTTGTGTAATGGTCATACCTGTCAGCACACTAGCTAAATGCTCATGCTCAGACTGCTATAAAATGCGACGTTCAGTGCAGTAAAATGAACTGTAACCAAGATCTGGAGGTCGACCAGCACCCCAGGCGTCCTCAGGCTGCACCTGCCGCGACCACTCAGCTATTTCCCGTCCCCACAGCCTGGCCTTTTCCAGAGTGTAAGGGAAACGGGGAAACGGGACTGTCCGGCATGCAGGCCTCCGACTACGGCTTCTACATCCAGCAGTGCTTGGGGTCACCCAGTGCTGCCGCTAGTGCGAGGCCCACTCTCCGATGGGGTCACGCAGCGCCCCGCCGTGCAGGGTCCCAGCTGCTGCTAGTTCGGGGCGATTCCTAACAAGGCTCCTAAGTCATTTCTGTCCAGACTTGGGTCAACAGGTTCTACTCGGTCAGTGTTTTGGAATGGGCTGGGCCGTCTAGCTGCACTGCTGCAACGTCGGCCTGGAAGCTGATGCCTTAAGGTTAGCTTCGGTGAACAGGGGTGCTCGAGATCAAAGCACATCCCTCCTGCGATTACTTCACAAACTGAGAGTAATTTAAGTTTGGCTTTTTGGAGCAGGGAATAGAGTAGATAGAGACGTCCTACGTGGAGGTCCTGGCTAAGGCCTGGCACTGAGGACGAGGGGAAGGTCTGTGCATGGCGGAGCAGTGCTATGGTGTCTCTCCTCTGTGCCCACCTCTCTCTCTCTCTCTCTCTCCCTCCCTCCCCCCTCCCCCCTCTCTCTCGTTATATACATGTAAGCGAGGAGCTTTGTACATGCTTGTAGGTCACGATGATGCTCCCATCTGCTGTCATATATGAAAAATGTTAAGCTTTAGAATAGTCCTTTAAATTTTTTTTGTGTTTTTATTTATTTATTGGATAGAGACAACCAGAAATCAAGAAGGAAGGAGGTGATAGAGAGGGAGAGACAGTGAGACTGCTTCACCACTCACTAAGCTTTCCCCCTGCAGGCGGGACTTGGGAGGCTCGAACGTGGGTCCTTGTGCACTGTGACACGTGCACTCAACCAGGTGGCCACCACCCGGCCCCTTAGAAGAGTCTTAAGCCCATAATTATTATGATCTTAAGTGTGTCCTGAGGACACTTTTACACCTGTAACACTCCAGTATAAGGGAACCATACTGCATCCTATTTTGGTAATAATCATTAATAGCCACAAATAACTCCAAGATAAGGTGGGAATCTGTTTGGCTCACATTCCTCTATGAAAGGCACAAAACCACACAGTATTTTCCGGGGGACTAGCCCTGAGTCCAGACATTGGAGGGCTGCCGTCCCCATGTGCGGTCTGACTCTTGAAGCTCCTTGAGTCGGCACGGTGGGGCTCTCCACACCAGGCCACACCTCTGGCAGTGGGAGCAAGTAAGTGTTTGTGCGGTGTGAGGCCGAGGGAGACAGACACTAAGTCCTCCCAGAGGAACCCCAGGATCGCAAATGAATCAAGGTGGCACCACCAGTCTGTCCTGACTGTACGGATTCCCTGGGCTGAAAGTCTCACCCATGTCATGCGGTAGGGTAGCCTGATAAAAAGCTCGGGTAGGACAAAGTCCGAGGAACCGCCCCAGTGGGCCTGAAAGGCCACTGAACCTGCTCTGCCTGAGCTGGCAGGTGTCGGCGAGCACTGTGCGGGTCTAAAGTGCGTGGTCAAAGGGGCCTCCCAGACAGCCTCTGCTTTAGAGAGAAGAAAGAAAAGACTGTGGCAGAAAATGTAACTTAAAGAATAAATGATGACTGGCCTCTGCTCCTCTGTAGATGCAGTTCAGACTTAAAGCCCTGCAGGGTGTGAGTCAGACTTGAAAGCGCCTCCACTGGGCTCACGTGGGGGTCAGAGGCAGGCCAGCGAGGAGAGTGCTCGCACAGGCCCAGCCTTCAGAGCCACAGCCCAGGGGAGGCGATGCGAGGCTCTAGGCCTCTGTCCAAATGCGGGTCAGCCATGGCGCATGTGCTATCAGACATGTCCAAGGCATCAGCTCAGCAAGAGGGAGAGGGGGAGGGAGAGGGAGCGAGCGAGAGGGGAGAGGGAGGGAGAGACGGAGGGAGGGAGAAGGAAAGACAGGTGGACAGGGAGAAAGGGAGGGAGAAGGGAAAGGGAGAGAAAGAGAGGTGCAGAGGGGGGAGGGAGAGAGAGGGAGAGAGAGAAGGAAGGAAGGGATAGAGAGGAAGAGTGAGACAGGGAGAAAGGAGAGGGAGAGAAGGGAGGGAGGAAGAGAGAATTGCAGGATCACGGAGACAGCCAATAGGCTACCCCCCCCCAGGCATAAATACTTTTAAAAGCCCCTAAGTGATTCACAAATGGCAGCTTGTCAAGCTCCGTCTGCTGGCCACAGGCAAGTGGATGAAGCCCCCTCATGAGGACGCGAATCACGCAGAAAGCAAACCCACAGACGGGGACACGCTGAATCTCAATCTTATGGCCGGATTTTATTTCCAGTGGTTGTGACTTGGTGCTCCACTAGAATATAAAAGATGACAGGCAACTTGTTTCTCCGGTGGAGACAGCCTGTGCAGGTCATGGAGCGTTCAGGGAAGTCTCAGAGCACGGTGGCAACAGGGCACAAAGCTCGCCGTTCACACCCAGCTGTCCGGCCCCGCCCCGCCCGCTGTCCCCTGCGCAGAGACCCCGGCTACGGCTACGGCTGGTGCGCTGACATACAGGGTCTAGATGCCCTTTCACCAAAGGGTAAAGAGGATGCCCTAAGAAGAACAGGTCTTGACAACTATCTTCCCTAAATATCTTACACAAAGTAAGAGCTTGGACAAATATGCTAGGTATACAAGAGGAGATCAAAGAAGAGACAAAGACAAACCCTCCTAGAAAAAGAAGCCACAAAGCGTCATGAAATAAAAAGCCTTTTCCCCAGAGAGGACCCAGAGGGGCGAGACTGTTGTGTGGAAAACTGAGGCATGTTCCTCGTGCACCAAGTGGGGCACTTACTGCCCACCGCAAACCACTGCCCTCCCCTGAAAGCATTTTCCGTATGAGCAGCTCGGTAAGATGTAAAGCACACACATTTATCTACTCTGCAGTGGGGTTTGCAATGTCTTCTTCAGTACAAAGGGATTTGCTCTGAGTAACTGACAGCTATCAATGCAAAACAGAAACTAGATAGAAAGGAGTGTTTCCCGAGGCGGCCAGGTTTGCTCTAGTCTGACTGAAGGGCTCGAGAGATTGAAAGCCGGAGATGCCACAGTGACTTGTTTTCACGATGCCCAGATCTGAGCACATCTACCACACTGGGCCTGGGATCCACTCAGGGAGACAGCCAGCCGGCTGGGAGAGGCTGCCAGGACCCAGGACGTCAGCAATAAGAGGGGCATCTATCCAGTCGCTAGCCAGACGTCCGTCTAGCTGTGTTCATTTATCCGGTCACTAGCCAGACGTCCGTCTGTCTAGTTGTGTTCATTTATCCGGTCACTAGCCAGACGTCCGTCTGTCTAGTTGTGTTCATTTATCCGGTCACTAGCCAGACGTCCGTCTGTCTAGTTGTGTTCATTTATATGGTCACTAGCCAGACATCCGTCTAGCTGTGTTCATTTATACGGTCACTAGCCAGACGTCTGTCTGTCTAGTTGTGTTCATTTATCCGGTCACTAGCCAGACGTCCGTCTAGCTGTGTTCATTTATCCGGTCACTAGCCAGACGTCCGTCTAGCTGTGTTCATTTATCCGGTCACTAGCCAGACGTCCGTCTGTCTAGTTGTGTTCATTTATCCGGTCACTAGCCAGACGTCCGTCTGTCTAGTTGTGTTCATTTATCCGGTCACTAGCCAGACGTCCGTCTGTCTAGTTGTGTTCATTTATATGGTCACTAGCCAGATGTCCGTCTAGTTGTGTTCATTTATACGGTCACTAGCCAGACGTCCGTCTAGCTGTGTTCATTTATCCGGTCACTAGCCAGACGTCCGTCTAGCTGTGTTCATTTATCCGGTCACTAGCCAGACGTCCGTCTAGCTGTGTTCATTTATCCGGTCACTAGCCAGACGTCCGTCTAGCTGTGTTCATTTATCCGGTCACTAGCCAGACGTCCGTCTAGCTGTGTTCATTTATCCGGTCACTAGCCAGACGTCCGTCTAGCTGTGTTCATTTATCCGGTCACTAGCCAGACGTCCGTCTGTCTAGTTGTGTTCATTTATCCGGTCACTAGCCAGACGTCCGTCTGTCTAGTTGTGTTCATTTATCCGGTCACTAGCCAGACGTCCGTCTGTCTAGTTGTGTTCATTTATCTGGTCACTAGCCAGACGTCCGTCTGTCTAGTTGTGTTCATTTATCCGGTCACTAGCCAGACGTCCGTCTGTCTAGTTGTGTTCATTTATCCGGTCACTAGCCAGACGTCCGTCTGTCTAGTTGTGTTCATTTATATGGTCACTAGCCAGACATCCGTCTAGTTGTGTTCATTTATACGGTCACTAGCCAGACGTCCGTCTAGCTGTGTTCATTTATCCGGTCACTAGCCAGACGTCCGTCTAGCTGTGTTCATTTATCCGGTCACTAGCCAGACGTCCATCTAGCTGTGTTCATTTATCCGGTCACTAGCCAGACGTCCGTCTAGCTGTGTTCATTTATCCGGTCACTAGCCAGACGTCCGTCTAGCTGTGTTCATTTATCCGGTCACTAGCCAGACGTCCGTCTAGCTGTGTTCATTTATCCGGTCACTAGCCAGACGTCCGTCTGTCTAGTTGTGTTCATTTATCCGGTCACTAGCCAGACGTCCGTCTGTCTAGTTGTGTTCATTTATCCGGTCACTAGCCAGACGTCCGTCTGTCTAGTTGTGTTCATTTATCCGGTCACTAGCCAGACGTCCGTCTGTCTAGTTGTGTTCATTTATACGGTCACTAGCCAGACGTCCGTCTGTCTAGTTGTGTTCATTTATACGGTCACTAGCCAGACGTCCGTCTAGCTGTGTTCATTTATCCGGTCACTAGCCAGACGTCCGTCTAGCTGTGTTCATTTATCCGGTCACTAGCCAGACGTCCGTCTAGCTGTGTTCATTTATCCGGTCACTAGCCAGACGTCCGTCTAGCTGTGTTCATTTATCCGGTCACTAGCCAGACGTCCGTCTAGCTGTGTTCATTTATCCGGTCACTAGCCAGACGTCCGTCTAGCTGTGTTCATTTATCCGGTCACTAGCCAGACGTCCGTCTAGCTGTGTTCATTTATCCGGTCACTAGCCAGACGTCCGTCTGTCTAGTTGTGTTCATTTATCCGGTCACTAGCCAGACGTCCGTCTGTCTAGTTGTGTTCATTTATCCGGTCACTAGCCAGACGTCTGTCTGTCTAGTTGTGTTCATTTATCCGGTCACTAGCCAGACGTCCGTCTAGCTGTGTTCATTTATCCGGTCACTAGCCAGACGTCCATCTAGCTGTGTTCATTTATCCGGTCACTAGCCAGACGTCCGTCTAGCTGTGTTCATTTATCCGGTCACTAGCCAGACGTCCATCTAGCTGTGTTCATTTATCCGGTCACTAGCCAGACGTCCGTCTAGCTGTGTTCATTTATCCGGTCACTAGCCAGACGTCCGTCTAGCTGTGTTCATTTATCCGGTCACTAGCCAGACGTCCGTCTAGCTGTGTTCATTTATCCGGTCACTAGCCAGACGTCCGTCTGTCTAGTTGTGTTCATTATCCGGTCACTAGCCAGACGTCCGTCTGTCTAGTTGTGTTCATTTATCCAGTCACTAGCCAGACGTCCGTCTGTCTAGTTGTGTTCATTTATATGGTCACTAGCCAGACATCCGTCTAGTTGTGTTCATTTATCCGGTCACTAGCCAGACGTCTGTCTGTCTAGTTGTGTTCATTTATCCGGTCACTAGCCAGACGTCCGTCTAGCTGTGTTCATTTATCCGGTCACTAGCCAGACGTCCGTCTAGCTGTGTTCATTTATCCGGTCACTAGCCAGACGTCCGTCTAGCTGTGTTCATTTATCCGGTCACTAGCCAGACGTCCGTCTAGCTGTGTTCATTTATCCGGTCACTAGCTAGATGTTCGTCTAGTTGTGTTGATTTATTCAGTCACTAGCTGGATGTCCGTCTAGTTGTGTTACAGACTTGGAAGTCAAGTGCAAGCCCAGAAATCTACTCATAAGCATCTCCTGACGCGGCGACACGATAAAGTTGTTCGCTGATGAGAATTCTGCTTTCTTTAAATTAATGGTTCAGCCATGCAGTCAGCAGCAGTGTGGAGCAGCTGTGTGAACTGTGGACAACTCTAAGTCCTTCCTCACTGAGAACAGACGGGAGCAAAAACACAAACGTGGGGAGCAGGTACGTTTTTCAGACCCAAACCGAGTTCCAAGCTGTGTGCCCCTGAATTCTGGAGCTTATCTGCGGTGCTTGGCTGCAGAGCTGTGACAACTACGATCCTGAAAGAATCTATACCCACAAGCTGCCTAACTACTTAATTAACAAAACTTTTTGCGGCCAGGAGGTGGCACACCTGATTGAGCGCACACACTACAGAGCACAAGGACCTAGGTTCAAGCCCTTGGTCCCCAGCTGCAGGGGGAAAGTTTCACGAGTGGTGAAGCAGGGCTGCGGGTGTCTCTCTCCCTCTCCCTCTCCACCTCCCCTCCCCTCTCAATTTCTCTCTGTCTCTATCCAGTAATAAATAAATAACATAATAAAAAATAAATATTAAATATTAAAAAAAACCTTTTTAAACATATGTTTAATATTGGATTGAAACAGAGAGAATATTGAGAAGGAAGGGGGAGGTAGAGAGGGAGAGAGACAGAGAGACACCTGCAGCCCTGCTTCACCACTCATGAAACTTTCCCCTGCAAGTGGGGACCAGGGTGTCCCTGAGGCCCCGTAGGTGACAACGTGCAGACCCAAGGCCCAGTTTCACCCTCTGAGCAGGGCTGGATTATCACTGAGTAAGGGTGGCTGGCTATGCCCTCTGGAACCTTCCCCGCTAAAAACCTTTCCTGGTTAGGGAGTCGGGCAGTGGCACAGTGGGTTAAGCGCATGTGGCACAAAGCGCAAGGACCGGCGTAAGGATCCAGGTTCGAGCCCCCGGCTCCCCACCTGCAGGGGAGTCGCTTCACAGGCGGTGAAGCAGGTCTGCAGGTGTCTGTCTTTCTCTCCCCCTCTGTCTTCCCCTCCTCTCTCCATTTTCTGTCATATCCAACAACGACAGTGGGAAAAAGATGGCTATCAGGAACAGTGGATTTGTAGTGCAGGCACCGGGCCTCAGCACTGACCCTGGAGGCGATAGATAAATAAATAAACAAACATGGAGACTTGGCATCTCCCAGCAAGTGATGTGTCTGGGAAACCTGAGGACTAAGAAGCAGGCAGCATCTTAGGTCACCAAGGACCTGGACTCTGAAAGCCACCACTCTCCCTCTGTCCACCCAATACACATGCACACACACACCCACACACCACAGACATTTGCACAGACACACACACAGCACATACAGGCACACACACAGACACAGGCACAGACACAGGCGCACACACAGACACAGGCGCACACACACACACAGGCAGGCACACACACACACGGTACACACACAGGCACACACACACACACACACACACACTCAGGGAATAAGGTCTCAGTCCTGTACAATCAGTACGACTTATTTAGCCGTTATCAAATCTAGCACCTTGTCATTTCGAAAACCCAAGTGTCTCTGGGGCAGGGGAACGACACGTGAAGCTCTTATGTTCTAAGACCAACATAAACAGGAGCTGGCACTAAAACGCAGAGCAGCCCGATACCCACTCGCCTCTTTCTAGACACGGGAACTGGCAGCAGAGTGGGCACTCTGCAAGTGCTGATGCTACTCACTGTGACGCGCAAAAGTGATTCACAAAGAAGACACACGGATCCAAGGCACACACACACACGCACACGTGCACACACGCACGCACACACACGCACACACACACACATGCACGCACACACGCATGCACGCGCACACACACACACGCACGCACGCACACACACACACGCGCGCACACACACACACACGCACACGTGCACACACACACACGCACGCACACGCATGCACGCGCGCACACACACGCACACGTGCACACACACACACGCACACACGCACACGTGCACACACACACACGCACACGCATGCACGCGCACACACACAAACACACACACGCACGCACGCACACACGCACGCACACACGCACACACACACGCACACTGTTGAGATGGGTATTCAAGAGTGAGGCGCTCGCTCCTGCCAGCGGCATCTGACTTCTAGCCACACGCAGACAGCCTCCAGTTTCACCAGTGCCTGAGAACTGAAAATAAGCACTTTCACCAAGAGTCACAGGAGCAAGAAGCACACGGGTGTAGCAAGTTAAAAGGTGACCCGTGCTTTAATTATTTTTAAATTAAAATCAACGTTTGAGTCAGATTTTAAGAATTTAAGTTCTGTCTGAATTTACTTTTTCTTTCCATAAAAAAGATCCACCCATAACTTTCTGAAAATAACGCCTAGCTCTTAAAGGAGAGGGCTTCCCAGGCAGAGTTAAATGTTTTGTTATTAGCTCACTTGATGTATTTATTTAGCGCAGATTTCTAGAACTCCCACTAAACTTTTGTTTCATCTTATGTCACATCTTGAGTGAAAAAGTCCAGATAAACTTCAGACATATACATATGTATTCCTTATGGATTCTAAACTTGCACAAAGAACTTTTGTTTGCAATTACAGAAAAATGAAAGGACCACAGCTGCTTTCTATCATACACTAGAATAAAATGGCAGTTCCAAAGTTTTAGTTCCCATTAAAAAAAAAAAATGCCCGACTTGATACAAATCACAACACCTTTACACATTTATTATTCAACTATCGCACTTAGATGCAAAAAGAATATGAAATTGGACGTGTTTATTTTGAAACCTGGTAGTTTTTTTTAAATCTCAGTTTACAGGAACAGTTTCTTTTTTGCTATGCACAAATTTATTATTTACCAAAGAAATGTTAGAAAGGCAGAAAGATGGCAGAGCAGGAGCAAGGTAAGGCAGGCAGCTAGTTTTCTTTGCCATGGCATGGAAGCCGTTAAGGAAATGCATTATGGCCACACTGCCCCAAGGAAAGGCTTGGGCTGTTCCCTTTCTGTGGGTGTCCTCCCCTCAGTCCTGCCCAAGGGGAGTGAAGACCGAGCAGAGGGAAGGGACGTTGGCACATCTAACTCACCAGAAGACCAGGAGGACCCTCCCCATGGTGAGCACCTCCGGTCTCAGTCAGTGAGGCTTCCTGAGGCTCCCCCTCCTCACTGTCACTGTCAGCTCCTACGCAGAACATCTGAAAGGCGGACTAGCTCCTCTGGCATGTCTCGTTTCAGAGATGAAGAAGGTAGACGTCGAAGTCATCAAAACAGAAAGCTGTTCCGCTGACAGAGTTCAAAGTGTTTGCAGACACGGTGATACGGTTAGAACTGAAAGGAAATGGTTCTAAAAAAAAAAAAAAAAGGCAAAACATACACCTCTTTACCAGTAAGACTCGGCCCGGACGCCTCAGCCCCTTCTCCCCACGGGAGATAAGCAGGGCAGGCGGGCGGGGCGGGCCGGCCGTGTGTTTGCGCTGATAGACACCGGGTCCTGCCAATCGCACGACGGCCACTGCGGCTCTCGCCTCAAGGGACAGGGATTGAGTTAATGATTCTCTAAATCAATCACATCCTCATGTTCAGACACACAACAACACGGACAAGCAATCTCCTGTCAGCAAGGGAGCAGTGGGCATTCTTCTCCAAGGCCAGAGGGGCTTCCCTGAGACCCAGGAAAGCACAGCCTGAGAGGGAACTCGGCGGCTCCGCGTCTGAGCGCGAACACGCTGTGAAGCCGGTGACGGGACTGGGATGCATTGGATCGACCTTCCCGTGGTGCATCTATCCCGTGAGGACCCATTCATTGGGGAAACTGATGATCCTTCCTAGCCGACTGAGTCCACATGGATCCCAGTCACCTTCAAAGCCAGCAACAAGCAGCTCCTGACAGCTTTCAAGCTGTTGGTCCTGCTCTTCGAGTCCTCCAACTTAATGTTGAGGGGCTGTCCTTTGCCAAACGCGTTCTTATTGGTCAATTGGCGATTCAGCATCAGGCAGATGTTATCTGCCTACAAGAAACACATATAGCAGTCAATGAAGCTGCTCGATTCACCATCAGTGGATTCGATTTAATATGCTATAATCTCCATCCTAAACATGGCCGAGCCATCTACGCCAAATCGTGTCTTGCGGACGTTTACCATACGGCCTCTTCGACCTCCTACGACTCCATTACTATTGGAACTATTCAACTTGTCAACGTATATAAGCCTCCCAGTGCCTCATGGGATAATGAGGTCCTGCCTAGCCCGAATCAGTTTACGTTGGAGACTTTAATAGTCATCACCAAGACTGGGGGTATTCCTCCACTCGTGCTGACGGCTCTATCTTAGCCGACTGGGCTTCAGCGAATGACCTCTCCCTATTATACGATCCCAAACAGCCAGGCTCTTTTCACGGTGCTAGATGGAATAAAGACTCGTCACCCGACTTGTGCTGGATTAGCACAGTCAATGGCCAAGCCTTTCCCGCTATGAGACACGTTCTCAAGATCTTCCCGCACAGTCATCACCGCTCAGCTATCATCCACATTGGTCTCCAGCTCCCACTGATTCTGTGCTCAGAGAAACTAAGATGGAACTTTCGGAAAGCAAACTGGCGCCTGTTCAGTGATCTTACCAACAAATCTATTCCTGCAATTCCAATTAACTCTATCCCCTCTGAAGATTCCTACAGGCGCTTCCGCCAAGCCATCTTCAAAGCAGCTTCCCAAGCCATTCCTCGTGGGAGACGTGCTAACTATACGCCTTGTCTTGATGCTGAATGCGAGCAACTACTAAAGCAGTATGATGAGTCGGGCGACCCAGATGTGGCTGACCATCTCATTGCTTCCCTGGATGCAGCACGCCAAGCCCGCTGGCAACAACTCACGGAAAGTCTGAACTTCACCCACTCAAGTAGGAAGGCCTGGAAGCTTCTTCATAGTCTGGGTGCCGGTAGCCAACCCCCTCCCGTCTCCCATCCTCCCGTATCTCCAAACTCAGTGGCCAGTCACCTAACTCAAGTTGGACGTGCTAAGATTGACCCAGTCTGGAAAAGAGAAATTTCCCATGAGTGGTCATCCCACTTCCAGTTATCTTGTCCATCTCCAAAACTCTCTCCCTTTACACTGTCTGAACTGAAGACGCTTTGAAGAGGGTTAAACCGGGAACAGCTGCTGGCTATGATAACATCACCCCAGAACTCATTCTTAACCTGGGTCCCGCGGCAAAGAAGTGGCTCGCTTCATTCCTGTCCCACATCTTGGAATTTGAGTCTATGCCCAGAGTTTGGCGTCGTGCGAAGATTATAGCGGTTTTGAAACCAAAGAAAGACCCAACACTGGCCGCCAGCTACAGACCAATTTCTCTCCTCTCCGTGTGTTACAAACTCCTTGAGAGGCTGCTTCTATTACGTATTTCTCATCTTACAGAGAAATTCCTATCACCCGCCCAGGCTGGTTTCCGCCCAGGAAGATCTACCTGCGAACAAGCCCTGGCCCTCTCAACTTACATTGAAAATGGATTCCAGAAGAATTTAAAGACGGGTGCTGTCTTTGTTGATCTCACAGCAGCCTATGACACGGTCTGATCCTAGTCAAGATCTCAAGATGCCTGCCTCCATGGGTGGCCAACACTATATCGTTTCTTCTCCAAAACAGAAGATTCCGGGTACATCTGGGTGACAAGTCTAGCAGATGGATACTTGTCTCAAGTGGCCTCCCCCAGGGCTCTGTTCTGGCTCCTACGCTATTTAATATTTACATCAATGACCTCCCAGAAACTTCTTCAAGGAAGTTCATCTACGCCGATGACATCTGCTGTGCAACTCAGGCATCCAAGTTCGACATCCTCGAGGAAACACTCACGAAAGACATGTCTCTGATATCTGATGACTGTAAAAAATGGCGACTAATCCCTAGCACTGCAAAAACGGTATCATCTGTTTTCCATCTACACCATGCCTCGGCCTCGCGTGAGCTTAATGTGCAGCTTGGCGATACGAGAATCCGGCATGAAGCCCAGCCAGTCTATCTTGGCGTTACTCTCGATCGCACCCTGTCATTTCACAAACATCTCATAAAAACTGCAGCAAAGGTGGGCGCAAAGAATCACATCATTGCAAGACTGGCCAGCTCCTCATGGGGCGCGAGCGCTTCCACACTGCGATCATCCTCTCTGGCATTATGCTATTCCACTGCAGAATACTGTGCCCCAGTATGGTTCCGTAGCCCCCATGTCCACTCGGTCGATTCCAAATTATATTCCTCCATGAGGATAATTTCTGGAACCATCCGTTCCACCCCGGTTCCATGGCTGCCAGTTCTTAGCAACATCGCCCCGCCAGATATTCGTCGGGATGCAGCATCATCTAAGTTCATTTCCCACGTCTACGCTCGACCAGACCTGCCAATATAATCGGATATCTTCGCCCACCCTGTCCAACGCTTGACGTCTCGTCACCCAATCTGGTCCCCTACGCCTACACTGAACTTCTCTGTTCCAGACTCTTGGAAACAGAGTTGGCAGTCAGCTGAGGTCAAGAACAAACACCTCATCACAGACCCCTGCGAGCGTCAACCCGGCTTTGACCTAGCACGTTATGATCGGGCCCTCCTCAATCGCTATGGAACAGGCCATGGCCGGTGCGCCGCTATGTCCCATCGCTGGGGAGCCAGAGACGACCTGAACTGCCCCTGCGGCTCCAGACAGACCAGGACCCACATAGTCAATGACTGCCACCTCTCCAGATTCAAAGGAGGTCTCGAAACTTGACATCAGGCTCAACCTGACGCTGTTGACTGGCTACGGAAGAAGGGCAAACGCTAGAAGAAGAAGTGCGAACACGCTGTGAAGCTGGTGACGGGACTGGCCGCCCGCGTCTGAGTGCGAACAAGCTCCCGGTAGAGGACGCACACGCTGCCCTGTGCACAGACCCAAGTCTGGACCCCTGCTCAGCAGGAAGCCCTGCAGGAGAAAGCTTCCTGAGCACCTCTCCCTCTCTCTCAGTTTCACCACGCCTCTCTCCAGTAGTGAGTGAATAAAAAGAAAAAAGAAAAGAAACAGAGAGAAAACCCCTTTCCATGTGCAAAGGGAGGACGCCATGGTCCTAAAAGAGTCAGGGTGAAAGCTCCCGGACACCCACCCAGGGGAAGCACTTTTCTGTGCTCACTCAGCCAGCTTCAGACCACAGGAGAAAGTGCAGGGGAGGGGAGGGGAGGGGAGGGGAAAGGAAAGAGGCACAAAGCCAGCAGGAGCAAGGAGCTAAGACCCAGAGGCCAGAGGCTGTCTGGGATGAACTTCCTGCCGCCCTGCCTGGCCCTGCCGGGCTCCACCGCTCTCTGGCTCTGTGCAGCGCGGACCCAGGCAGGGAGCTCAGCTGCCAGCCGGCGGCCTCCCAGGGGCACACGCCTCAGTTTCCTCCTGTGGGGCCACTGGCCGTGCGGTGACACTGTTGGGACAAAGTGTGCTTAATAATAACGAAAAGTTAAAACCACAACCCCAAATTCTGAATTCTCCATATGCATTTTCAACGAAAAATACTGCTACACTGTCAGATGTTTTCTCAACATTCTAAGAATGACTGGACATGGTGCCTTTTTAACTTCTGTGCAGATGTGGAAGACGCTAGCAGAAGAGAAACCTTTCATTTCTACTTTTCCACTGCTAAGCCCCTAAGTAAATGAGACTAGATATAAAGGGATTTTACAGCTGTTTAACAGCTTTGCTTATTTATTGGGTAGAGACCGTCGGAAACTGAGGAGGGGGAGATAGAGAGGGAGAGACAGAGGGACCCCTGCAGCCCTGCTTCGCCACCTGTGAAGCTTCCCCTCCTGCAGGCGGGGACCAGGGGCTCGAACCCGGGTCCTTGTGCCCTGTCGTGTGTTAAGCGCTTCACCGGGCACACTACCACCTGGCCCTGATATAAAGGGATTTTAAAGATTTTACCTCCTGATTTTTATTCTTTTATTTGAAGTTGTGCTGTTGGTTCAACAGACACGCCTTTCCACCACACGCTGACTTCAATCCGCAACATGGCAGGACCCGCGCCCCCCGGGGGCTGCACCGCAGAACAGAAGCATATTTCTACTGGGTCACCCACCAAGGCAGGCGACACAAAAAGGCTCTGATGAGTGAGTGAACACTCGGGTGAGAGTCTGTTTCAACATGTGGGCGGCAAGGAATTCACGATTTCCTTCTTTTTTAAATTTTCTTTATTGGGGAATTAATGTTTTACATTCAACGGTAAATGCAATAGTTTGTACATGCATCACACTTCCCAGTTTTCCACATAACAACACAACCGCCATAGGTCCTCTGTCATCCTTCTTGGACCTGTATTCTCCCCCCCCCCCCACACACACACACGGTCTTTGACTTTGGTGCAATACGCCAAGGAATTCATAACTTCTACCGTGATTACTCTGCAGTGACATCCCTGGCTCAGGAGTGTTTTCAGGGTCACTCCCCATAGAGACCCAGAAGCCTTCTTCGTGTTCTTGCCATGTTGTCTGAACATCTGTCGTCTGACTTGCTTCCTGGTTAACTGCTACCTCGCTTGTCGCTCAAGTTTCACTATTCCGCACAGTCTAAAGCCGAGTCTGAAGACAGCAGCTGGAGGCTCCGGAGAGCCGTAGGACGCAGGACTCTGTGGGCAACAGGCCCACTGCAAGTGACTCTCCCAAACACAGACCAACTTGGAGGCCCGCGTTTTCTTTAAGAAATCCAGGTTGGGTAGTACAGGATTTGCAGGCTTCTGAGGCACTAGAGAGGTCTCAAGTTCAAGTCCCAGCACAGCCATACGCCAGAGCTGAGTAGACCAGTCACTCTCTCACCCGCTCATAACAATGAATGCATCTGGGAGTCGGGTGGTACTGCAGCGGGTTAAGCGCAGGTGGCATGAAGCGCAAGGACCGGCGTAAGGATCCTGCTTTGAGCCCCCGGCTCCCCACCTGCAGGGGAGTCGCTTCACAGGTGGTGAAGCAGGTCTGCAGGTGTCTGTCTTTCTCTCCCCCTCTGTCTTCCCCTCTTCTCTCCATTTCTTTCTGTCCTATCCAACAACAATGACGACAACAATAACTACAATAATAAAACAACAAGGGCAACAAAAGGGAATAAATAAAATAAATATTTTTTAAAAAAAGAAATAACTATGGGAGTCGGGCGGTAGCGCAGTGGGTTAAGTGCACGTGGCATGAAGTGCAAGGACCGGAGTAAGGATCCCGGTTCGAGCCCCCGGCTCCCCACCTGCAGGGGAGCCACTTCACAGGTGGTGAAGCAGGTCTGCAGGTGTCTGTCTTTCTCTCCCCCTCTCTGTCTTCCTCTCCTCTCTCCATTTCTCTGTCCTATCCAACAACAATGACATTAATAACAACAACAATAATAACTACAACAATAAAAAACAAGGGCAACAAGGGAATAAATAAATAGTAAATAAATTTTAAAAAAGAATACACCTTAAAATTCAACATCTTTTACTTTCTGCTCTGATAGGCACATTAAAAAAAAAAAGACAACTTTATTCTACCAAACTCCAGGGTTAATATATAACATTTCCTTATGGGCTGGAGTATTTTTCTATATTCTGATTTAAGGAGGATAGGACAAGACCTCTGAGGCCTAAGCCTTCCAATGTCAATGTTCCAGGTCATGTTTTCTGCACAATATTGTAAGTTGACAGGGAGATAGCTCAGCAGAGAGAGGGCGCATCTTACCATGCGTGAGGCCCTGAGTCCAGTCACTGGCACTGCACGTGAGCCCCATGGACAACATCCAGAAAGACGCCTCGCTCTATGGGCAGCGGGCAGGAGCCTGTGTTCCTGCTTCTAAGCACACACAGTCAGAAAACACAACAAGACTGGGTAGGTGGGCTGCGTGCATGTAACACGTGTGTGAGGGAGGCTCTGCCTGCACCCCAAGCACCACGTGAAAAAGTGTTCTGAGGCCAGAGAGAGTCTGCTGGGAACCCCCGCCATCAGCAGATCTACTAGGCCCTTCAGAGGATGGCATGCCTGCTACAGTGCACACACCACCACGCACGAGGACCTGGGTTCAAGTCTAACCACTGGGAAAACTCCACAAGTGGTCAAACAGTGCCGCAGGCGTCTTTCTCTCTCCCTTCTCTCTCAAGTCTGCTCCTATCAGAAAGAAAAAAGCTGCCAGAGTGTTGCACTTGCCATGCAGGCATCAAGCCCCAGCAATAACCCTGGAGGCAATTTAAAAAAAAGGAGGTAAGCAACTCTGCTACGGCTCGTGGCCTGCCTTTCACCCTGGACAACAATTCGCATAAAATGAGCCCCCAGGAAGTGTGAGTCTTGGCCCTGTTCAAAGCACATAGGGCAGAGTCACACAGAAGTCCTGAGGCTTCTGGGCGTGTGTGTGTGTGCACACGCACATGTGTGTGTGTGTGTCCATCCTGTTACAACTACACACATCTGTTTAAATGTCTGCTTTTTTCACTCTTGTCCTACCTCTTCCTTTCTCATGACTTAAATGGATAAATCTCTTTTTCTGTTTGAATTGAGTTGGCACTCTTCTTTAACTCATTTAAACAGACTACTCACTGACCACCGGACCAGGGAGCTGCCTGTCTCGTGCCTACAGGACCAGCCTTGATCCCCAGCACAAGCACAACGAAGGGCCAGACACGAGAAAGCTCTAGTGTCTGTGTGAATGGCCCTTTCATCATTAATGTTCTTTTGGAAGAGTATGTTCACATACATGATATACCTTGTTAAATGAACCTTTGCTTAAAGCTGACTAGATACCTAGAAACCAAAAATCGGGCAGTAATCTCCTGGACACACAGTATCTGGGGGTTATGTAAAAATGCTATCGGACATAAAGTCAGAGGCACCGACAGATGAAGATAAGCAACAGAGATGAACCACTGACATTCCAGTGGTGAGGGCCTGGTCTGCAGGAGGCAGGATGGGACCCGAAGCCTCTAGTTTGCAGAGCTGTCGCTTTTAACCCACGTGGTGATGTTAAATGTACGTTAGTGGGCGTAAGAACAAATCATGGGGGGGGGCGCCCTTTGTTCACCCGGTAGAGTGCATGGAGTTCCCGACTTGCAGCGGGGGGCTTCACGCGCGGGGAGCAAGCATAAGGTCTAGATAAAAAGCCTCACCCTTTGCAGAAATTGATGTCTCCCAAGTATTTACTGCATAACTTCATCACAAAACTTCGCATGTAGAAAGATGGAGCGAATAAAGGCAGTTTAGCCTGGGAGTTGGGGAGACACTGCGCGAGTGGAGGGAGCAGCATGGCATGGAGGCCGCAGGCACACAGCTCGGCGACCGGGCGTGACTCAGCTGGTTCTTAACTCTGAGCTGCAGCCTGGAGCTAGTCAGGAGTGGTGAGGCCGGGCGGCAGTGTCTCTCCCTATCTCCTCCTCAATCTCTCTCTGTCTCTAGCCAATAATAAATAATGTTTTTTAAAATCTTTTTTTTAATTTCTTTTTTATTTATTTTTTTATTGGACAGAGACAGAAATCGAGAGTGAAGGGGGTGATAGAGAGACAGAGAGACACCTGCAGCCCTGCTTCACCACTTGCAAAGCTTTCCCCCTGCAGGTGGGGACCGGGGGCTTGAACCTGGGTCCTTGCGCATTGTAGCATATGCGCTCCACCAGGTGTGCCACCACCCGGCCCCTTAAATATTTTTTTTAAACTTTTTATCTTTATTTATTTATTGTATAGAGACAGCCAGAAATCAAGAGGGAAGGGGGAGATAGAGAGGGAGAGAGACAGAGACACCTGCAGCCCGGCCTCACCACTCAGGAAGCTTTCCCCCCACAGGTGGGGACTGGGAGCTCGAACCCGGGTCCTTGTGCAGTGTAACATGTGCGCTCACCAGGTGCACCACCAGCCAGGCCCCGCAATAAAGGTTTTTTAAAAAGAAAAAGATGTGGACCTATACACTGTAATCTTACAAACTTGTAACAAATACAAAATTAAAAGATGAAAATAAAAGAGGGAAAAGGAAGGAAGGAAACTGGAATCACTGAAGAAAGGCAGAAGTGTGCTGCTTCCGGCAGAAGGCTCCGAGCCCTGAGGGAGACGGCCTCAGAGCCCAACAAGAAACTCCGCAGGTGCAGGTGAAAGCTGGGTGGTCGGCACAGGAGACAGAGCAGGGGGCCCGCTGCCCGCGCCCGCCTGACCCGCTGCCCGCGCCCGCCTGACCCTCTGCCCGCGCCCGCCTGACCCTCTGCCCGCGCCCGCCTGACCCTCTGCCCGCGCCCGCCTGACCCTCTGCCCGCGCCCGCCTGACCCGCTGCCCGCGCCCGCCTGACCCGCTGCCCGCGCCCGCCTGACCCGCTGCCCGCGCCCGCCTGACCCGCTGCCCGCGCCCGCCTGACCCTCTGCCCGCGCCCGCCTGACCCTCTGCCCGCGCCCGCCTGACCCTCTGCCCGCGCCCGCCTGACCCGCTGCCCGCGCCCGCCTGACCCGCTGCCCGCGCCCGCCTGACCCTCTGCCCGCGCCCGCCTGACCCGCTGCCCGCGCCCGCCTGACCCTCTGCCCGCGCCCGCCTGACCCTCTGCCCGCGCCCGCCTGACCCGCTGCCCGCGCCCGCCTGACCCTCTGCCCGCGCCCGCCTGACCCGCTGCCCGCGCCCGCCTGACCCTCTGCCCGCGCCCGCCTGACCCGCTGCCCGCGCCCGCCTGACCCGCTGCCCGCGCCCGCCTGACCCTCTGCCCGCGCCCGCCTGACCCGCTGCCCGCGCCCGCCTGACCCGCTGCCCGCGCCCGCCTGACCCTCTGCCCGCGCCCGCCTGACCCGCTGCCCGCGCCCGCCTGACCCTCTGCCCGCGCCCGCCTGACCCGCTGCCCGCGCCCGCCTGACCCTCTGCCCGCGCCCGCCTGACCCGCTGCCCGCGCCCGCCTGACCCGCTGCCCGCGCCCGCCTGACCCGCTGCCCGCGCCCGCCTGACCCTCTGCCCGCGCCCGCCTGACCCGCTGCCCGCGCCCGCCTGACCCTCTGCCCGCGCCCGCCTGACCCTCTGCCCGCGCCCGCCTGACCCGCTGCCCGCGCCCGCCTGACCCTCTGCCCGCGCCCGCCTGACCCGCTGCCCGCGCCCGCCTGACCCTCTGCCCGCGCCCGCCTGACCCGCTGCCCGCGCCCGCCTGACCCGCTGCCCGCGCCCGCCTGACCCGCTGCCCGCGCCCGCCTGACCCTCTGCCCGCGCCCGCCTGACCCTCTGCCCGCGCCCGCCTGACCCGCTGCCCGCGCCCGCCTGACCCTCTGCCCGCGCCCGCCTGACCCTCTGCCCGCGCCCGCCTGACCCGCTGCCCGCGCCCGCCTGACCCGCTGCCCGCGCCCGCCTGACCCGCTGCCCGCGCCCGCCTGACCCGCTGCCCGCGCCCGCCTGACCCTCTGCCCGCGCCCGCCTGACCCTCTGCCCGCGCCCGCCTGACCCTCTGCCCGCGCCCGCCTGACCCTCTGCCCGCGCCCGCCTGACCCTCTGCCCGCGCCCGCCTGACCCGCTGCCCGCGCCCGCCTGACCCGCTGCCCGCGCCCGCCTGACCCGCTGCCCGCGCCCGCCTGACCCTCTGCCCGCGCCCGCCTGACCCGCTGCCCGCGCCCGCCTGACCCGCTGCCCGCGCCCGCCTGACCCTCTGCCCGCGCCCGCCTGACCCGCTGCCCGCGCCCGCCTGACCCTCTGCCCGCGCCCGCCTGACCCTCTGCCCGCGCCCGCCTGACCCGCTGCCCGCGCCCGCCTGACCCTCTGCCCGCGCCCGCCTGACCCGCTGCCCGCGCCCGCCTGACCCGCTGCCCGCGCCCGCCTGACCCGCTGCCCGCGCCCGCCTGACCCTCTGCCCGCGCCCGCCTGACCCGCTGCCCGCGCCCGCCTGACCCGCTGCCCGCGCCCGCCTGACCCGCTGCCCGCGCCCGCCTGACCCGCTGCCCGCGCCCGCCTGACCCTCTGCCCGCGCCCGCCTGACCCGCTGCCCGCGCCCGCCTGACCCTCTGCCCGCGCCCGCCTGACCCGCTGCCCGCGCCCGCCTGACCCGCTGCCCGCGCCCGCCTGACCCGCTGCCCGCGCCCGCCTGACCCTCTGCCCGCGCCCGCCTGACCCTCTGCCCGCGCCCGCCTGACCCGCTGCCCGCGCCCGCCTGACCCTCTGCCCGCGCCCGCCTGACCCTCTGCCCGCGCCCGCCTGACCCGCTGCCCGCGCCCGCCTGACCCGCTGCCCGCGCCCGCCTGACCCTCTGCCCGCGCCCGCCTGACCCGCTGCCCGCGCCGGCCTGGCCCGCGCCCGCCTGACCCGCTGCCCGCGCCCGTCTGACCCTCTGCCCGCGCCCGCCTGACCCGCTGCCCGCGCCTGCCTGACCCTCTGCCCGTGTCCGCCTGACCCGCTGCCCGCGCCCGCCTGACCCTCTGCCCGCGCCCGCCTGACCCTCTGCCCGCGCCCGCCTGACCCTCTGCCCGCGCCCGCCTGACCCTCTGCCCGCGCCCGCCTGACCCGCTGCCCGCGCCCGCCTGACCCTCTGCCCGCGCCCGCCTGACCCTCTGCCCGCGCCCGCCTGACCCGCTGCCCGCGCCCGCCTGACCCTCTGCCCGCGCCCGCCTGACCCTCTGCCCGCGCCCGCCTGACCCTCTGCCCGCGCCCGCCTGACCCGCTGCCCGCGCCCGCCTGACCCGCTGCCCGCGCCCGCCTGACCCTCTGCCCGCGCCCGCCTGACCCGCTGCCCGCGCCCGCCTGACCCTCTGCCCGTGTCCGCCTGACCCGCTGCCCGCGCCCGCCTGACCCGCTGCCCGCGCCCGCCTGACCCGCTGCCCGTGCCCGCCTGACCCGTTGCCCGTGCCCGCCTGACCCTCTGCCCGTGCCCGCCTGACCCGCTGCCCGTGCCCGTGTGAACCTCTGCCCGTGCCCGCCTGGCTGCCCAGCTCCGAGCCCTCCACAGTCGCTGGTGAGGACCTACTGATGGTGGGGACGCCCTGCCCCCGACACCTGCTTCCCGCCTTCCTCCCCTCAAGCTGCTCTGGAAGCAGGGCAGGGCCGGAGATGTGCAGACAAGCCCCTCGGCGCTCGGGGAGCGGCAGCCACACACACCCGGCTGTGACCTGCTTCCTGACAGCTGCTGTCTGATCTCCCAGATGACAAGTCGGCTACAAGCAGCTTTGAAGACATCACAAAACGGGGCTGGGTGTTGGTGCACTTAGCATATGTTGCCAGATATAAGGACCTGGGTCTAAGCCCCCAGTCTCCACCTGCAGGTCAGGCCCACAGGGCGCAAGGGTCCCGGTTTCCAGCCCCCGGCTCCCCACCTTCGGGGGGGGGGGGTCGCTTCAGAAGCAGGTCTGCAGGTGTCTTGTCTTTCCCCGTCTTCCCCATCTCTCTCAATTTCTCTCTGACCTAACGATGACAGCAATAACAACAATAACAGTAACAACAACAAAATAGAAAAAATGGCCACCAGGAGCCGTGCATTTGTAGTGCAGGCACCAAGCCCCAGCGATAACCCTGGTGGAAAAAGAGAGAGAGAGAGAGAGAGAGAGAGAATTGAACAGTGCTGCGGGTGTCTCTATTCTTCTCAATTTCTTTTTTTTTTCTCAATTTCTATCTCTATAAAAATATAGGGGTTGGGTGGTGGTACACCTGGTTGAGTGCACAAGGACCTGGGTTCGAGCCTCCCATCCCCCTGCAAGGGGGAAGCTTTGCAAGTGGTGAAGCAGGGCTGCAGGTGTCTGTCTATCTCTCCCTTCCCTCCTGATTCCTGACTGTCTCTATGCAGTAAATAAATTTAAATAAGCAAAAATATTAGGAAACTATAGAGTCCCAGAATGCTACACGGCAGCTACAGCACTGTTCTTACAGCCTGATCCCCAGCACCGCGTGTGCCTGAGTGACGCTCTGGCTATTATTAATTAATAAAGAGCTGGGTCTTTAAAGGGGCCGGGAGGCGGCGCACCTGGCTAAGCACACACACATTACAGTGTGCAAGGACCCGGGTTCAAGCCCCTGGTCCCCACCTGCAGGGGGGAAGCTTCACAAGTGGTGAAGCAGGGCTGCAGGTGTCTGTCTCTCTGTGTCTCTCCCTCTCTATCTCCCCCTCCCCTCTGAGTTCCTCTCTGTCTCTATCCAATAATAGATAAATAAATAATATTAAAAAAGAACAGTGTCTTTAAAAAGGTTACAGGGTCTGGGAGGTGGCACGGTGGTTATGACACTGAACTTGAGTATGACGTCCTGAGTTTGATCCCTGGCACCTCACATGCCCAAGTGGTGTTCTTGCTCTCTATCTTGAGTAAAAAAACAACAAAAAACAAAACAAATTAAGACCAGTCGATGTCACATACTTCGCACTCAACTTAGTCCTTTCTGAGACTCCCTTCTCTGACTTGAGCTGCGTTCCCACTAAGGAACGCCAAGCGGAGCGGTCCAGGAGTGTCCCAGAAGGTGGAGTGCAGGCCTTAGGAACCCGAGGCCCCAGGCCCCACCCGCCAGCACCTACCCCGTCTGCTGGAGCGGTGGCTCGGTGCTCCTGTCTCAGAAGTGAAATAAATCTAAAGAAAAACAGAAACAAAACAAAACAAAACAAAAGGCAGGAAGCTGCAGTTCTAAACGTGACATGTTCTCAACGCAACGTGGCCTTGCTCGGGCGCAGATCTTCTCTGAATAAATTCACCAAGTAAGTGAGTGTCAGGCGTGGGCCTTCATCTAACATGACGGACTGGCTTCTGTCTAGACGGGGAGACCTGGGCCCATGTTCAGACATTCACACAGGGGGAGTGACGTGCGGGCGTGAGAGCAGAGCTCTGAACACTCCATCTACGAGACACGCAGTGCAGGAGGGACGGGCGGCATGGAAGCACCAGCAAGGGCCCAGGCCCACTGACCCTGGACAGACTCGAGCCTCAGGACCAGACGGGAGCTGCTGCTGGCCCGGCTCTGTCACATGTAGCGCTGACGGACCAGCACACTCCTTGAGGTAACAGTGGAGAATATAAACAGAATAAACCCACGGGGCTGCGTCAAAGTAAAAGGCTTCTGCACAGCAGAAGAAACCGTCACCCAAAGACAGAGACCCCCCCACAGAATGGGAGAAGATCTTCACATGCCACACACCAGACAAGAGGCTAATAACCAAAACATATATGAGCTCACAAGACTCAACAACAAGAAAACAAATGACCCCATCCGAAATTGGGGGGTGGACATGGACAGAATATTCACCACAGAAGAGATCCGAAAGGCCGACAAACACATGAAAAACTGCTCCAGCCTACGGCCATACCACCCTGAACACACCCAATCTCATCTGATCTCAAACTGCTCCAAATCACTGATTGTCAGAGAAATGCAAATAAAGACAACATGCCACTTCACCCCTATGAGAATGTCACACATCAGAAAAGGTAACAGCAGCAAATGCTGGAGAGGCTGTGGGGTCAAAGGAACCCTCCTGCACTGCTGGTGGGAATGTCAATTGGCCCAACCTCTGTGGAGAACAGTCTGGAGAACTCTCAGAAGGCTAGAAATGGACCTAGCCTGTGACCCTGCAATTCCTCTCCTGGGGATAGATCCTAAGGAACCCAACACATCCATCCAAAAAGATCGGTGTACACATATGTTCTTGGCAGCACAATTTGTAATGGCCAAAATCTGGAAGCAACCCAGGTGTCCAACAACATGAGTGGCTGAACAAGTTGTGGTCTATATACACAGTGGAATACTACTCAGCTATCAAAAACGGTGACTTCACCTTTTTTACCCCATCTTGGATGGAGCTTGAAGGAATCATGTTAAGTGAGATCAGTCAGAAACAGAAGGATGAATATGGGACGATCTCACCCACAGTCAGAAGTTGAAAACCAAGATCGGGAGAGAAAACACTAAGCAGAACTTGGACTGGAGTTGGTGTCCTGCACCGAAGTCAAAGACTCTGGGGTGGGGGGGTTCAGGTCCTGGAACAGGATGGCAGAGGAGGACCTCATGGGGGTTGAATTGTTACGTGGAAAACAGGGAAATGTCATGCATGTACAAACTACTATCTTTTTCTGTCGAAAATTAATCCTCCAGTAAAGAAACAGAAAAAAAGAAAAGAGGGAATTGAAGCTTTCCTCCTGCAGGTGGGGACCAGGGGCTTGAACTCAGGTCCTTGTGCCCTGTAGTGTGTGCGCTTAACCAGGTGCACCAACCTGGCCCCAACATTTTAAATATTCTAAAGGGAACTTACTTCCATTCAGGCATTCTATGGTCAGCCTATCAGTTCCGCCTGTGGAAATTTCCAGACACTTGAAGACTCAGGGCTGATTCATGTGCCGCCTTCCTTCCACAGGGCAATGCGCCCACCGCAGCCGGGAGGCACCCAGCAGAGCTGCGGGAAGGACAGCCGATGAGGCTGACCATGGTGAAGAGTTCTGTAGTCCTGCCCAGAAGACGGAGCTCAAACTTGTGTCTGGCACCGAGAAGCGCAGACCAGCAAAACAGCTGACTTCAGAGAAAAGGAAATCTTGACAGAGCCGCGGGGGCCAGGTGGCGGCAGGCCCTGCTGGGGTCCCCTCCCCACCCCACCTGCAGGGCGGAGCTTCACGAGCAGCGAAGCCGGGCTTCAGGTGTCTCCCTTCCCCTCAATTTCTCTCTGTCCTATCAAATGAAGAGAAATGTGTATTTTTAAACAGAAGAAATAAAATAACCACACATGCTTGGTTCTGTGCGAGTTTATTTAATTAATCTATTTTGCCCCCCGAGTTATCTCTGGGACTTGGTGCTGGGATCACAAATGCACCGCTCCCGGCAGCCTTTTTCTTTTCTCTCTTTCTATTTTATCTGACAGGGTCGAGAAGAGCTGGGAGGGACAGACAGACACCTGCATGTCTTCCTGCAGGAGAGGATGGGGGCTCGGGCCTGGGTCCTTGCCAGTGTCTGTGTGTGCGCTTAACCAGGGGGCCGCCGCCCAGCCCTGTGTGTTATGTTCAGTCACGGAAACATCAGACAAAAAACGCGGAGAAAGCGGAAACGTGGTGACACAATTAGACTGGGAGGGAAGAAGGGAATGAGTCTGAGGAGGGCTATGTAAGAGCCGCATCTGCATTTCTGCACAGAAGGAAAGTCAGAGAATATCTCAACGTGAAAAACCAAGACGGGGTAGCTTAAGCATACAAGCATAGAGGTAAAAAAATAAGAGTTTAAAGAAGTTGCTCTAGGAAATTGGTGTTCATTATTTAACTCAGAGTACTACTTGCTTTATTTTATTTTATTTTTGCCTCCAGGGTTATAGCCGGGGCTCAGTGCCTGCACCATGAATCCACAGCTCCTGGAGGCCATTTTCCCCCCTTTTGTTGCCCTTGTTATTGTAGCCTTGTTGTGTTTATTATTGTTATTGTTGATGTCGTTCGTTGTTGGACAGGACAGAGAGAAATGGAGAGAGGAGGGAAGACAGAGAGGGGGAGAGAAAGACAGACACCTGCAGACCTGCTTCACCGCCTGTGAAGCGACTCCCCTGCAGGTGGGGAGCCAGTCGGGGGCTTGAACCGGGATCCTTACGCCGGTCCCTGCGCTTTGCGCCACGTGCGCTTAACCCGCTGCGCTGCCGCCCGACTCCCTACTACTTGCTTTCTAAAATGACGAACTCTATATATTTCAGCTCTCTATATGTCTTAGAGGACGCTGACAGGAGGGAATCATGTGCAGGATCGGGAGCTGTTACGGAGAGACAAGCTGACCAGGAGGCTCCTTTCCCGTCGCGCCCAGCCCAGCTGAACTGGGCTGTGTGTCATTAACGAGATGAAACAGATGAGCCAAGATAATCAAGTGGAGCAGGACTCCTATTAAGTTATCTTGCTCATTCACTTAAGGAGATGGCCGCGCATGAAAGGCCTTTCACAGCCTTTGGCAAAGACTTGAGGAAAGGGCTCCCCGGCACTTCCAGACCTTCCTGCACGCAGCCGGGGAGACAGCTCCGCTGGAAGGGGCAGGGTGGGCATCTGAGGCTCCCTGCTCCCACCACACGGGCTCCAGCTCCTCTCTCTCTCTCCCTCTCTCCGTGAACTGTATTTCCAGATGAAAAGAAAGAAAGTAGCATGACGGGAAGGCCATGAGATGTGTTTATGTCAGTCATCATGATAAGCGAGTAATTATCAGCTAGTGGAGAATAAGATTTCAGGAAGTTTTACGGCTTAGTGAAATACGTACACAAAATAAATGTCATAGATTATTTTAAAAAGATGTCACTTTAAGACCAGCATGGGGGGGGGGGTTCAGGCGGTGGCATAGTGGGTTAAGCGCATGTGGCGCAAAGCGCAAGGACTGGCGTTAGGATCCCGGTTCGAGCCCCCGGCTCCCCACCTGCAGGGGAGTCGCTTCACAGGCGGTGAAGCAGGTCTGCAGGTGTCTGTCTTTCTCTCCCCCTCTGTCTTCCCCTCCTCTCTCCATTTCTCTCTGTCCTATCCAACAACGAACAATATCAACTTGTGGCAATAATAATAACCACAACGAGGCTACAACAAGGGCAAAAAAAAAAAAAAAAAAGATCAGCGGGGGGGTATCAGGCCTTTGGGATCATTTGGTCGGAGGCAACTGCAGGCAGAACTCAGCAGTCCACGCAGCTGCGAGCTTTGCACAGCACCACTTGCACTAGTTGCTACCTTTCTCTACACGTGGGGACGGACGGGGACGGGGACAGTGACAGGGACAGACGGGGACAGCGAATGCAGACGCAGACCTCGACGCCGAAACATGTCTCAACACCGGGGGCGGGGGCCAGGCTGGAGGCCCGGCAGACCCCCCAGACCCCCCAGACGAGCTGTTCCCACGTGCTGGCACCAACTTCTGAAGCGGGAATGAGGCCTGGTCCACAAGGGACGGTCTACGGGACCAAGTGGCCCTTGGCAGAAAAAGGTTCCTCTCTCCCGCTTTGATGAAGGCTGTGACCTAGCTGATGATACACTGGTTTCGTTCAGGGTTTGCCTGATGATACATACCAGATGGCTGCCTTCTAGATACTAAGACAAGGCTCTCCACCACAGGCGGACAGACAAAATTCAAAAAGCAGAGAGCAGACCAATGGCAGAGTGCTAGACTTGAATGTATGAGCGTGTGCGGCGCACAGGACGTACACACTAACCGCTAACTTGTATTTTCCATTTGACACGAAGGGTAAAAGTTCTGGGTCAAGAAAGAAATTTCAAGCTAGCACAAGAGAATCTTTTTTTTAATCTGAAACATGAACTCCTCCTGGTGTCACGCTGAAGTCCTACGCAGGCACGTTCTCTCCAAGATGTTTCTCTTGACTCCTTTCTCAGCCCCTCTCTTCCCCAGCTGTAAGTTCTGCCTTAAAAGAAGTCGTACTTAGCTCTCTTAGAGTCGATTATGAACAGCAGGCATAGTCCCAGTGGCCCCTGCTCTCTGCCCTCTGCACGGGTGCCCCTAGTGCCAGTGGCAGAAGCTCCAAGTCTGCCCCCTCGCCCTGGACCCCTGGGCCACCAGTGCTCCTGGTTTCAGGGACGACCGTGGCGAATCTCTAGAACCAACCTGCGAGGAGGAGGTGGTGGTGGCGGCTTCACATCACAGGTGACGATGAGCAAACTGCACCGAAAGGGCGCTTGTGGATTGGGGCGCTGCTGAAGGTCTGTGGACATATTTGTTTATTGACAGCCGCATGCGGAAGCTGATGAGGAGGGGAGACGACGACAGTGACAGGACCTGAGTGATGGGAGCGGTGTGAGCTGCACCCCTATTATTTTAGAGATCACTATTAAATCACTCTGTCGGGGGGAAAACGAAGTGATAAATACCAAATCAGTTTATTCAATCATTAAAAAAAACATTAAAGCTCCATCAGAAAGGGTTTTCTTTCTTTCTCTTTGCCTGCAGGGTTACTGCTGGGGCTCGGTGCCTGCACTACGAATCCACTGCTCCTGGAGGCTATTTTTCCCCTTTTGTTGCCCTTGTTGTTTATCGTCATTGTTGTTATTATTATTGTTATCATGGTTGTTGGATAGGACAGAGAGAAATGGAGAGAGGAGGGGAAGACAGAGAGGGGGAGAGAAAGACAGACACCTGCAGACCTGCTTCACCGCCTGTGAAGTGACTCCCCTGCAGGTGGGAGCCGGGGGCTCGAACCGAGATCCTTATGCCGGTCCTTGCGCTTCACAATGTGCCTATCAGAAAGGATATTATTACTAGATGTAGCTATCAAATGATACCAGGAAGAAAGTACTAGCTGGGGCCAGGTGTTGGTGCACCTAGTTAAGCGCACACAACACAGTGCACAAGGACCCAGGTTCAAGCCCCTGGTCCCCACCTGCAGGGGGGAAGCTTCGTGAGTGGGTGAAGCAGGGATGCAGGTGTCTGTCTCTCCCTCCCATTTCGATTTCTGTCTCTACCCAATAATAAATAGCGCCAGTTCAGAAACCAAATCTGAGGCAGGGAACATAGCTCATCTGGGATGTGTCCTTGTGACAGGCACAAGGCTGCCAACTCAGCAAAAATGGGGGGGGGGGCTGTTCAAACTCAGATAGAGGATGTGAACTGGCAGCTCACAGTGTGAACGAGCTTCCTGTGAGGAGGAAGGGCCAGGAAGTCTGTCCTGCTCCAAGAGGCTGTAATGCCAGCTTCCTACGGTCCGGCCTCGTGGAGTGCGGGGTGGTAAAAGGCACCTCGCACGTCAGCAGCGCTCAGATTTACCAGGGGACAGAGACTGTTTGACGACTCTTAGCATTTGTTGTTGTTTTTTTTTGCAATGTGTCTGAGTCATGAGAGAGAGGCCTGGCGGAGTACTAGGCCGTCACCTAGCCGGAGCTAGAGGTCAGTCACCACCGGGCTGCCTCCTCCTAAAGGCTGCTGACAGCCTTCATCTCTGCTTCCCAAAGCGAACCGGTCATGTGCCTGGCTGAGCCCAGCCTGAGAGCACCACCGACCCAGAGCTCTGGGCTGCGTCTGCTCCAACCCAGAGCTCCAAGCTATGTCTGCTCCGACCCAGAGATCCAGGCTATGTCTGCTCCGACCCGGCCAGACGAGCAGACAGGACGGCATCTGCTCCCACGGTGCGAGAACACACTGACTGTGTGACTGGCATCGTTTACTCCTGGCTTCAGACAGAGAGGGAGAGGGGCGTGCGCAGGCAGCCAGGCAGCTCACCTGAAAGACTTCCCGCTTCATATCTCTGGCCTGTCTGTCTGTCTGTCTGTCTCTCTCTCTGAAGCAGTCCGCTTGGAACCGTGAGGCCCCAGTGGTGGAGAGAGGGAGAAGCCAAAAGGGACGGGGGTGGGCCCGTCTGGTGTTAGGGCTCGAACCCCGGCTCCCCACCTGCAGGGGAGTCGCTTCCCAGGCGGTGAAGCAGGTCTGCAGGTGTCTCTGTCTCTCTTCCTCTCTCTCCATTCCTCTCTGTCCTATCTAACAATGATGGCATCAGTAACAATAATTACAACGATAAAAACAACAAGGGCAACAAAAGGGAAAATAAATAAAATGAAATTTTTTAAAAGGAAGAGAATAGCCTCGCTGTATGAACCGCCACTCCCTTTCAGCCACACCCTCTTCAAAAATGAGGAGCTAGTACTGCACTTGAAGATTATGAATTAAAATGATTTCTGGCTCCCTTCCTGTTCCTTTTTTTGCCTTCAGGGTTATCTCTGGGGCTTGGCGCTGGTGCTAATAATCCACCGCTCCGGTGGCCATTCTTCCCTTTTTCTTTTCTTTTTTTTTTTAATTAGGACAAAGAGAAAATGAGAGGAGAAGGGAAAACAGAGGAGAAACACAGACACCTGCACAGACCCTTCCTCGTCGCTTATGAAGCGACCCCCCTGCAGGTGGGGAGGCTGCCAGAGGCTCGAACCAGGATCCTTGCGCTGGTCCTTGTGTTTTGCGCTATGTGCGAGGAACCTGGTGTGCCACCGCCCAGTCCCCTTTTTCCTCCTTCCTATTTCCTTCCTTCCTTCTTCCTTTTTCACGTAGTGCCAAGAATCACACCCAGAGCCTCACACACGAGAGAGAGGCGCTAACCCCTGAGCCACTTCCCTTTGTCTCTGGCTCCTTCCTTATTTTAAGACTAATGTTCAGTGCGCTCTAAATGGATACACAGCCCTTCAGAGACTGTGGAGGGAGAGGAGTCAGACTGCAGCCAGTGAGTCGAGACCGAGGAAGGTCAGGAGTTATCTGGGAGTGCCGCGCGGCTCCTATGGGGGCACGTTCTGGTTTTTCCTCATTCCCCCCAAATCCGCTGGAAACGAAGAGCACAGCCGTCCAGGCTCAGGATTCCCGAGCGGCCGTGTGCAGGGTGGCTGGTGTGAGCGCACGGAGGCCTCACGGGCTCGGCCTCCGGACTCCCAGCCCGTCACCCTGAAGGCCAGTCCCAGCAGGCAGGACAGCGCAGTGCCGAGCATGCCCTGCTGGTAGCTGTGCAGTTTGCTGACAGTCAAGTCACAAGGGCCGGGCGGTAGCACAGCGGGTTAAGTGCACGTGGCATAAAGCGCAGGGGCCGGCATTAAGGATCCTGGTTCGAGCCCCCCGGCTCCCCACCTGCAGGGGAGTCGCTTCACAGGCAGTGCAGCAGGTCTGCGGGTGTCTGTCTTTCTCTCCCCCTCTGTCTTCCCCTCCTCTCTCCATTTCTCTCTGTCCTATCCAACAACGACGACATCAGTAACAACAACAATAATAACCACAACAACAATAAAAAAAACAAGGCAACAAAAAGGGAAAATAAATAAATAAAAATTAAAAAAAGAAAGTCACAAGGGCCAAAGGGTTGGAATCCAAAATCCCTCCTCATGGCTACCAAAACCAAGACGCCTTTTTATTCAAGTATCTTATTACCAACATATAACCGACCTACTGATCACTGTCTTTAAAGTTTTGATTAACGGTACGTTCCTTAAGAGCCTACCCACTGGAGACTTCCTAGCACCCTGTGACCTGTTTCACCATGAAGACAAGACCACTAGTCAGGAAACCGGGGCTCGGCCAGACATGTAATGATCGACTTCAGCGAAGCAGGGAATGAGAGGTAAAAATAGGCTTTCAAAATACAGGCTCCAAACCACTTCCCAGCAAGACAGAGTCACTGAGGTGGGAACAGAGAGCGAAAGATTCGAATCAGGATGGGCTGGCTGAGTCAGAATCAAGGAAAAACTCCCAGGCTTAGAGCGGCCAGCCCTTCAGAAAACTCTCAAGCTGCCTGCTACGACGGCGACAAGGGGCCCAGCCGACGGGCGCAGACCAGTGTGCGAAGCAGGAGCTGCCCCGGGAGAGCCCAGCCGCCTCCAGAGCTCGCGCCCAGAACCCAGTGTCCCTCGCAGCTCGTTGGACCCTTCGCCACCCGCCCCACCGGGCCCGGGGCACTGCCAGGATGGCCCCGAAGCCAGGCCGCGTTCAGGGAGCTCAGGGAGCTCGCTCAGGCCCTGCCTTCATTGCCACACACTCTAGCCAGGTCCCGAGATGTCTGCCAGCTCCTGAGTTTGTCCTTCAAGGCCTCCCGGCCTGTCTGCTGCCCGGGGTTTGCACAGGCTGCTTCTCTCGGTGAGCTTTTCCGACAGAGACAGAGAGGAAAAGATGCTGCAGCGCACCGTCCTTCCTCCTGCTCCTCTCAAATGACAAGCTTCCCTCAAGCTCCTCGAGCTCCACAAGTGTTAAAATGAGCGCAAGGAACCGAGTAAGGATTCGGGTTCGAGCCCCCGGCTCCTCACCTGCAGGGGAGTCGCTTCCCAGGCGGTGAAGCAGGTCTGCAGGTGTCTGTCTTTCTCTCCCCTCTCTGTCTGCCCCTCCTCTCTCCATTTCTCTCTGTCCTATCCAACAACGATGACACCAATAACAACAACAATAACAATAACTAGAGCAATAAAACAAGGGCAACAAAAGGGCAACTAAAAAAAATCTTTCTAAGAAAGCAGGAGCCCTTCAAAGAACGACGTCGGTCATCCTGCGACGGATGCCGCCCCCAGAGCCGCTCATCGCCCCATCCCCCGGGCGTCGGGTCGGGCAGCCTCTGGGGAGCCTGAGGAGCAGGTGTCACCCGGCCCAAGCGCCCAGCCCCGGAACCTTCGGGCCGCTGCCCACCTGGCTGCCCACCTGGCTGCCCACCTGGCGGACACTGGCAGCTGGCAGCCTCGCACCCGGGCACCTGCCGCCCCGCCCCGCCGCGCTGAGGACAGAGGCAGGTCAGCGCCCTAACAGCCCCGCCCTGGGGGCCGGGGTCGGGGCCGGGGCCGGGGTGCCCAGCACCTGCCTGGGGGCGGGGGGGGGGCCGGGGGGCTGTGCACCGCCGCTGCCGACCCCGCGGAGACCTGCCTGCCCCCCCCCGCGCCCTCCCCCTCCCCATGTCCCCTGTCCCCCTTCCCCCTCCCCATGTCCCGTCCCTCTTCCCGTTCCCCTTCCCCTATCCCCCTCCCTCTCCCCCTCCCTCTCCCCCTCCCTCTCCCCTTCTCCCTCCCCCTCTCCCCGTCCCCTTCCCTGCCCCCCGTCCCCCTCCCTCTCCCCCGTCCCCCCTCCCCTTCCCTCTCCCCCTCCCCCGTCCCCTCCCTCTCCCCCGTCCCCCATCCCTCTCCCCCTCCCCCGTCCCCATCCCTCTCCCCTTCCCTCTCCCCCTCCCCCGTCCCCTCCCTCTCCTCCGTCCCCCCTCCCCCATCCCTCTCCCCTGTCCCCCTCCCCTTCCCTGTCCCCCTCCCCCGTCCCCTCCCTCTCCCCCTTCCCCGTCTCCCCCCCCCCCCCGCGCCCCGCAGAGCTGGAGGCCGAGGCCGGGCCTGTACCTGCGGCGGCGCCGGCGTCCTGTGCGTGCGGGCGGTGCGCAGTGCGCGGCGGGCGGCGGGCGGGCGGCGGGGGCGCGAGGGGGCCGGGGAGCCCGCCGCCTGCAGAGCCGCGGGGGCCGCAGCAGAGCCGGCCGGGCCGCCCTCATGAATGGGACGCGGCGGGCAGGCGCAGGCCCCGCCCCGACACGTGACGCCAGCCACGCCCACAGAGGGGCGGGGTCCGATCCTGGACACGCCCGTTGTGGGCGGGGCCGGCGCCCTCCCTCCGCCACGAGGCTTTGCCGTCCCCCCCCCCCAGGGCAGCCGCAAGGCGAGAGTTCCCTGGGACTGGGCTCAACTGTCACAGCAGCAAACAGGGTGCAAAAGCAAAAAGAAAAAGCATACAGCACGAATGTCCTGTGTTATCTTTATTATTTATTTATTTTACTATTATTATTGCTTTTATTTATTTTTTAATCCCAACACTGCTCAGCTCTGGCTTAGTTGGAGGGACTGAACCTGGGACTTTGGAGTCACAGGCATGAGAGTGTCTTTGCATAACCATCATGCTATCTACCATGCCCTGTCAGAATATATATCCTAACATATATACACATGTTGTTTATATTTAGATAAACATGTATATGTATACGTGTATATATTCTTAGGTAATATATGTATATTTTAAAATACTTTCTTTTTAAAAATTTTTTATTATCTTTATTTATTGGATAGATACAGTCAGAAATGGAAAAGAAAGGAGGAGCTAGAAAGCGAGTCAGACACACCTGCAGCCCTGCTCCACCACTCGCAAAGCTTTCCCCCTGCAGGTGGGGACCAGGGCTTCAAACCCGGGTCCCTGAGCACTGCGACATGTGTGCGCCACCACCCTGCCCCAAACATGAATGTTTCATGGCCAGGGTCGCATCTGTCTGCTTAGTCCCCCCCCCACCTGCCCTGGCAAACATCCTATTACAAATGCTCGTCTAAAAATAAATGTCTAAAAGGAGATGGAGTGCTGCGACTGTTTCTTACTGCACAGCATTCTTTATGCTTCCACAGCTGTTAGTGACGATTTTGAATGTTACTTTGAAATGGCGACTAGTTGCTGAGTGTAGACCATGTGTGACAGTTGTGACCGCATTACAGACACTGAGAAATGGCATGGACACAGTGCTGCCTGCTGCATGACGGAACGGCCACAGCAAGGATTTCTTCCTCCAGATGGAATGACAGACCCCCTGGCCGGCACTCGGCCTCCTCCCTGTGTTCCTGCTGAAGGAGCCCAGACAGCCGCTTCCCTGTCCCTCTCCTAGGCATTCAGTCCCGCTGAGCCCCACCACAAGGCCCCGCAGTCTCATAGCTGGTGACCAGCCCAGCACGTTAGGAATTCTCCGGGCTTTACCAGTCACCTTACAAGTGACGTGAAAACAAACAAACCAAGAACATTCCCGCCTTTCAGATGATTTTATTCCACTACGGAGAAGTGGAAGTTAAGCAAGAAAAAAAAAAAAGAAAAGAAAAAAGCTCTCCCCCAGTTTCTGCAAGAAGAAGAAAGAGGAGGAAGAGGAGGGATAATTTCTTTTTCACAGGATTGTCTAGAGGATGGCACATGAATACCTAAAGATTAAAAAAATTTTTTTAATATTTATTTATTTACTTATTCCCTTTTGTGGCCCTTGTTGTAGTTATTATTGTTGTTATTAATGTCGTTGTTGTTGGATAGGACAGAGAGAAATGGAGAGAGGAGGGGAAGACAGAGAGGGGGAGAGAAAGACAGACACCTGCAGACCTGCTTCACCGCCTGTGAAGCGACCTCCCTGCAGGTGGGGAGCCGGGGGCTCGAACCGGGATCCTTATGTGGTCCTTGCGCTTCACGCCATGTGCGCTTAACCCGCTGCGCTACCGCCCGACTCCCCCTAAAATTTATTTGTTGTTGTTGTTGAACTCAGAAGCTGTATTTACCTATTCATTTATTTAAATTTCTTTATTGTTGGGTTAATGTTTTACATTCAACAGTAGATACAATAGTTTGTACATAACATTTCTCAGTTTTCCACATAACAATACAACCCCCACTAGGTCCTCTGTCATCCTTTTTGGACCTGTCCTCTGCCCCCCACCCACCCCAGAGTCTTTTATTTGGTGCTACCGAAAGATTTTTAATTTAGCTTTGTGTCTGGAACCTAGAACATGGTGTTACTATAATTTTCTCCTTGTACTTTGTCTACTTGGACTTTTCATCTTTCTCTCAGCACTGTCACTACAACTACATGCCTTGGGAGTCACAGATTTTGCCAAGATTTCTTGCTTTGTCACTCAGGAAGCCCTGGACACACTCTCCTTCCTTCCCTCCCTCCAAGCAACCTCAGCTCTGATACCTCAGTCTGAATGACTGGCCCACCTTGTAGCACCCCCTCATTCTCTGCTGTCTGTTTACGCCTCCACTCAGTAAGCAGGGTGGGGACTCTAAATGTTTGTTAGATGACGTCCCTTCACTTCCTACCCCTGACATGTAAGGGGCAGCAGCGTTTCCCCCCCCCCCAGGCTTCAGGAAGAGAAACCTAACTGGTTTTTCCCTCTGTCTCAACTCTGAATTCATCCCTTAGCATTTGCAGGCTCAGGTTGCTCCCATCATGTAAGAAAAAACGAGATTTTGCAGCAAAGCGAAGGCCTGTGGGGAGGCAGGGGGCCGGGTGTGGTAGAGGGGCTCTGGGTGCTGGTGCACGATGCTGGGACGGGGCTAACAGGGGCGTGCGTGTCCTGCAGAGAGGCCAGACAGTCCCACCTGGGTGTCCAAGACTGTGCTGTAAACCATGACCACCAGCACCACCCCCAGGGCGGGGAGGGCCGGGGGGGGGGGGGGGGTGGCGCACCTGGCTGAGCACACATGTTACAGTGAGCAAGGACCCCGGTTTGAGGACCCCGGTCCCCGCCCGCAGGGGGAAACCTTCAGGAGTGGTGAAGCAGGGCTGCGTGTGTCTGTGTCTCTCCCTCTCTATCATCCCCTTCCCTCTCAATTTCTGGCTGTCTCTATCAAACAAAGATAAAATTTTTAAAAAAGGAAAGAAAAAGGAAAAGGAGGTGTGTCAGAGGTGACGCAGCGGCAGGGCACACAGCTGACAGGCGGGATCAGCGGCACCACGTGTGCTATTGGGTGCACGGATGTTGTTATGGTTCTCTCTGCCTGCCCTCTGTCTTCCTCTCTCTGTTTCTCTCATCCTCAGACATCTAAATAAACAAATCAATCTGGAGCTGTGTTAGCATGCCAACGGGTGTGCCCGAGGCCCCGGAGAGCCTGCACCAGTCAGCAGCACCAGCATATGCCACTGGAGCAGCGCTCTCGAGCTGTCTCTTTGGATAAATGGACAACCAATCATTTTAGAATGAGTGCTGTATCCTTTAGTTTTAAAATAGCAGAGGGCAGTAGGAGGGGAAGCAGGAGGGAAAAGTCTTTCTCACTCCACCTCCCACCTGGCGCCCTGCTTAGGGCACTTTCCGCTGGCCATGCTCCCTGGGAGGCCTCTCTGCTTCTTCACTGCTTCAGTCTTCTCTCCTCCTGCCCCAAAGCTGCCCGGCCCACACAGTCAGCAATGACCTTGCACTTGTCCAACACAGTCGACTCCATCACAAGATTTCTCCCCTACCGTCTCTGTCGGGTAAGATACTAGTGAGCACGACTCCCTTTGGGAAACTCCCTCTTCTCATTTGCTGGAACATTTCTGGGAGCTACATGTCTGTGTGCAGTGGCTTCCCCAGCAGTATGCATGTATATATGTGTATGTATGTATGTGTGTATTTTGTGTGTATGTATATGTATGTATGTGTGTATGCATGTGTGTATGCATGTGTGTTTGTGTGTGTGCATGTGTACGCGTGTATGTGTGTGTATGCATTGTGTTTGTGTGTGTGCATGTGTACGCGTGTATGTCTGTGTATGTATATTTTGCCTCCGGGGTTCTTGTTGGGGCTCGTTGCCTGCGGTCTGCACTATGAATCCCCTGCTCCTGGAGGCTGTTTTTTCCCCTTTCTTGCCCTTGTTTATTGTTGTTGTTATTGCTGTCGTCATTATTGGATAGGACAGAGAGAAATGGAGAGAGGAGGGGAAGACAGAGGGGGAGAGTCAGACAGACACCTGCAGACCTGCTTCACCGCCTGGGAAGCGACTCCCCCTGAAGAGCACCGCTTTCTTTTCCCAGAGCCCTGCTCAGCTCTGGCTCATGGTGATGTGGGGAATTGAACCTGGGACTTTGGAGCCTCAGGCAGGAGAGTCTCTTTGCAGAACCATGATGCTAACTACCCCCTCCTGAAAGCTTTCTTTCTTTTTTTTTTTTTTTGCATAACCAGTTTACTATTTCCCCATGCCCCATAAACTTACTATTATTTTTTAACAGATTTTATTTATTTATAAGAAAGACAGAAGGAAGCACATGTGCTTCCGGGGATCGAACTCAGGACCTCATGCTTGAGAGTCCAAAACTTTAATCACGGCGCCACCTCCCAGACCACACGCCCCATAAACTTATTAAAAGACTCTCAGTCTCATTAGTAACCAGGGAACTGCAGGTTCAACCTACAGCGAGGTATCAGCATACACCCATCAGAAGCGCTACAATGTAAGGAGTCATTGATGCCGGCTGCTGACAGTGGGAACTTGTCCAGTGTACTTACTCAAAGGCTCAGGAGTCCTGAGGAGAACAGTGCTCGCCATTGCAAACAGCCAGCCGGAGTGTGCTCAAAGGCTCAGGAGTCCTGAGGAGAACAGTGCTCGCCATTGCAAACAGCCAGCAACATTCCAAATGTTTACCAGCGGTGGTGAGAGATTACAAGATCACTTCAGCATGCAAGGACCTCAAGAATGAAGCCCGGGGCCAAGCAGCAACAAAAGACTCAAGTGTGATTATTATCCTATTCCATCAATGGGTTACCTAAAACATGTATACAATTATGTACAGATTAAAGTACAGGTGATAAAATGATATAGAGAAAGAGGGAAGTGAATCGTAGAAACGTCAGAGCAGAATGCACTTTGATAAAGATACGAAGAGGAGTGTCCTCTGAAGGCGGGGGAGAGAGGTACGGCAAAGAGCTCTTTTGTGGCATGGCTAGTAGGTGCTTGGGGATTTGTGTGGGCCTTTATTTCACACACACACATGCTGTATTCATAAACACATGCCGATCTGCACATGTGCTGAATGATCTGCATAACTGCAATTCTCCTTAAGTCTACCTTCATCAACTGTAAGAAAAACTTGTTAAGTCTTACGATTCCCTGACAAGCTACCAGGGATGGTTTCTGCCGTGCAGTTTGTCTAGTAAAAATACAAACAAACAAAACACCTAAATGGTCAGGGAGAAAAAAGGTGGAAAGCAGAGCAGGAATACAAAAGGAAAGATTAGGACGCGCAGCAAATCACCCACCACCTAGCTCCAAATAGCTCCGTTCATGTTTATTTCCATTCTTCTCCATCATAGGTCCCGACTCTTAGTCCTGGGAGCAAAGGCCCTTGCAGTCAGTCCCTGGGTTTTCTTGTTCTTAGAGGTCACGGGGCTGCCAGGGAATGAAGAGGTCAAATGGTTCTAGTTTCTGCTCCAGCAGAAATTTTTTCGGGAATGTTACTCTCCTGTCTCTGTTGGATTCTCCCTTGAGGACAGTTCATGTTGGCTGCAGGTGGAGTGTTGCCCGTGTAGTAGGCCGGTATATCTGAGGCATACCTTCCCAAACGGTTAGTCGTCACTTATTGGTAATAGTGTTGGTAGCTAGCTGCCTTCCAGTCGAGCTGGCACATGTTTTGTAAATGCCACACAAAAAGGATTTGAAAAAACCATGTTTTTGAGACTTTTTCAGCAATTCACTGAATCGGATGATGATTCTGAGACCAACTTGGGAGACTTTCCCTGCCTGAAGAGTGACTTTCTTTGTGCTTCCAGGCGGCTTGTTTCGGCAGTTACTGTCTTTCTTTCCAGAATAGCCAGTAATCTGAATGGAATGTCTGGACTACCTACTACATGCTGCCCTTAAGGAAGAATGTTTTTTTCCAGGGCACATCTGGTGTCTTTCAGAGACTTCAAAAAGCTTTGTTTGGGGGTGTCTGTTCTTTGTAAGGATTCTTGAAGATGTACACCTTCCTTGAATTCCCACCACCACCACCACCACCACCACCCCGTGTTCCATTTCTCCATCATGGGCATCCTTTCTAATCAATTATTATTACTTTTAAAACACACACATATCTTTTTTCTCTCTCTTTCTCTCTCTCTCTCTCCTTTGTGTTTCTCAAAAAAAGGCTTAATAGTGTCAAACCAACCTTTTCCAATGTTAGAAAAACTAGGGGCGGGGAATGTAAGGCTCAGAAGATAGTTTTCTTGTTAGAACTCGGGGTTCATAGTTCCCACCAGGGGAGTCTGTGTCGCTAAGTGACAGTCCCCAGAATTTATGAAGGGCTCAGCAGGTCTAGAGGGCCCCTGACACCGGCAGTGAAGCGGCCAGTTTGTAGAGTAGCCTCTAGGGTTAGTAAGTCAGGGTGTACCCTGCAAGCAGTTTCCCAAGGAAAGGGGCTGTGTGTCAACTCAGAGACGGCCCGACTCATGGGTTTCTCTGGGAAGGGAGTACACCATATATCAAAAGGAAAGATGGGAGGCAGGGAAAGAAGGAAGGAAGGAAGGAAGGATGGAAGGAAGGACAGGCAAGTGGCTGTAGGTTGCTCAGTGGGTGAACACAGTCTCTGTAAGTGAGGTCTCCAGTTAGATTCCCTGCCATGCATCTTATATCACAGGTGAAGTGGTTTTCTGGTTTCTCTTTCATTTGAAATAATTAGTGACATCATTTAAAAGAGAAATAAGTAGGCTCAAATGTGTTTTGGTTAGAACACCAGTTCCAGCTTCACCCTCAGGCAACACCCCCCACCCCATCCCACCTTCCTGTCTCACACAACAAGCTGGGACTTTCAGTTCCAGCCAAGAAAGGAAAAGATAAATGCAAAGTACAAATAGGCACTGGGGGTGGGGAGGTGGGGGAGGAGATGACTAGAAAGCTGGACACAGGCAGCAGCCTGGAGAGCGGGGTGCCTCAAAGTGTAATCAAAAGAGAGCAGCTTGGTGATGGCGCAGAGGCCCTGGGGGGAGGAACGTCCCCAAAGCTTATGCTTATCACCAGGTAACTACTCAGCTTGCCAAATTCCATGGCTCCTTGAGCCTGCTAGAATTTTCTTTGATTCTGTGCCCCAAAAAAGGAAAAAGAAGGGAGAGAAAGGGAAAGGACGAAAGGAATGAAGGAAAGGAGGGAGGGAGGAAGGAAGGAAGGAGAAAATCAGTTCCACGTGTCTCCAGCCTGGAAGCAGAGACAGTTTGGAGGCTGAGATGTGGACCTTTGACTAGATCATACAAAATACTACAGGAAGTTCATGCTGGAACGTGGAATTTACAATGGAAACAAACGCTTAATCTGTCTCAGACTTCAGTCTAAATTTAGATCACAGTATAGAGACATCTGAACAGGCCTGAAAAGCTTTTCCTTCCTTTACTTTTTCTATTGTAGTCTCACAGAGAAAGTTTTACACTTTTGTTTTGAGATTAAAAAAATAAAAGATAAAAAACCAGCTAAAAAGCCACTCTCTTGCCCTTACAGAGTCGTATTAATATCACTCTGTTGTGCTTTGGGGAGCCTCACTTACTGTTTGCTGAACCACTTCCCCGCATGCCCATGAGATAACAGAAATGAAAGGGTGTTTGTTTGGCTGTGACCGACAGTCACCAGGACCAACTATTCCTGACCTGTGGAAGGAAAGTCGTGTGTGAGCAGAGTCCCACACCCGCCCCCTCGTCACGGCGCCCAGGCTGCTGTGTCTGCCTTCACCACTTTGCTGCAGTTTCTTTGCTCTGCGAACTGGCCAAACTCCCTTCCTCATCCTTGCTAGAAAACACCCCGCTTCCTGGGTTTGCAGATTTTATCACGACATCCTTGCTACCTGAAATGGCCTACTTCTCTGCTTCAAGTTACCTCAGTCTTCCCTCCCTTCCAGTCTTGGTGTAAAGTTCACCAGCTTCAGTTTCCCACAGGAGCTGGGCTCATTTTCGCTCTCACCAACAGGATAGAAGGTTCCTTTTCAGCACATTCTTGCAAAGCACTTATTTCTGTCCTAGTTAATGGTGACACTCTCAGAGACATATAAAAGCATATCACCCTGATTTGCAGTTCTTTGATAATCCATGACTTTATATATATTTTTAAATATTTATTTATTGCCTTTTGTTGCCCTTGTTGTTTCATTGTTGTAGTTATTATTGTTGTAGTTATTGATGTCATTGTTGTTGTATGGGACAGAGAGAAATGGAGAGAGGAGGGGAAGACAGAGAGGGGGAGAGAAAGACAGACACCTGCAGACCTGCTTCACCGCCTGTGAAGCGACTCCCCTGCAGGTGGGGAGCCGGGGGGCTCGAACCAGGATCCTTAATGCCGGTCCCTGCGCTTTGCGTCACCTGCGCTCAGCCCGCTGCGCCCCGCCCGACCCCCGACTTTGTGTTTCCTTATACGCCAGTTTGCCATCTGAATATACTCTCTGATGGAGTCTCTTCATCCCCCTCCTCCCCATTTTCTTAATAGTCTGGACACTTTTTCTTTTCTCTCTCTCTCACCCCCCACTGGGGCTGCTGCAGTGACTCAGTATTTGCAGGATTCTGACTCCACTGCTCTTGGTGGCCATTTCCCTCCCCTCCCCTCCCCTCCCTCCCTTCCTCTCCTCACCTCTCCTCTCTTTGATAGGTGAAAGACACACACACACACACACACACACACACACACACACACACACACACACACACACACACAGAGAGAGACCAGTAGTACAGTTTCACCACTCATGAAACTGGGAACCAGGAACCTTGAACCCAGGGCCCTGAGCATAGTAATGCACACTCTACCAGGTGTGCCTCCTCCTGGCCCTTGGGCTTGTTTTGTTTGTTTGTTTAGAGCAAAGCAAAGAGCTTGGAGATGATTCACAAGGTAGAGTAATTACCAGGCAGCTGGTCTGCGTCCCTGGCCAGCACATGGTGACACCATGCGAAGGGAACACCTCTTAAGTGGTGGAGCAGTGTTATGATGTCTCTTTCTTTCTCTGTACCTCGACTTGGATCGTAAACAAACAAAGATGACACCAAGAGTGGAGGAGCTGTGCAGGCATGGAATGCCTACAATAAGCTTGGTGGCAAAAATAAATAAATAGCAAAACCTTGTCTGTTTTGTTTGTTTGTTCGTGTTCTAACTGCTATGCCCCAGTGGGCAGCACTGCCTCTGGCACTTATCAGTGTTTGCTAGGGGCTGAGAGGAGAGGTCTTTTCCTCTGCCTGACACGGGTATCATGGGAAGTCCACGGTCTGACACTGGAAGAGGGCTCCAGCCAGAACCTCATACTGTTAACCTGACCTCAGACTGAGCCCCCAGGGTTATGAGAGACAGATTTCTGTTGTGGGACCTACTCAGTGTGAGGCATTATCTTCCAAAACCCTAGATGACTAGGGCAATGCTTACGACATCTGTTCCAGATCAATAAGCAGGGTTTAAATACTCCATGTAGTCTGAGTTCTAGGCCCACATCTGTATTGATAAAGCAGTGCTCGCATACCAGAAGATTCCTTTGTTTCATAAAAACAAACAAACATTCAAGATAGGTTTTTAAAAACGAACAAAGCTCCACGTTCAGGATTTCACGAACACAGCGACAGTACTGCAAGCAGTGAAGTCCTGCTCGCTTCTCTCGCACACATGCAGCGCTGGATTTGCAACAACTGCTCAAGGCTCATGCCACAGACCTAATGCTTCTCTATTTCACTGGGTAAAGTCACAAGAGTCTGGCCAACGAAGAGCTGTGATCTCGCTTCGAAACACAGTGTTGCAAGTCATCTAGGGTTCAGAGCTGCAGACCTGTGAGAGTTCTGACCTGTTGTAGCTAGAGGCTGTGATTTATTTCATGTAGAATTTCATAGGGTGATCAAAGTGGGAGTGAAAGCATCAAGTCGAGAGAGATGTTTGTAAGTGTGTGTTCTGAGGGTTGTATACGTGTGCAAAGTGAAAACTGGCCTTCTCAGTCATTACCACGCATTTTAGGAGATCTGCCTTGAAACATCGGAAGGAAACTAAAACTAAACAGTAATTGCAGGAGGTACGGGGAATAGTTGGTCCTATTTTCTTATTTATTTTGCTTTTTTGGTTATCACTGGGGCTCAGTGCCTGCACCTGCACCACAAATCCACTGCTCCTGTGGCCATTTTTTCAATTTCTTTCCTTCTTTCTGTCTTTTGTTTTTTTTTTAGATAGGACAGAAAGAAATGGAGAGAGGAGGGGAAGACAGAGAGGGGGAGAGAAAGACAGACACCTGCAGATCTGCTGCACCGCCTGTGAAGCGACTCCCCTGCAGGTGGGGGCGGTGTGGGGGCTCGAACTAGGATCTTTGCTGGGGTCTTTGTGCTTTGTACTATGTGTGCTTAACCCAGTGCACTATGGCCTGGCCCCTCCTGTTTTCTCAAGAAAACAAACAACACTACTTAAGAAAAATCACTGAGCTGAATTCAGAAGTCCCTCAAAAGTTACACATTAGCAAAGAATATAACAGCATAGAAAAACACCATGGAGTTAAAACTTTAAAAGATACTATTGGGCTGGAGTTACGGCTCAGCGTTAGAGTACTGGGCTTGCATGACCCAAACTCTGGGAGCCATGAGTTCAATTCCTGAGCATGACTATATTCCAGAACCAAGCTGCGGTCTGGTTTCTCTCTTGCTCGATTTCTCTTTCTGTCATTAATAATGATTATTATAATAATAAATCCATAGCCTGCCCGAGCGTCATGCTTACAAGACTCCACTGCTTCTGGCAAACTTTATTTTCCTTTGTAATTTCAGACAGAGAGAGGCAGAGAGGGAGCAGGAGACAAGGTGAGTGGGAAGAAGCACCCCCAGCACCATTGCACTGTCCACAAAGCTCCCTGGTGCCACGCCCGGTGGTCTTACCTGGTCCCTGTGGCCCCCTTATGACTGGCAAAGCTTACACTCTGTGAGGTGAGTTCTTCCTGGTCCTCGTCAATGTATATGTATTTTTCCTAAAGAGGTGGTAACTATTAGTTAAATTTTCAGGTGCGTCAAGGAAGATGGAGGAAGCAAGATTTTTACACTATGTCTGAAAGAAAGTATGGAGTTCGGACACACAGTTGAGGATTTATTTTGCTTTCATAGTGTATGAAGAATAAAATCAATTGTATATAGCAATATATAGTATAGAAAGCTCTAAGGGTTTGAGGAGCTAACCTAGAAACACTTGTAATGAGATGTCTGTGAGTTAAAACCATTTATCTTTCCATCTATCATAGAAATACACAGTGTTTTATACACCACCCAGGTAATTTTGGCTCGCTGACCATCCTCCACCCTCCAGTCATCTTACCTCATTTCAGCTAAGTCAGTGAATTTATTTGCATTCGAGACGTCTCCTGACGCGGGAGCTAGTAAGGAACTGAACCAGCTGTCTGACTCTTGCAAAGTCGGCCTCTTAGTCACCCTGGAGTTAGTTGGAAAGAGAATAAACCCCTGACTCACTGCGCAATCTTCCCCGGCTGTGAAGCCTCTCTTCCTGATGCATAGAGCACACCTGGAAAGGTCTTAAACCAGTCACAAGGAAAACAAGCCAGTCTCCGCCTGCCTCTTCTGTGGTTTGCCCAGGGCGGCTCAAGCAGCGTACTCTTCACTGAGCTCCGAACAGGGACTCGGGGTTGAGCAGCAACCAAACACACGCGGCAGCTCATGTTTTCGCTCTTTATAAGTGACATGCAGAACGAGTTGATATTCTTGCACAGAAATGAGTGACATTTTATGTAAATGAAAGCACAAATTTACCTAAAAGGTGTCTACTGAATCTTCAAATGAGCATGGAGTCCGACTGCCACGGCGTCTTGAGCAGGGCTGCAATTTGTTGGCTAATAATAGCAGCCCTGTCTTAATGAGCGCTTTCCATGTAATTAACTCTGTTCTCACAACAGCTCCTAGGCAGACATTCTTAGCATCTCTTTAGAATCTGCCTGTGCAGTGGAATTATTAATTGGTAGGTGCCATGTCCCAGCTAAAATAAGGGAAAGAGGGGCTAGGAGGCTTTCCTGTGAACAACTCTATACCCATAAATCTGATAATCTAGAAGAAGTGGATACCTTTTTAGAAAAATACAGCCTACCAAGACTGTGCCATGAAGCAATAGGAAATGTGGACTGATCACAGATATTGAATTCGAAACTGTAATATGCCTGGCAGTTGGTTCAGTGGGCAGAGCCTGAGACTTACATATAAAAGGCACAAAATTTGATTCCAGCACATGTGCTGGGATGGTGCTAGGGCCTTGGTCTCTGTCATAGAAAGTGAATGAATAGAGAGTCGGGCGGTAGTGCAGCGGGTTAAGCACCCATGGCGTGAAGTGCAAGGACCGGCGTAAGGATCCTGGTTCGAGACCCCGGTTCCCCACCTGCAGGGGAGTCGCTTCACAAGCGGCGAAGCAGGTCTGCAGGTGTCTGTCTTTCTCTCCCCCTCTCTGTCTTCCCTTATTCTCTCCATTTCTCTCTGTCCTAGCCAACAACGACAACATCAGTAACAACAACAACAATAACTACAACAACAACAACAAAAAAAACAAGGGCAACAAAAGGGAAAATAAATAAATATAAAAAAAGAGAAAAAAATGAACAAGTAAATCATATGTCTCCCACTGATAGATATTCAACCTTTCCTTTCTTTTCTTTGCCTTTTTTCTCTCTTCCTTTCTGTTCCTTCTCTACTTTTAAAAAATTTAAACATTATCTTACAGTTTTCACTGTACAGGTCCCTCGACTTCTAAAATTTATTTCCAGGAGTCTGCCTGTAGCACAGCAGGTTAAGCACAGGTGGTGCGAAGTGCAAGGACCGGCGTAAGGATCCCGGTTCTAGCCCCCGGCTCCCCACCTGCAGGGGAGTCGCTTCACAGGCGGTGAAGCAGGTCTGCAGGTGTCTGTCTTTCTCTCCCCCTCTGTCTTCTTCTCTTCTCTCTCTATTTCTCTCTGTCCTATCCAACAACAATAAAACAACAAGGGCAACAAAAGGGAATAAATAAAATAAAGTTTAAAAAATATAAAAAAATATTTCCTGGGATTTAACTCTTGTTGATATGATGGTGGGCAAGAATTATTTTCTTCATTTCCTTTTCTTCTCATTCAATGCTCACATATAGATATGCAGCCTGTTTTTGTTAACAGACTTTGTAAAAGCCAGTCATCCTAGGGGATGATAGTGGATTTCTTTCTAAGAATGAAAGCATTTAGGTTTTCAAAGGCAACTTAATAGGGTCCGGCTGAGTGTCTGTTCCTATATGAGGTAAACCAGAGACTCAGAGAGTCAAGTCAAGAACACACGCCATGCCACACCATGGAGAAGCCTGGCAGAAGTGTATCGTGCAACTTCCTCCTTCCTCCTCCTCGCAGCTGACGTCTGAACTTTCCTCCCATGAAGAGTGTGTCTCTGCACGTTTCCTCAGTCTCCTGTACTCCATTTGCTGGCGGATGTCTTGCTCACTCAGCTCTGGCTTCCCTGTGTGTCAGTTGTTGTTGGGCAGTGCTTTGTTGTGGAGAGTCCGGTCTGAGTCAGGGGGAAGGTGCACTCTCGTGACAGCTGGCACGGTGAGCTGCCCTCCAGCTGAGCAGGCTGCTTGGGTGGGGTAGTCACCCGCTTGCCAACAGCCAGGCAGCCTTGCAGAAGCAGCATAGCTGGGATCCTCAAAGACTGACCCCCTTTAGACCGACTCTGCTGTGGAGCCCCAATTCACATGGGGAACATCTGTTTTAAAAATGTGGCTTTCTTCTCCCCCACCCTTCACTTTGTTAACGATTTAATATTGACCTACACAGCTGTGAGGTGGCAGGGGTATAACTCCACACCATTCCCACCACCAGAGTTCATTCGCTCCATTAGAAATTGCAGTAGTTGTTCCAAGGTCACAGATATGGGTTGACTATGATTTCTGTCACTATCTGTCTATATTTATATCTACTTGACCATTTTTTTTCTCTGGTCCTGCCTTCTCTTCCTAATTCACACTGGCATCTATTACTACGGCCAGATGTTCTTTCTTTTTTCTTCCTTCTAATGGTCCCGATGGAATTGGGTTCCACAGCCCTCTGGTCATCTTCCCCTAGAATTTCTCCTCTTCTGGGGCTATGGACCAAAATTCTTTTTGAGTGCAGAAGGAGTTCTGGCTTCTGTAATTGCTTCTCTGCTGCACAGGCCGATCCACACCCCCAGCCTGTTTCTATCTTTCCCTAGTGGGGTAGACCTCTGGGGAGGGGAGGTTCCAGGACACACTGGGGAGGTCGTCTGCCCAGGGAAGTCAGGATGGTGTCATGGTGACTGAAAGGCGGTGAGATATAAAGAAGGACAAATTGTTTAATAAACAGGAACCAAAAAGTAGGAATATGAAGAATCTTACGGTGGAGAGAAGCCAGGGAATCTATTTTAGGTATGTTTCTAGGGGGCCATGACTTTTTTTTTAATTTTTGCTTGAGCCTGTTTGGGAAGATGGTGTCAGAGTTGAGAATAGAACTAGAAAGCTGGAGTAGGGCACATCCTGTTCCTGAAATTCCCTTAAAGAGTAGACAACTTGGAGTCCAGGCAGTGGCTAAGCACTCACATTACAGCGCACAAGGACCTGGGTTCAAGCCCCTGGTCCCCACCTGCAGGGAGGAACTTCATGAGTGGTGAAGCAGGGCTGCAGGTGTCTCTCTGTTCCTCTCCCTCTCTATCTCCCCTTCTCAATTTCTCCCTGTCCTATCAAATATATGAAAAACAAAGCATTAAGAAATCTTTTAAAAAGGAAAGAAAGGCAGTACCAAAAGGTTTCATTGATTTAACAAATAGTAATAAATGATTTTGATTCTTAACCTACCAAAGAACAGTGATGAGAGAGTTAGGGTGGATTTTGTGTATTGCACCAAAGTAAAGGACTCTGGGTTGGGGGGGGGTGTTCAGGTGCTGGTGGAGAAGGGCCTGGGTGGGGGTTCAATTGTTCTGTGGAAAACTGAGCAATGTTACACATGTACCAACTACTGTATTTTACTGCCAACTGTAAACCATTAATCCCCCCATAGAGAAAAAAAATTTAGGGTAGGGAGCAACATTTATACACATAACCGGCTTGGTTTTTGACCCAATGACCTTGAACCAGTAAACTTTAAACCAAGGCTGAAGAACTTCTGGTTGAATGTAGCAAGACTCACTGGAATAGATTCAGGTTATAATATAAGATGGCTGAGTCAGTCCCTCTGCACTGCAATGGTTCATACGGTCATGTGGAATCTGATGTAAGAAATCCTCCCTTCTGTTCTCAGCAGTGGCAGGTCCAGAGGTCCCAGAGGTGTGGTCCACCCTAATGACTGGTTCTAGAAAGTATTTTCTGTGTGACCTCTCCTTAATGGTAATGGCAGGGGAGCAGAGAAGTCACAGCACTGACCTGACCTTTAGGAGTGAGGCTCACTGAAGACATCTTGATAGATACATCCCAGAGAAGTGCGGGGGTTAGTGGTTTACATTAACGATTCAGATACACAGCAAAGAAGCCAGCCTTCCTGTCCTGGCTTCCCTTTCACTGCTGCCATTGTCCTCGTAACCTAACCTCATTGTCACATGAAGGTCTCAGGTCTGTCTCTTCAAAGCTTCTTGCTGACTTAACTGTGCTTTACAAGATGACAACAATTCACATCACACAACCAGCAAACTTCTGTGCAGAGCCCCCAGTCCAGACCACCATGGTTGTCACAAAGTCCTAGAGAGAGTTCCGAGTTTGGTTGCTGGTGTTTCAGTTCCTACGCTTCAGTTCTCCCTATTCCACACAGAAGTAAAACCATCTGGCAATTGTTTTTCACCTTATTGTCCAGGTCACTAGGGACAACCCCCTCCAGTCCTGCCCCTTTGTCCTGAAGGACACCGTGCCATCTTCTGCTAGTACAGACAGGATTCCTTGGAGCCCCACCTTTTCTGTGCCCAGCCACCCACGGAAGAGCATTTAGGTTTCTCCCATCCCTCAGCAATTGTAAACAGGGCAACTACGAACCGTGAAAGGGTGTGTGCGTTCCTTTAAATAAGCATTTTCCTGTCTTTTGAATATATGCCGTGGGCGGCACTGTAGGGTCGGTCAGACAATGCTCTCATTGTATCTGTCTGAGGACTCTCTATGCCAACAGTGGGACAGAATTCCTCCTTCTCTACATCCTCCCCAACACCTGTCAGCTCCTGTTTTGACGGCGTAGGCCATTCTCACAGGCACAAAGCAGAACCTCAACGTGTTTGTAATTTGTATTTCTCTAGTGATGAATGGAGTGGAAACATTTTTCCTGTGTCTGTGGGTCACATCTAGAAACAGCAGTCTGTCTGCTCCAGCTGCCCCCACCTCTAACCCTCCCACCCCATGTTGAAGGAGACTTTCTACTTCTGTATCTATAAGAAATAAATGAATATCGACAAATACAGCACAAAGAAAACAAACTGTACTACCCATCATCTTACCCTATGATTCACTGTTTCTTATATAACATTTTTGTCTTTTTCCTGTCCACTGGTTTATAGGAATGAAAATAAATAAAAAGAAAATGTACTCTTTTCCCCCAGTTGGACATTATATGGATCAATACTGTTCCAAAGCCAAAGGTGGACCTGATGCCCAGTGCCCCCAAAAGCCAGACTGTCACCCCTGGTTTTCGTGTGAACAGCAGTTGCTTTGTTGGTGTTTAAATCCACACTGGGAGGCTGGAGCATATTAACTCCAGTAAGCACCCAGCACTTGTAGGAGAGAAGGTCTGGTGTACAAATGGGCTGGGGAGACGGGTGACATAGGCCCCCAATCTCGTGCTCTAGGACGGTGGTTTCTCAAACTCTCTTCTAGAACAAAATCCAAAATTAATCTGTTTTTTTTAAAAATATATATATTTCATCTATTCATTTTTTAATGAGAGTGAAGAATACAGAGAGAAAAGTACAGAGTCCACAGCACCGGTCAGTTATGTTGAGTGGTATTCCTGGGGATTGAACTGGGAACCTCAGAACCTCAGGCATTAAAATCTTCCGCAGAACCATTATGGCGTCTCCCCAGCCCCTTAATTACTCTTTAGTATTTCACGAGGGCACAGCCGGCAGAGTTGTGAGTGCCTTTTGTTTCCAAAGCTGCTTTGTTTCCAAAGTGTGTTAACTGCTGGAGTGAATTCTGACCCACTGCCCAGGGCCAGGCCGGCTCTGCCCCCAGGGCCATGCCGCACTGGCCAGCTCTTTGTGGGGATCTCTGGGCAGATGACTGGAGTTTGGCTACTGGAGCATCAGAAAGCCACCGCCACACTGACCACTGCGTGAGGTGAAAGGCCTAGGCCAGGTGCCCACAATGGCCCAATCAACCTGTCCTGTCAGGGAAGTGCCGCGAGTGGTGAAGCAGGGTTACAGAGGTCTCTCTCTCTCTCTGTCCCTCTACTTCCCCCTTCTCTCTTAATTTCTCTCTGCCCTATAAATGAAAGAAGAAAAAAAAAAAGGCCACTAATGGTGGTGGGTTTGTAACAATAAACCTGGCAGTAATCAAATCAAATCTAATTTTAAAAGAAAGCAAGAAAAATAGGCAGTGAGGATTAGGAGGAACAAGATGGCGCCTCGAGTTCATCAGGCCGTCTGGCCTTCTGCATACAAGGCACTTTCTTTTTCTTTTTCTTTTTTTTTTAATTCTTTTTAAAAATTTATTTATTCCCTTTTGTTGCCCTTGTTGCTTTATTGCTGTAGTTATTATTGTTGTTGCTATTGATGTCGTCACTGTTAGATAGGACAGAGAGAAATGGAGAGAGGAGGGGAAGACAGAGAGGGGGAGAGAAAGACAGACACCTGCAGACCTGCTTCACCGCCTGTGAAGCGACTCCCCTGCAGGTGGGGACCAGGGGCTTGAACCTGGGTCCTTGTGCACTGTAATGTGTGCACTTAACCAGGTGCACCACTGCCTTGCCTCAGAAGTCTGTATTTCCTATCAGAAGTCAAGTATTAAGTTCTGGAGCTGGGTGCTGGGTGCTGGCGTACCTCATAGCGTGCCAGTTCTTAGCAACATCGCCCCGCCAGATATTCGTCGGGATGCGGCATCATCTAAGTTCATTTCCCACGTCTACGCTTGACCGGACCTGCCAATATACGCGGATATCTTCGCCCACCCTGTCCAACGCTTGACATCTCGTCATCCAATCTGGTCCCCTACGCCTACACTGAACTTCTCTGTTCCAGACTCTTGGAAACAGAGCTGGCAGTCAGCTGAGGTCAAGAACAAACACCTCATCACAGACCCCTGCGAGCGTCCACCCGGCTTTGACCTAGCACATTATGATTGGGCCCTCCTCCATCGCTATCGAACAGGCCATGGCCGGTGCGCCGATATGTCCCATCGCTGGGGAGCCAGAGACGACCCGAACTGCCCCTGTGGCTCCAGACAGACTAGGACCCACATAGTCAACGACTGCCACCTCTCCAGATTCAAAGGAGGTCTCGAAACTCTACATCAGGCTCAACCTGACGCTGTTGACTGGCTATGGAAGAAGGGCAAACGCTAGAAGAAGAATAGCGTGCCCATGTTACCGTGCGCAGGGACCTGGGTTGAAGGCCCTCACTCCCTACCTGCACAAGGGCGGCTTCACAATGAAGCCATGTTTGAGGTGCCTCCCTCTCTCTTTCTACCCCACACCCCACAATTTCTCTCTGTCTCTATAACAACAACAACAAAAAAATGTATCTTTGAGTTCCAAGAATTTCTTATCAAAAACTAACAAAGAATGTAGAACGTTTGCCAGGCACTCAAGGCAAACTCTGAGTACCTGGCTGCAAAGGTATGACATCAGTGTGTAGCTTTACTCAGGAAGGTAGAAAGAAGCCTTTCGTACAGACCAGGCTGTGCCGTGATGCTGGAAGTCTTAAGGACTTGTGCAAGAGGCCCGCAGTTAGAGGTTCAACAATGAACAGAGCTAGACTTTTCTCTTCTTTTTTTGCAGTAATTTGCCTAACTTCTAAATAAAACACTTTAAATGCTAGAGAAATAAATATTTCCTGGCTTTTTTTTAAATTTTAAAGGGAGTTCCCGGAGTTTGACTTTTACTTTGAATGACATCTTTGCAACAAACTTCTTGTATTAACCAAGGACACACTGTGTTTTGGTAACTGTTTGGCTGTTGTTACTGTTGTTGCTGTTATTGTTATTATTGCCATTGCTGTTGGTGTTGGGTAGGACAGAGAGAAATCAAGAGAGCAGGGGAGACAGAGAGGAAGAGAGACAGACACCTGCAGACCTGCTTTACTGCTTGTGAAGTGACACCCCTGCAGGTGGGGAGCCGGGGATTCTAACCGGGTTCCTTACACCGGTCCTTGTGCTTGGTGCCACATGTGCTTAACCTGCTGCGCTATCGTCCAGCCCCTTATTTGAACTTTTTAAATTAAATTTTTCTCTAGTCTCACACATTTCTTTAAATTATTTGTCAGCACAGCCTTGGTCATACACCAACTATTTTCAGTCTTGTAATGACTTTCCCCTTTATTTTAGTTTTTTGTTATTAACAGAGTGAGAATGGGACTAATCATCTCTGCATCTCTGCTCTGCCGGAAACCAGTCTGCTTTGGGCAGGGGCAGATAGCATAGTGGTTATGCAAAGAGACTTTCAAGCCTGAGGCTTCAAAGTCCCAGGTTCAATCCCCCACACCCCCATAAGCCATTGCTGAGCAGTGCTCTGGTAAAAAAGAAAGAAAGAAAAAAAGAAAGAAAGGGGAGTCAGGCGGTAGCGCAGCGGGTTAAACGCACGTGGTGCAAAGTGCAAGGGCCGGCTTAAGGATCCCGGTTCAAGCCCCCGGCTCTCCAGCTGCAGGGGAGTTGCTTCACAGGCGGTGAAGCAGGTCTGCAGGTGTCTGTCTTTCTCTCCCCGTCTCTGTCCTATCTCACAACAACGACATCAATAACAACAATAACTACAACAACAACAATAAAAAACTCCAACAAGGGCAACAAAAGGGAAAATAAATAAATAAATAAATATTTTTTTAAAAAAGGAAAAAAGAAAACTCATTCTGCTGTCATGTATAAAAGTTGTGCAGTTGTCCTTATAAATTCTCGTATAAATCCAAAGATCCCTGTTGCATAAGATAGAATGAATTTAGCATGACCATATTTAAAAATGGGGATGGAAACACAATTCTCAGCTCACACGGTCTGCCGTGTATCTCCACAGTCTGCATAGCCCTTTGGTGCCATTAACGCACCATTAGGAGGGCACAGTAGTGACTTTCTGAAATGTTAATTGCCACAAGGCAGCCTAGATCAGAAACAAAGTCCATGTTAAAAGCCTGAAAAAATGTGGAATGACAAAGCTCACTTGGAGAACTTTCTGAAGAGCAGTCAATTCTTTTTTTTTCTTCTTTATGGAGACTCAGTTTGCATGTAGATGTTAATATACACGTCTCCCCTCTCTCCTGTCACCTCCCCGCCAGCAACACGCAACAGATGCCGTTTTCATCGGGCCGCACCCTAGCCAGACATTCCCCATTCCACTTCAGCCATCTGACTTCCGGCAGAGCCCAGAGGTCAAAGCTGTCTGTGATTTTCCACTTACATTACAATCCCGGTGAGAAGACGGGAATTTGAGAGGCTGAGGGGCCCCACCATTGTAGGTCTTGATGACATTCCAGTGAAAACAGGACATGACATGACTCAGCCAGGGACGGAGTAAATATATGTTGACTGACTGGCTGAATGAATTAAGCCATTGCTAGGATTTTTTTTTTTATGGTATAATATATAGGTGATTATCTTCTCTTTCCATTTTGAAGAGAAAGAATTGTTTTCATTTTCACTGACCCTGCTGACTCTCCCTCCTGAAAGGGTTTTTGATTCTGTGATTCTAGCCAGTAAAGATCTGTTTCTCTTCAGTGAAACAGAAGGTTCCTCTTGGCAATCCGTGTCTCTTGGGGGGGGGGGGTAAGAAGAGACAGTTTCCACTTGACATTCTGGTGAATGAAGCTGGACAGGGCAGGGTGGGAACTTGTGGACTGGACTTGACTGGGTTGATGGGAACTTGAGAAGCATAAGGGTTTGAGGCCTGGTCACATCTTTCCAGCTGGAAATATTAAACTGTAAAGATAAAGAAATGGAGGAGGCTCCTTTTTGGCAAGATTTTCTACTAGGAGTAACATAAAACTATCTCTCCCTTTCTTGCTCTCTCTCCTTTTTCCTCCAGGGTTATCTCTGGTGCTCAGCGCTGGATCTATGAATCCACTGCTCCTAGCAGCCATTTTTTTTCTGTTTTATTGGATAGGACAGAGAGAAACTGAGAGGGAGGGAGACAGAGAGGGAGAGAGACAGACAGACACCTACAGGTGGGGATCGAGGGGCTCTAACCCGAATCCTCGTGCGGGTCCTTGGCTTCGTACTCTGTGCGTTTAATCCGGTGTGCCACCACCCGGCCCCACATAAGACCTTATCTCTACCTGCTGTGTAAGTATATACCGTGTGTCTATAAAGAATAGTAAAGTATATGGTCCATAAAGAATAGTAAAGTATAAAACAACAGCTTGATAACCTGTCAGTACAGTACCCGCTCTGGGGCTCTGAAGCCTTCCCTTTGACCTGCTTCAGCTGTGAGGCTACACAGTCACAGGCTCTTCCCCAAGCTTAGAACCAGCTGTGCTGCCAGCAGGGCAGCCTGCTTCCACGTGCTGGCTTGGGGGCTACTGACTCTTGAGGCTCAAGTTCTGCTCTGACAGGCTGTCCTCTGTCCTTATTAGCCAGCAAAGATATGCTCTGGGTCCAGGGCCGGCTTAAAGTGTTTCTGGTGGAGGTGTACCAGGACCAAGAAGAAGGGAGGATTTAAAATAAGAACACACAAAGAGTTGTGTTTTGTTTTTGCTCCCGTGTTTGGTCACTTCTAATGCTTTGTTGAATCTAGATCTCCAGGGGAGACCATTTGCCTTTGTCTGAAGGCCTCGCCTCAGCCTTTACTGTAACACACACCTGCGGGGAGTAGAACTCTTTGCTTTAGTTAGTCAGATAGTCTTTTTTTTTTTTTTTTTTTTTTTTGCCTTCTTTTTTGAAGATTAGTTGGGAAATAGGAGGCCGGTCTGTTTTTTATTTGCTACTTTGAAGATTTGCTCCACGCCCCTCTGACTTGCCGAGCTTTTCCCCAAGAAGCTCTGTCATGAGCACTGCCACAGCCTGAGTGCAGGGGTCTTAGTGATGGCACATTTCAACTTTGTTAGTTTTCACACAGTCTCATAACTCGGAAGCCGATGTTTTAAAATCATGTCTGCAGGCCAGGCAGTCGCACGTGTGGCCCAGTGATACCACGTGCAAGGCCTGGGCTCAGTCCCCAGGTTTCCTGCAGGGAACAGGGGCGCTTAAGGTGCAGTGCAGCAGGGCTGCAGGTCTCACTCTGTCTTTCTCTTTCCCTCTCTCTCCTCCCTCTCAAGTTATCTCTGTCCTATGGAATTAAAAAAAAGACCACATGGGAACTTTTGCTTTCATTGTGTTTATCACCCCTCTTACCTCCCACCCCAGTTTAGGCTCCAGAGGCAGTCCGCTGCGCTGGTATGATGACTCTTTAGTCTCTTATTCTTGGGTGCAGGCCCTGAGTTGCCAGCTCCCTCCTAGACACCCTACGTCTTCTTCTTAGCTGACACACTGCATTCAGTCATTCTGGATATGTTTATGATGGAATTGACTTAACGATACAGTAAGGTACCAGATAGTGACGCAGTCTCAAACCTTTGAACTTCAATCCAGATTAGTGACTTGTCTGATCATGCTATGAACGAACTGCTTTCACAAAAAGGAACTTAAATCAGAAGACACATCACAAGAAGTGGAGAGGAATTGCAACCAAATGAGAAAACCGCGAGAAACACTGGTGGGGAAGAGGAAAGAAAGGCGTGTTTATTACCACCAGGCGGCTCCACCGTCACTGCAAGCCCGCCAGTCACTTGCAGCAAGGCTGGGAGCACGCTGACTGGCTCAGGGACTTGTCTCTGTCTCAGCAGGATCCTGAAGTCTAGGTGGAATCCACGAGAACTTGCTGACAGAGGCCGGCCCAGTTCATCTGCTTCACAACATACCCACCGGCTCTCTGTCCACCATTCAATGCCCCTCTAACTTTATGCTGGTCTTTCCCGTAAGCCTAGTTCCAATAATTATGCTACAGATGATATTTTCCTCCTTTCTTTCTTTCTTTCTTTCTTTCTTTCTTTCTTCCTCCCTTCCTTTTCTTTCTTTCTTTCTTTTTTCTTCCTTCCTCTTTTTTTTTTTAAATTTATTTTGCCAGAGCACTGCTCAGCTCTGGTATGTGGTGGTGTGGGGAATTAAACCTGGGACTTTGGAGCCTCAAACATGAGTGTCTCTTTGCAGAACCATTATACTATCTATCCCCACCAAATGATATTTTCTTAACACAAATTTGTAGATAAAGAAAAACCTAATGAAATACTTAACAGGTGCTTTTTATATGAAGAAAAGATCTGTCAAATTTGTCGTTTTTCTCTCTCTAAGCCAGCACAAAAATCCAGAGTGGAAAGCGCTACGACTCCCCTATACCCAGCACAAAAATCCAGAGTGGAAAGCGCTACGACTCCCCTATACCCAGCATGAGACCCGCAGCACCACACCCCTCGTGCTCCTTGCCCATGGACTCTGGTCACTTGGACTTCTTGCCGCCTCTCTGGGACTCTGTGGCGGCTATTCTCGCCTCCTCTTCAGGGATGAACACGCTGACGGTGAAGTCGCTGGTCTCCGAGCCGTATCTGTTCTTCACGACCAGCGCGTACTTGCCGGAGTCCGAGGTACTCACTCTGTGGATGGTGAAGTAGGCTGTCTTGCCGTGCTCAAACGTGAGGCTGCAGTTGCTGTCTGGGGCCAGCAGTTTCTCGTTCTTCATCCAGGAGACCTCAGGCGTCGGGTCACCCCACACATTGCAGGTGAGATTAAGCGCCTGCAACAACAGCCTTTATGAGACGGAGGGGCTAAATCAGCTGCGGCCACCCATCTCCAAGAATCACGACTGGGGGTTTGGCAGGGCCAGAGGCAGGGTCGGGTATAAACCTCTCAGACCAGGGCTTACAGTCCCCCTCCTGTGCATCCGTGAGGATCACAGATTAACGCAGGCCGAGTGGGCTCTCAGCAGCCCCGTCACTGCCGCTAGCTTTCATGTTAGTTGTTCTGAAAGGTGTGTTGTGAGATTTCACTGAGGTTACCCAGATGGCCAGTGATGTTGAATTTACTTCACATTTTAAATTCTATTTTTGATTTTTTTTTTCTTCACTGGAATCTGGACATTAAAAGGGAAGGAAGTATGATTTGTGATACACAGAGAAAAGGAGGTCTTTCTAAGGCCCTTTTCTGCTCTTGTGTTACTGTCTTTGCAGCACTAAGGACAGATGAAGAAATCTGTCCTTTCCAATGGGCATTTCTCACTAAAGTATTCTACACATTTAGAAGAACAAGTCAAGGCACTGGCATTAAACCTGTAGTCTAGGCTCATGACTTTGGAAACTGATTGCTTGTGTTCATCTCTGACAAAGCCAAACAAAATCCCCAACACCTCTGACATCATGGGAGCCATTACTCATGCCTAAGGGCTGAGTTATCCTGTGTAACTGGGCAGCACAGCCTTGTGGACCAGCGTCTCCCCGACGGTGCGGTCTTGAGAGGATCTGAGTTGTAGATTACAAAGCACTTTACTTGCTACCTCTGGATTCTCACTATGGTTCATGAAGTTGAATGTTTGAGCCTGAGGGAAAAATGTTTAAGTGAGGGAAATGTAAACTGTAGTTTAAAGACAAAAGTAACCCTGCAGTGACTGAGCTTTGAAAGTCGACTGTGCTCACCTTTTTCATTGTGAAGAGGAAACACAACTGAAGGAAGCTTACCTCCACCAAAGTGTTCAGATGTGACTTTTGTTTATTTTATTTGGTAGGACCGAGAAATTTTAGAGGGAAGGGCGATAGTAAGGGAGAGAGGCAGAGAGACACCCGCAGCCCTGCTTTACTGCTTGTGAAGCTTCCCCCTGCAGGTGGGGACTGGGGGCTTGAACCCAGGTCCTTATGCACGGTCATGTGTGTGCTCAACCAGGTGCGCCACCACCCGGCCCCTTGTTTTGTTTTTGATGGTAGGAACTGAGCACAGGGCCCCATTCCTGTGAAGCGTGTGCTCTCCAGGCCTGAGCAGCGCCCTCTGCCACTCGCGCTGTGTCTACCGCCTCAGCGTCTTTCAGCCACCCACCACAGGACCTTGCTGCCTTTGAGAACACGTTTTATCCTCTAAAACCCTCTTCTGTGACTGCTACACTAGGCTTGTTTTAATGAGAAGTAGGAATAAAGAAAACCCAGGTTAGGAATCATGCTCCTTGTGTTTCAGGAAGAACTTGTTACAGAGCCGGGAAATGCCAGTTTGGGCACATCCGTGGAAGGCAATATATTTTCAACAGAGAGACCATGGAAAGTCACGGGACAGTCTGTCCCCTTTCTGAGTCGAGGCACTTCCCAGAGGTGATAGAAGCCGTTGCTGCCTTCAGTTCTGTCTGCCACACACGTGACTGAGCATTTCCCACTCCTCAGACTTTAAAGGTTCCTTCTGGAAAACGCTGAACGTGGTCTCCACAGGCCCACACCAGCTTGCACTCTGAGACGCGGCCCACAGATCAAAATGGCTACACACAGATTGCATTTTGAATCTTAGATTTGGCTATTTTGAAGTGAATTATGAGAAACCACGCCGTAAAGTGAAAAGGCTGCTGAGTGCAAGGTCTGGGGCTCTGAAGCCTCTTGTCGGCGAGGCAGAGACAAGTGGCGGGAGCGGTCAGTGCTTACCTTGCCCTCCTGGATGGTGACCACGTCGGGGAGGCCGCCCAACACCCGGGCACGGTCTGCAACACAGGCATTTCTGGTCAGTCACTCACATGGCTTGGATCAGTGACAACACTCACCCGACCATCCCAAAGGCCTTCTAAACGTGGGAATTCCCCCTCCTTACAGCTGCCTCACAATATGACTCTCAATATGCAAGTCCAGAACGCTCTCCACCCACTTGGCATGGCAATGCTCCTTCCCGTGCTTGCTCTGTGCACTCAGGTGCCTGTCTCTGCACTAAAACATCAGCTCGAGGCCATCCCGTCATACCGAGAGCTGCTTTCTAATTTCCCCGACTATTCTCACCCCGTGTCCGCGGCAGCTCACTGGAGCTGTTTGAAGAGGCAGAGCAGAGCTCCATGGGGGGCTGGCAGGCTTGGCCCCCTCGTGTGTGGGCTGTCCTGTCCTCTGACACACACTCAGGGAAAGCCACACTGGGGACATTTTCCCTCTGTGCAGATAGATACAGGGTCACTTGACAACTGCAAAGCGACTCCCTTTTCTAACCAATCAATAAGAGCCCTGATCCTGCACTCCTGCCTTATGCATTAAGACATTTTTAAACGTTGCATAGCCAGAGGCTGTAGGGCACGGAGATGTGAAGACAGGCTTCCCTGGGCTGTCGATCCCTGCTTCCCAATGGCCCTTGGCAGCGCTCTACACAGCTGCTGTCCGTGCGGTGGGCCGCGGCCCCCAGGCACTGGATGAGGAGCAGGAAAAGCACTGCTGTCTGGGCTCACAGGCTCTCAGCAGCGCTGCCTCAGTGCCAGGGAAAGGCGTGCTGATGTCTCACCTAACGGCCCCCTTCCAGCACCAGCAGAGGGACTGCTGCTTTCCTGTCACGGCTACTTCAAGTCACGCTACCTTTGCTTCCTCACTTTCTCCAATCCCCTTCTCCATGGATGCAGGCTTAAACTCTGGCTGAATCCTGGTAGCGCTATCCTGTTGACTCCGTGAGCTTTCCTTACACCACCTGTGAAGCCCCTCACCCCGTGCTCCGGCTGCCTGCCTGTGTGATGACAGCCCCGAAGCTGAGGGGTGAAGGGGGTGATTGCATGAGAACCCGTGGACATGGAGCTTCTCAACTTCTCCACGGCGTGCAGGGGCTTCCTCCACAAAACCGAGGAGGCCTGTGGCAAGGCAGTGAGGCCGGGTGCTGAACCCTCTCCACCTATGGAGACAGCCCAGCCTACAACTGTGCTGTATTCTGCTTCTATGGAGAAGACTTTGTTTGAATGCAGTGTTGTACTTTATTTCTGTTATTATTATTATCAATTTATTTTTTGTCATCATCAGGGCTTTCCTGCTCAAGCTGACTTGCAGATAAAAAGAGAGACAGAGAGAGAGAGAGACAAGAATAGATAAGAGAGAAGGAAAGACACTACCACCCCAGAGTGTCTGCCAGTGCAGAGGCTGGGCTTGACCTAGGGCTGCTTGTCTGCCAAAGTGGGCTCTCTCAGGGTCCACTTTTTATAGAGCCTAAACAGACAGACTCAGAGGCAGAAGAGTTCTAAGGCCTTTTTCTATTCCAAACTGCTGTGATTCCAAGAGTTTATGAACTGGAGGGCCAGGCTCCTAGCCACAAGGACTTCAGAAACCAGGAAAGGCCACCTGCTACCCCCAACACAGAAGTCAGCAGGTGTTCTGACAGGGGGGCGGAGAAGACAGAGGGAGGGGGAAGGCAGAGCAGGTCAGAGGTGGAAATGCCTTCCTGGGTCACATGGGGACACTGACTGGACCTCTCACCTCTCTTCCTCCTTCCCTCTCATCCCAGCTCAGGGTTAACTCAGCAGTTTTAACCCTGAACTGTTTTTGAAAGTCTGCCTCCCACAAAGAGAAGGGGCCTGAGCTCTGGTGACAGCTGAGTGTGTAACCTCTGTGGTCCTGTAAGACTGTCTGAGTTCTAGGCTTCTATGCACGATGATACCAGCGGCAGAGAGAAGGCAGTCGTGTGAATATCTCTGGGCATACAACAGGACAATTTGGTATCTGTTCCCTCGGACTATTTCCTGTGAAATGAAAGGACGGGAAACTTATTTGGCAACTTTTATCTAACTGAGACTTTCAGGATAATATGGGAGTAGCTGTTGGGTGACCAGTTCCAGTAACTGGTAAAGTGTCTTGTTTTGCTTTGGTGTATGTAAGTTATTCTGATATGCCAGACCTGCTGCAAGTGGAGGACAGTCTGCTGTGTGTTTTGCAGCCAAGAAATTCCCCAGGATGACTGGTGGCAGCCCTCGAGAGCTGTGTGACACTCTTCAATGCCCAGGACCACCTCCTCTTTTTTTCTTTACTGGGAGATTAATGGTTTACAACCAACAGTAAAATTCAGTAGTTGGTACCTGAGACCTTCTTCTTTTTCTTCTTCTTTTTCTTCTTCTTCTCTCTCTCTCTCTGTTTGTTAATGTTTATTTATTTGGTGGGGGCAGATAGCATAAAGGTTCTGCAAAAAGACTCTCACACCTGAGGCTCCCAAGTCCCAAGTTCAGTCCCTCATACCACCATAAGCCAGAGCTGAGCAGTATTCTGGTAAAAATAAATAAAACTTAAAAATATCCCTATCTAACAATGACAACATCAATAACAATAATAACTACAACAACAACGAAAAAACAACAAGGACAACAAAAGAGAAAATAAATAAATAAAATATTAACAAAAAAATTAAAAATATTTATTCATTTTGAATTTAATTTATTTAAAGGATGTGTTTGTTTTTACCAGAGCACTCACTCTGCTTTACGGTGGTGCTGAGGGCTGAGCCTAGGGCTTCAGAGCCTCCTATATGACAGTCTTCTTTCACAACCATGATGCTATCTCTCCAGTCCCCGAGACATCTTTTCATATGCACTACTTCTGCAGAAGCTAAGTGAAAACACATTTAAGTGCCCAAGGCTTTCTAACAAAGACAAAAAGAAGCAACAAACATTTTTACTGTCCTCTGTCTATAGTTCTAATAGGCAAATCAGTTAGATTTTAAAAGTTCTGAGTTAATAGGAGGTTGGTTTACTTACTTTTCTCAGCAATGGCAGCTTGTCTGTGGAAGAGAGAGAAGAACAAACACACAAAGAAAGAAGAATTTCATTTCAGTTTTTTGCAGTTAACCCTGACTGTACTTCACTGCCTCAGGGACATTTCACTGCTCAACAAAGCCTCGCAAAGCAGGAGTGCTGGCTGTTTGGCCTGTCTGTCTGCTTACTGCGTTTGCTAAAAAGGAAGGCTCTCTCTGACACTCAGAGGGGGAACAGAGTCTACTACTCCATATTCTTGACACAAGCCAGGAAGTCACTAGGAAAATGGGACTTACTTGAGTCTCTGAAATTCAGCAAAGGCTTCATCATATGCTGTAAAGGAAAGTGAGAAGTCAGAGCTTTCTCACTCAGGGCTGAGGACATGCAGGCTGATTAGTGTTTATTTACACTGTAAGACCGACATCACTAGTCTAGGTACAACGAGACTATTTCTGTCTTTGAATAAGACCGGGCCTGCATATTCACTCTATAACTTTATGGGTTTAACAAGAGAAGCAAATGCTTTCTAGGTTAAAAAAAAAAAAAATACGCAGCAGTGGATTTTAGAAGCTTTCAACTTGGCAAGAATCATTCATCCCTTTAGACAGCAAAGCATGAAGAAGCTCCCTATATGGCCCTTTCAGTTAGAAGCTGGTTGTCTAGGAAGTGTCCTGAGGGTCAAGCAAGCTTTAGTCTTATTCAAGCACAGCACAGAGCTAGGCAGTTACAGGCTGTGCAGCTGGCCCACTGCTTTCTGTATGAAAGAGCACTATGAACGCTGCACGCTGAGGGGCCCACTGCTTTCTGTATGAAAGAGCACTATGAACGCTGCATGCTGAGGTCAGAGCTTCCCGCAGTGACGTTTCTGTGCAGGGTTGGGGATCAGACTCAAGACAGGTAAAGAAATGGAGCAAAGAAGTGCTTGCTGTCAGTCTGCAGAGTCAAGTCCACGCCAAAGACTGGGTATGAAGGCAGCTTCACTCTGAGCTCTTCCTCACCTTGTTTGTAAGGCCTCCATGCACACAAACCAGACTGTGCTAAGTCTGGGGGGGGGGAGCTTGCATAATACTACCCCACTTCCCCCCTTTTACAGGTGGGACAAGCCAGGCGAACGTTGCTGGAGGGGGATCACAGACCAAAGCAGGTCGAGCTGTGCTTTCTGTAACTGGTAGCAGTGGCAATGCTGTTACAAGACAACCCACAGCTTCTTGCCAAAGGTGGGGCTGTAAAGCGAAGTGGTTAAAACAACTTCAGTGTGGTGCTCTGGGAGGTGGTGCAGTGGATAAAGCACTGGACTGTCAACCATGAGGTCCTGAGTTCAATCCCTGGTAGCACATGTACCACAGTGATGTCTGGTTCTCTCTCTCTCTCTCTCTCTCCCTATCTTTCTCATAAATAAATAAAATTCTAAAAAAGAAAGAAAGAAAGAAAGTTCAGTGTGTTGCAGAGTGAAAGTGGGATTTCTTCCCCTTCTTTCTTTTTATTTAACAGGATAAAGAGAAACTGAGAGGGGCGGGGTAGGCAGAGCAGGAGAGAGACAGACAGACTTACAGCACTGCTCCACTGCTCGTGAAGCTTCCTCCCTGCAGGTGAGGATTTGAAGCTGGGGCCTTGGAAATGGTAATATGTGCTCAACCAGGTGCATCACTGTCTGGCCCCTAAAAGTAAGCCTTTTAAGAATTTTTTTATTGGGGATTAATGGATTACAGTTGGCAGTCTGTACATGTGTGACATTTCTCAGTTTTCCACGTAACAGTTCAACCCCTGCTGGGACCTCGTCTGCCATCACGCTCCAGGACCTGACCATAAAGACAAGTTCTTAAAGAATTAAAATTCATCTATTTATTTTTTGTTTCCTCATTTTAAAATTAAATGTTAAAGTGTTTGTTGGGGTATGGAAGAAAGTCCCCGTGACTGCAGGGCAGGACTCAAGTAGTGTGGCCCGCAAAGTCTCAGCCCTGGAGAGATTCGAGAGCGAGTCTTTCTCGTTACCAAGGGTGGGCAAGAGGACTCCACACACAGTGATTCAAGACAGGGCTCAGATGTTGCTCTGTAAATTATGAGTGTCCCGTGAGAGAATTAAGGTAACAGGGCTGTCACATCTATAAATGCACTTATTTGTAGGGAGAGAGGAGAGAATTAAAGCACCACTCCAGTCTAGGGCCTGCAGCAGGGAGAACTCCGGCCCTGCCCTGCGAGCCCTGCACTTTGACACTGAGCTGCCTTCCAGCCACGGAACCCTTTTTCACATGTGAAGGAATGGAGGATAGAGTCCATCCGTAGTCTGCAGACTGTTTTATTTCTCCAGAAAATCATAAAATGAAGAGTGGGGGCTGGGTGGTGGTGTACCCAGTTAAGTGCACACAGTACTAAGTGCAAGGATATGGGCAAGGATCTGGGTTCGAGCCTTGGCTCCCCACCTGCAGGGGGGACACTTCACAAGCAGTGAAGCAGGTCTGTAGGTGTCTCTCTCTCTCCCTTCCTCTCTCAATTTCTCTCTTTCCTGTCCAATAAATGGAAAAAATAGACACCCGAAGCAGTGGATTCATAGTGCTGGCACCAAGCCTCAGTGATAACCCTGGAGGCAAAAAGGAAGAGGAGGAGGAGGAGGAGGAGGAGGAAGAGGAGGAGGAAGAGGAAGAGGAGGAGGAGGAGGAGGAGGAGAAGACGAAGAGTATAGGTTTGGGAAAGAAGCAGCGAGACTGTGCTGCGGCTTCTCCTTGCATGCGGGATCATCAGCAGTGGCACCCTTTGGACTATGCTGCTGAGCAGAAACCTCTGGCCGGCCTCGTGCTGTCTCCTTTTCTCTTTGCTAGTGTCCAGAACCAGCCGCCCCCGTTCCTCAGCAGATGAGCAAGGAAGCCACTGCTCCCTCCCTTTCCAGTCTCAAGTCTGTCTTTGCTCACTCTCACTCTCCTCGAGTCTCTGAGAGAACACGCCACCGCCCCTTCCAAAGCCAACCTGTTTGCCTCTCTCCTGCATCTCCCCAGGAGCCTGCTGAGAGCTTTGACAGTCCTCGCTCCTGTCCATGCAGTCTGCAATCTTTCCCACTTGATGAACTCTTCATATTCCACGAGCTTCTCAGATGTCAAGTACCCCATGAACCAATAATTCTCCAGAATTTGTTTATGCTCAAGAGACTATGAATCTGTCAGGTTATTTGTAAGCATCTTGAAGGCAGTTCTCCCTCTCCACCATCAAATTCTTTTGTACTACACAAACTGAACTTAAACTGCTAAATCAGACTCTAATCATCTTCCAAGAGTCACATCTAATGACCAATTTGAGCCCTATCTCCCTCGTTTAAAAAGCCTGCTCTCCCAGTGCATCTAACACACAGCGTGCACCCGCCTTGTCCAGACAGACCCACTGTCTTCTGGTGTGCAGTTTAAGAAGCCTGCTCTCCCAGTGCATGTAACACACAGCGTGCACCTGCCTTGTCCAGACAGACCCACTGTCTTCTGGTGTGCAGTTTAAGAAGCCTGCTCTCCCAGTGCATGTAACACACAGCGTGCACCCGCCTTGTCCAGACAGACCCACTGTCTTCTGGTGTGCAGTTTAAGAAGCCTGCTCTCCCAGTGCATCTAACACACAGCGTGCACCCGCCTTGTCCAGACAGACCCACTGTCTTCTGGTGTGCAGTTTAAGAAGCCTGCTCTCCCAGTGCATCTAACACACAGCGTGCACCCGCCTTGTCCAGACAGACCCACTGTCTTCTGGTGTGCAGTTTAAGAAGCCTGCTCTCCCAGTGCATGTAACACACAGCGTGCACCCACCTTGTCCAGACAGACCCACTGTCTTCTGGTGTGCAGTTTAAGAAGCCTGCTCTCCCAGTGCATGTAACACACAGCGTGCACCCGCCTTGTCCAGACAGACCCACTGTCTTCTGGTGTGCAGTAAGAAGCCTGCTCTCCCAGTGCATCTAACACACAGCATGCACCCACCTTGTCCAGACAGATCCACTGTCTTCTGGTGTGCAGTTCTGCCATCAAAGAGCTCCATCACGTATTTCCCTTTGTCACTGGGGGTGGGCTCATTGATTTGCAGCCAGATCTGATTGCCAGTGACACCGCTCTTAACTCTGTCCGTGTACTTAATGGCAGCCCCGCTGTTGAAGTCAGAGAAAACTGTTAGTATCCGCTGTCATCTAGGGCTGATCTCCACTTGTTTTGTTTTGTTTTTCATGGAAGGTCTTACCACTAAGTTTTCTAGGCTCTCATTACACATAGTACTCACATATGCTCTGCTTTGGAGAAGTTATGGACTTTGAAGTACAGAATATAGACCCCAAGTCCTGAGGTGGCAAGGAGATCAAACTATGCACATATGTAACTGTGAGCAGGGACTTGAGGCCCAAGGCAGACAGCAACACCGACATTCTCTTACAGTATTAATGGTTCATGTTTATGCCTGAGTTTATTTGTAAGACTGAAGGGACTGTACCATGAAAAGACCAAAGGCAGACGGCAACACCGACATTCTCCTACGGTATTAATGGTTCATGTTTATGCCTGAGTTTATTTGTAAGACTGAGGGGAACTGTACCATGAAAAGACTAAAGTACATGACATGCAGATGGTCTATGGCTATTGTTTGATTTTACAGGATGATAAAGAAAAGGCATTAAGGAGAGCTAGCTGTGGCTAGCATCTTCTGGTGTACATGGTAACCAATCTATTTAAAACATATGCAAATATGCACTTATTTATAATAGTAAGAATAATGCAGAGGTGTGTATGACACAACAAATCCTAACAAAGGGATTTTTCAAAGTTCACCCAATTGCCAAACAATGTGATTGTAGCAATAACTACTATCGTCTTCTTAAACCCTAAGACAGCAGGAACCTCCCGCCTCCTCTATAGAGCCTATATTTCCCCAGTCCTGGAACCTCTAGGGTGGGGCTCACTTTCCTGCATGCTGCTCTCAAGTCATACCAAATGATATTGCATCCGCTGATCCCAACCTAATCATCTCAGCATGCTTCACTTCAGACTGTGTTCAGAGATGTCAGGTGTGGATTGTCAACCTTTCAGCCTCATTACTCGGGTGAGACCTTTCCTTTCATGGTATTCTCTAATTCAATTCCAGGAGGTTCACTTTTTAACAAAGTCCCAAAACCTAGATATAGACCAGGTCCCATTAAATAGAGCATATGTTCACATGTATCTATAAATTAGGGCAAAATATATACCTGAAGCAAAAATACACAATAGTCCGCAGTGAGTCAGTAAAAAGTTCATAATGAAATACTGTCTACTTAGACTTAGATACCCTCCTCACCTACTTCCTATGACAGTTCTCTCACTCACTCCAAAGTTAACCTTATCAAAGCAAGGACTACAAAAGCTGAATAAGGGCAAGAGACTGGCAGACTTTAACAATGACTCATATCAGGCCATTCCATCAGCTGGGGCTCTATTCCGGGAGTCCTGACATTCCTAGACAGACTTGATGGGCCTAGAACTCGAATAAATCCCTCTCTCCGTTGTTACTGGTCATCTCTATCAGGAACAACACAATAAACCCCTTGTAGTCCCCATAGGACCTGGCCCTCAACTTGGATCAGCAACAGTAGAGAATGAATGTTCCATCCTCTGAAGGGAGGCTGGACAATATATGCTACACCTGAGGAAGATGGGTCGATATTGGGGCAGCTTGGAACGTTCCTACTCATGACCAAAGGATGTGAGCTCAGATCTACAGGGATGCAGAGGTCACATAGGCTCCTAAGCTGAATATGGGCCCCAGATCAGATCAAATTGATGGGGTTTACAGTCAACAATATTCATACCCCTTTCCCATATTAGGGAGCTACCCTCTTCCCTGATCCAGCTTTCTGGTCCTTTTTCCAGCCATGACATTGTCTCCCCAGACAATAACTTGGACCCACTGGCATAACAGATTTCAGGCTCAGGGGCAAAAAGAAAAAGGAAAAAAAAAAACTAGTATAGCCACAGGCCCTTTGGAATATAACTAAAATATGCCTACTAGCTATCTACAAAATGGAGGACCCCCAACTCTTCATCTGCACTATTCCAGCCTTTAGGTTCATGATTGCTCAACAATTTGTTTGGCTTTGTATGTTAACTCTCTTTTCAGCCACCAGGTTCCAGATGCTACCATGATGCCCACCAGACTTCCCTGGACAGACAACCCCACCAATGTGTCCTGTGCTCCGCTTCCCCAGATCCCTGCCCCACTAGGGAAAGAGAGAGGCAGGCTGGGAGCATGGATCCACCTGCCAACGCCCATGTTCAGTGGGGAAGCAATTACAGAAGCCAGACCTCCCACCTTCTGCATCCCACAATGACCCTGGGTCCATGCTCCCAGAGGGATGGAGAATGGGAAAGCTATCAGGGGGAGGGGGTGGGATACAGAGATCTGGTGGTGGGAACTGTGTGGAGTTGGACCCCTCTTAGCCTATAGTTTTTGTCAGTGTTTCCTTTTTATAAATAAAAAAAGAATAATGCAGAATTACTGCTGCATGGAACAAAACACCTCCTCTCTCCCTGGAAGTGATTTTCTCAGTACTGTATATAGGTCATGAACAGAACATGCATTGTGTTCCTTATGAGAGAACGAAAGCGATTACATCCCTTGTTTTACTGTCTAGAAGTACTGCTATTGTAGACAAGGCAAGATAAGGAAGAGGTAGATGTGTTTTCAGTGATGCTCAAAGAAACTGTCAAGAGTTTTATGAGCAGGAAAGGGAAAAGGAGAGAGCTCGCAGATGCTGCCATATTGTGAGCTTTTTCTTATTTGTAATATGATATAGTGAACATATTTGTACTTCCAGTCTAGGTTATTTGTAGTGACAAATAATATAAGCAAAATGTAAACAAAATGGACTTTCAAAAAACAAAAATTTCCATCAGAAAGCATGTCAACTTCCAGATAAATACGATGTAAACAGACACTGTTACCTGCCTCCTTCTAAGATTGTGGCTGTGACCTATTGCTCCGTGGGGTTAGTAAAGGCACTGGCAGGGGATTTCTGGTGTGTTCTAAGCCAACTGTTGTAATTATGTCCCCATTAGACCTCTTTTGGTCTCCCTCTCTCCCTCTCTCCCCCTCTCCCTCTCTCCCTCTCTCCCTCTCTCCCTCTCCCTCTCTCCCTCTCTCCCCGTCTCCCTCTCTCCCTTTCCCTCTCTCCCTCTCTCCCCCTCTCCCTCTCTCCCTCTCTCCCTTTTGTGGGATTTACCAGTTATGCTACTGCCTGCCTCCCACCCTTTGGAGAGAGACAGAAAGGCAGAGAGTGGAAGAGGACACAGCAGCAAAGCTTCCTTCAGTGTGGTGGGGCCAGGCTCGAAGCTGTGTTGTGTACACAGCAAAGCAGTGTGCTATCCAACTCAAGGATCTGGCTGGCTCAGGGCTCTCGTTCAATTCCAGACTTTGAAAGAAGCACAGAGGTTAAGGAGTCTGGGAAGAATATAAATGGGAGAATTGCTTTCACTTAAAAACTTACTTTAGTTCTTGGATTACCAGAGGTGCACTTGAATGGAATCCCTCCATAACTCTGCAAAGGAGATTTGGGATAGCAGTATTCCCCCGTCATCTAGAGATTTCCCAAGTCTTTTGAGGGTGGATAGGAAATATGCGAGTGTCCAGCTATGCCAGCTGCTATAAGTGACAGACACTACAACCCCACGTCCTCCTCTGGACAAAGTTTCCTTGGTGAATATCTGTCAGTTCAAAGAAAGGGGGATCTGGTGGCTCTGGCTCCTTGCCACTGTCTGCTTCTCCCCAGGCTACAGCATGTGAGGACAGCTACTGGCCAGTGAGGACAAGGACCTAGGTCTGGTGCCTTACAGAGCAGAGCGAGCCCGTGTGTAGCCATCTGCAAGGGGAGATGTCTACACATTATCCTCCTCCCTAGGTGGCAAACACTGGCATAGCCATTGGTGGTATCCCCAGGTCCATGCTGAGGGGAATATCAGCCTCCCACTAATGGAAGGACACGGCGTTTCTGTCTTATGCTTGGCAACGTGACAGGTGAAAAGTAAAAGATCCGAGAGGGACAGAAGCTTGTTTGCCTCCTTCCTTTCAGGACAGCTTTCTCCACAGCAAGTAAAGTCCACGTACTTACTTGTGGGACCAGTTAACTTTCAAGTCATCCAGGTAGCAAGTGACAAATGAGTACAGCCGGATACCCTCTGCCGTGCTCTGGATTTTCAGGTCGGTAGCAGACAGGGCTGGAAGGAGAAGCAGCATGTTCTCATGTGTCTGGAGGCCCACCCAGGAAGGAACGAAGCACTACTGTGAGCGTGCTCTAACTTACCTATTATTTTACAAACTTCAGTCATCAGTTCTTTAAAGGCTGTGAACAGAGGTTCATAGACAAAGTTTCAGTAAAAAAATAGTTCAAATGACTACCAGTCAGTGTCATGCTCTCAAAAGTATCTTGTCAGGTCAAGTTTTGGCTACAGGGTAAACTTGTTGACTAATTAATAGCAAGTGTTCTTTAAGGTAATTACTCATTCTAAATCAATTTTTAAAAGATCCTTATTCCTTTTTTTTTTTTTTGTATTATATCCTTTTAATTCTCTGGAACTATCGTCATATTTTCATTCTAAAGAATTAGCTACATGAGATTTCCAGAAAGGTTCTTGGCTTCAGGATTCTTTCTCTTAAGTTCCAGGAATCCTTAGTTTACACTAAAGGAAGTTTTTCTGTCTGCTTGATCAATTACAATGAGTTAAACATCTTGGCTTCATGATATTTTTTCATCCTAATAAGACCTTGTAAGCACACCTAGCCCTGCTCCTACCAAGAGTAGGGAGTTAAAGTCAAAGAGGCTTCTGTTGTTTGTTGGCAATGCTGCCAAAGACCTTGTTCCAGGACAAAGAAACTCAAGATTTTGGGTCACAGATATTCTGTTGTCATGACATCTTCTTCCTCATCATCTCTGAAAAATTGCTTTCTGCTTCTATTAATACCTGAGAGGTTCTGAGTTTCACATCTAAATCTTACTGTCTTACATGCTTTTTAGAGAAGTTCTTGGCGCTAGAACATTTTCCTATAGTTGAGAGAAACATGGAGGCTTAAACTGAAAACAGGCCCCTAATGAATGGTGGGCTATAAATTCTCTGAGGATTAAAAGTACACTTCTGAGTTCCAGGAAAATTAACAGTGAAGTATTTTTAACAGTAGTTTCCACGGCTGGAATGTCAGTTAAAACAGAAGGTGGACAGAAGTATCAGCGTGATCTCGAGTTTCAGCTCAGGACAGCCAGAATTCTTCCTGTAGACACACACAAGACACACAGGGGCTCCTGCAGCGGGCAGGCTGACCTTCATCCACGAGCTTCAGTCTGCTCTTATCTTTCCCTCTGTCATCCTTCAGGATAACTTCATAAATCCCAGCGTCCTTCTTGGAAAACTAAGGGGAATAGATAGAACACATTGCAGTTTCAAATAGTCACAGAAAATAGTGTTTGCATTTTTATTTTTTAGATATTTTAATGTTTATTTATTTATTTTCCTTTTTGTTGCCCTTGTTGTTTTTTATTGTTGTTGTAGTTATTATTGCTGTTGCTATTGATGTCGTCATTGATGTTGGATAGGACAGAGAGAAATGGAGAGAGGAGGGGAAGACAGAGAGGGGGAGAGAAAGACAGACACCTGCAGACCTGCTTCACCGCCTGTGAAGTGACTCCCCCGCAGGTGGGGAGCCAGGGGGCTCGAACCGGGATCCTTACGCCGGTCCTTGCGCTTTGCGCCACCTGCGCTTAACCACTGTGCTACAGCCCGACTCCCGCTGCATATTTTTTTTAAGTAAAGTATTACAAAAGCCTGCAGCAAAAAGACACCGAGTCTAGCTTCTGTGTCTGGGAAGAAAGCAGTATGTGGTATGTTACATTTCACATTGATGGTAAAGTGTATGCCCTCCTGGGCAAGCCATCTCCATGCCACCTCCATGCCATCTCCGTTCCACACAGTCACCTACCTCTGTTATAAGCAGGGTACAAATACCATCCTTAAAGTCGTGCTTCTCATCCACTGATATCTCTCTCTCATCTTTGTACCACACAATATGAGTTTCCTTCTTAATATTTGCCACCTAGAAGAAAGACCATCAATGTACTTCTTGGACTAAGAGAATCTTACTCTTAGGAAACAAAATAATTCTTAATGTAACTGTGAATAAAAGGAAAAAAGCACTGAGCTTTGAGGTAGAAGACATATTTCAAAAGGAGTCAAGGGAAAGTTATTTTAATTAACAAAAAAATTAAAGTTTATGCAAATAGATAAACCTAAATAATAGAATTTCTGTTTCCAACAGAAAAAATAATAATAAAAGCCATGCAGTAGAATAAAAAAGGAGGGTAAAAGATTGGAATAGACCCACGTACATGAAGAAACGCTCCACTTCACTCACCATTAGAGGAATGTTTGTCATGGGCGGTGTGGAGAAAAGCGTGGGTGGGGCAATGTGGCCGTGAATAGCCGGAAGAGACAAGCAGTGGGGACTGTGACTGCTGTCAAAGAAACGGAGTTCAGGACTTCCCGTTCTACCCCACTGATCTGTGTGTCTGCTTTGGTCCCAGTACCTGGCTGTACTGATTATAGTAGCTCTGTAGTGTAGTTGGAGGTCAGGCAGTGTGGTGCATCTGGTCTGGTTCTCTGCTCTCAAGATTGATTTGACAATCCTAAGAATTTTTTGGTTCCAGATAAATTTTTTTAAAGTTTTTCTTGTTTAAATTTTTTTATATTTATTTATTTTCTCTTTTGTTGTCCTTTATTGTTGTGTTAGTTATTATTGATGTCATCGTTGTTAGATAGGACAGAGAGAAATGGAGAGAGGATGGGACGACAGAGAGGGGGAGAGAAAGACAGACACCTGCAGACCTGCTTCACCGCCTGTGAAGCGACTCCCCTGCAGGTGGGGAGCCGGGGCTCGAACCAGGATCCTTCTGCTGGTCCTTGCGCTTCACACCACATGCACTTAACCCGCTGCGCTACCGCCCGACTCCCCCAGATAAATTTTTGTAGCTTTTGTTGTAACTCTTTGAAGAAATTTGGTGGTATCTTGATGGGGGATGACACTAGATCTGTCTATGGCTCTGCGTAGAATGATTATTTTGATGATGTTAATTATTCCTATCCATGAACATGGAATATCTTTCCATTTCTTTGTATCTCATCCTATTGCCTTGGAGAATGTCTCACAGTTTCAGTGTACAAGTCCTTCATATCCTTTGTTAACTTTACCCCTAAATATTTGATGGTTCCTGCTGCTGTAGTAAAAGCAACTGATTTCTAGATGCCCTCTTCTAATTTAGTGTTTGCATAGAAGAATGCCACTGATTTTTGTATACTGATTTTGTCACCTGCCACTTAGCTGTATTGTCCAATAATTTCCAGGAGTTTTTTTTACAGAAATCTTTAGGATTTTCTATATATACTATCATACAATATGCAAATAATGACAGTTTAACTTCTTTTCTTGTTTAAAATTTTTTTTGATTCATTTTTATGATTGGATAGAGACAGAGAGAAATTGAGAGGGAAGGGAGGAGATAAAGAAGGGAAGAGACAGAGAGACACCTCCAATCCTATTACACCGCTCATAAAACTTTCCCCCTGCAGGTGGGGACCAGGGGCTTGAACCTAGGACCTTGTGCACTGTAATGTGTGCGCTTAACCCAGGTACACCACCACCTGGCACCTAACTTCTTTTCTGATCTAAATGCCTTTAACTCTTTTATCTTGCCTTATCGCTATGTTCCAACACTATGTTGAATAGTAATCGTGTTCAGTAGATAACGGGCAGCTCTGCCTTGGACCTGACCAGAGAGGAAAGGCTTTTGACTTCTCACCATTGAGTATGATGTTGGCTACAGAGTTGCTATATACACTCTCCGAGTCTGAGGAATATCCCACCTATTCCCATCTTTTAAATGTTTTAATCATGAATGGGTGTTGGATCTGCATCTGTAGAAATAATCATAAGGTTTTCCTTTTATTGATATGATAAATCACATGTACTGACTTACACATGTTGAACCAGCCTTGCATCCTGGGGTAAAGCCTACTCAGTCATGGTGTACAATCTTCTTAATGTACTGCTGTATCTGACTGGCCAGGATCTTGTTGACTCTCTTAGTGTCTATGTTCATGAAGGACATTGCTCTGTAATTTTCTTTTTTAGTTACCTCTCTATCTGTTGTTGGCATCAGGGTGATGTTGGCTTTGTAGAAGGATGGGGACTATTCCTTTGTCTTCAATATTTTGAAAGAGCTTGAGAAGTATGTGAAATAGCTCCTTCTTAAAGGTCTTATGTTCACTTGTAAAACCATCTAGGCCTGGACTTTTGTTGTTGAGGAAGTTTTTGATTACTAATTCATTTTATTTGGCTATAACTAGTCAGGGTCAAAGACATGGATATTAGACCAGAAATTATCAAATATTTAGAAGAAAACATTGGCAGAACATTTCATGAACTATCCTTCAAAAAGGTCTTCAGAGATTCAGATTCAGTAGCAAAGAAATAAATCAATGCAACTACATCAAACTGAAAAGCTTCTTCACAGCAAAGGGTATCCCCAAACTTAACACAAAGACATCCTACAGTGTGGGAGATCTTTATATGACATACTTCAGATAGGGGACTCATAATCAAAATTCATAAAGAGCTCAATCAACTTAACACCAAGAAAACAAACAACCCCATAAGAAAATGGAGTGAGGGCATGAAAAGAAACCTTACAGAAGAAGAGATCCAGAGGGTCAACAGACATGTAAGAAACTGCTCAAAGTCAATGATTATCGGAGAACTCTGGGTGAGGGGAGCAGGGAGAATAGAAGAGAACCGTGGGGCCAGACGCATAGTGAAATCACGTGCAGGTGACAGTGACTGTGAAACATTACCCCTCAAAAAAATTTTTCTCTTTAAAAAAAAGGAAAAAAAATCACACAGAAAAGAAAGGAAGGAAAACAGGAAGAAATGAACTCAAACAAAAAGTCTGTGAAAGACAAAAGCCTAGAGTTGGTTTCCTTGTGCCCGACTAGTAGATTGCCGGGTCTCCGAACCTGTCAAACATAGCAGCGACTCGGACACTTGCCTTTTGGCTTCTTATGATGGAGACTACACAGTGCAGACCAAGTCTTGTTCCTGCTTTGAGGTCACCTCCCACTTCAGCAGTTTCTTATCCAAAACGTTTTGATGAGTCATTCAAGTGAGGTCAAATGACTGTTTTGTTGCATTTGTCATTTATTGATTCCAAATTAAAAGCCAGAGCTTATTAATATGCGATCAAATGTTTTGTTTTCAAAGGTCTAGTAAGACAACCAACCGTGATCTGCAAACTTTAACATATCTCTCTCCGCAGACTTAGCAGAGGCTTCTGAACTAGCAACACAGCTGGTCAATTTCCCAAGTATTGTGTTATTCACACAATTTAGATAGGGAATTGCTAAGTTTCCATAGAAAATTACTTTAGAGGTGTTGTATGCTTTACATTGGGTTCTAGTTCTCCCCCACCAAGAGAATTGGATCAGTCCTGTTAATTTCGCGGCCCGCTTGGCCCCGCCCCGAGGAACCCCGCCAGAGTTCCAGAGTGACAGAGTTCAGAGGGTTCCTGAGTTCGAGAGTGGCAGAGTAAGAGAGAGTTGGAGAGTTCCAGAGGAAGAGAGAGAGGGTTCCTGAGTTCCAGAGTTACAGAGTAAGGGAGAGTGCTTGTGCCGCCGCAAAGAGACAGCAGAGTTCTGTTTGGTGATTAGTTTGTCTTAGTTTATGAATCGTTGTTCCTAAATAAAGAAATACAGCTTCCCTGCCCAGCCGTATGTCTCTGGTCGTCTCTGTTACCCGCCCGTGAAGCTAACCCGCCTAGCAAGAGCCTTCCGAATTTTTAACAAGAGGTACTATTTAGATCTGGATTTGACTTATGACAAAGAAAATAGGAGATTATTATATTAATAACTGAAGAAAGGTTTGGAGGCAGGAGGAGGAAGAGAGGTCTAAACAAGCAAATTGCAGAGAATTTTTAGGACCAAGAATGCAACGTATTGTCCACTAATGGTGGATACATGTTATTATACATTTTCCAAATCCAGACAGTGTGTCTGGTGAAGTCTGATATATGCACTATGTGTTCTGGATAAGTATGAAGTGTCAGCAGAAGTTCATGGAAGATAACAAGTGTATCATGGTGACAAGAGATTCTGGTAATGAGTAAAGTTACATATGCATGCAGACAAGGGAAATAGCTGTACCTTTTCTTATAAAAAATGAATTCTTAGTTTAAAAAGATAAAGAGGACTCCTCTGCTTTAAAAATCAATGCACACCTTACCTTGCATTTCAAAAGCACATTGCACTCACTAGTTACTTCCCAGCTCAAATACTCAGCAAAATGTGGACCTGAAAGAGCATGACAGCAGCAATTTACTCACTACAGGTGCAGCGTCGAAGCTCATTCCTCAGTTCTAAGGCTGTTTGAAGTAAAGACTTTTTTTTTTAATTTCTTTATTGGGGGATTAATGTTTTACATTTGACAGTAAATACAATAGTTTATACATAACACCTCTCAGTTTTCCACGTAACAATACAACCCCCACTAGGTCCTCTGTCTTCCTTTTTGGACCTGTATTCTCCCCCCACCCAGAGTCTTTTACTGTGGTGCAATACACCAACTCCAGTTTAGGTTCTGAAGTAAAACTTTTTAGTTCAAGTTTAAATAAAATTATTTTCCTAATAAAACAAAATATATTATAAGTAGGAACATACCTATTACCAAATATTTTCAATTATATTTCACTAGGTATTATTAACATAGTAGTTGATATTACTTGTAATTACCGTAGAGATAATCTTAGAATAATTTTCATTATTCTAAGATTATTATCTATGATTATTCTAAGCTCATTATTCAAATTATTATCATTATTATTCAAATCATTATTATTCAAATTATTATCATCATTATTCAAATCATTATTATTCAAATTATTATCATCATTATTAGTCAAATCATCATCATCATTATTAAAATTATCATTATTCAAATTATCATCATTGTTATTCAAATCATCATTATCATTCAAATTATTATCATTATTATTCAAATTATCATTATTATTCAAATTACCATTGTTATTATTATTATTTGCCTCCAGGGCTATTGCTTGGTGCCTGCACTATGAATCTATAGCTCTTGGTGAACTTTTCTTTCTCCCACTTTATTAGATAAGACAGAGAGAAAAGGAGAGAGGGGGTAAGATAGAGAGGAAGAAAGACACCTGCAGACCTACTTCCCTGCAGGTGGGGAGCCGGGGGCTCGAACCAGGATCCTTGCACAGGTCCTTGTATTTCGTGCCATGTGTGCTTAACCCAGTGTGCCACCACTCAGCCCCCAGAAATTAGGGGTCTTTTTGGCTTTACTCATTGTCTATTTTTACCTTGTTTCCTGATCCATTCTTGCCGCTGGAATTCAGCTTCTTTCTGGAGCTTTTTATAAACTAAAAATGAAGAAATGAGGAAGTATGAGATTGAGTTGGGTGGTACATATGCACATGCCAGCCACTGTACTGGGGCTTATGCCTATTATTACAAAACTCACACATAATGACTGCCTTGTTACTTCCAGTCTTTGTAGAGGAAGAAACAGACTCAGAAAGGTTCAGTAAGTTGTAAAGATTATGAAGGTAGGAAATAGCGGAATAGTTATTACAAATGTAGAAATATGGGACCAGCAAGATAGCATGGTGCCTTATGCAACGAAATCTCATTCTGAGGCTCATGGGTGCCTGGTTTAATTCCTAGCACCGCCACAAGACAGAGCTAAGCAGTTTTCATTAAAAATAGAAAACAGGGGAGTCGGGCGGTAGCACAGCGGCTCAAGCACACGTGGCACAAAGCACAAGGACCTTTAGGATCCTGGTTCGAGCCCCCGGCTCCCCACCTGCAGGGGAGTCACTTCACAGGCGGTGAAGCAGGTCTGCAGGTGTCTCTCTGTCTCTCTTCCTCACTATCTCCCCCTTCTCTCTCAATTTCTCTCTGTCTCTATCCAAAAAAAGAAAGAAAACAGAGCTATGTCGGTCCTATCATATATATTTATATTATTGCCACCAGCGTTAGCACTAGGGCTCAGTGCTGGCACCACTCCTGGCAGCCATTCCCACCCACCCCCTTTTTTCCCTTTCTGTTTTATCTGATAGGTTTGAGAGAAATTGAGAGGGGAAGGGAAGACAGAAAGGGAGAGAGAAAGACATCTGTAGACCTGCTTCTCTGCTCGGGAAACTTCCCCCCTGCAGGTGGGGAGCTGAGGCTGGAACCCATGTCCTTGTGTACGGTAAAGCGTGCACTCAACCCAGTGCGCCACCACCCGGCCCCACCATTGCTTTTGTTAATGCTACATTTTAAATCTTGGTGGCTTGCACTTTGGCTGATGACAGCTGATATGCTATCATGCATATTTAGTTAGATTTGCTATCTACAATCTTAGCACATTTTACTTCTCAATTAAGTAATTACACGAGTGTCAGGCTTTGTTTCAAAATGAATGTATCTGTGTCTGATATATGTAAGGTATATTTGTGCACACAGGAAGCCTTGGTTGTGTTATGATCTTCTGTAGAGACCTTTAGTAAACACTTGTTTGTATAGGATGTGATTTCAGTGAAGGCCTGCCTATGGGCAGGGCCAAATGAGATGGCCTTTACAATGAACTTTCATTTCTCGGAAATGAGAGTGGTATGAAAAGTATTAGCTGAAAATAGCATTCCGGGGCTTGAGCGGTAGCGCAACAGGTTAAGCGCACGCGTGGCGCAAAGCACAAGGACCGGCTAAGGATCCCGGTTCGAGCCCCCGGCTCACCACCTGCAGGGGAGTCGCTTCACAGGCGGTGAAGCAGGTCTGCAGGCGTCTGTCTTTCTCTCCCCCTCTCTGTCTTCCCCTCCTCTCTCCATTTCTCTCTGTCCTGTCCAACAACCAACAACAACAATAATAACCACAACAGGGCTACAACAATAAGGGCAACAAAGGGGGGAAAAAAGGCCTCCAGGAGCAGTGGATTCATGGTGCAGGCACTGAGCCCCAGCAATAACCCTGGAAGCAAAAAAAAAAAAAAAAAAGAAGAAAGAAAGAAAGGAAGGAAGGAAGGAAGGAAGGAAAGAGGAAGGAAGAAAATAGCACTCCAAGAATCAGAATCCAACCGAGAAGCAACTCCGCACGCCCACCTTTGCACCACAGTGTGTCCGCACTGATGGGGTAGCAGCATCTTTGGCTAGCGTTTCCCAGAACTCTTACCATCTCCAATGAGAACCAGTGTAGAGTGACCAGTGGCTTTTCCATCTTGAATCTGGAAAGTGTATGTCCCCTCATCCTCATCCTGCAGCTTCTCCATAAACATTTCGATTATGCCAGTGTTTCGGTCAACGTGCATCTTGTATTTCTGCAGTGTGAAAAGGGAGAGAGGAGTCAGCAAGGCCGATGTTTTACTCTCATAACAGCAAGCAGGCTGATGGCAAAGCAAACTCCAAAAAAGTCATGATTTCCCCCGGCTCCCCACCTGCAGGGGAGTCGCTTCACAGGCGGGGAAGCAGGTCTGCAGGTGTCTGTCTTTCTCTCCCCTCTCTGTCTTCCCCTCCTCTCTCCATTTCTCTCTGTCCTATCCAACAATGACGACATCAATAATAACTACAGCAATAAAATAACAAGGGAGACAAAAGGGAATAAAGAAATAAATATTTTTTAAAAAGTAAATAAATAAAAGTCATGATTTTAACTTCCTGTTAACGTCGTAAATGAGCACAGGAAAAGGAAGACAGTATACTGTGCACTACAGAGCCCCAACCAAAACGGATGATGTAAAAGGCCTGGCATTTCACTTAAAAAACAAATGTTTTGTTAGCCTGAGTGAAAAAATGTCAGAAGTTGTTTGTAGATTCTCATTTTATCTTTTAAAATTTTTTTTTTACTTTAAAAAAAATTTTCCCTTTTGTTGCCCTTGTTGTTTATCACTGTTGTTGTTACTGATGTCATTATTGTTGGACAGGACAGAGAGAAATGGAGAGAGGAGGGGAAGACAGAGAGGGGGAGAGAAAGACAGACACCTGCAGACCTGCTTCACCGCCTGTGAAGCGACGCCCCTGCAGGTGGGGAACCGGGGGCTCGAACCAGGTGGGGGAGCCAGGAGCTCGAACCGGAAACCTTATGCCGGTCCTTGCACTTTGCGCCACGGCCCGGTTCTCTCATTTTATCTTCTAATGATGTTATCTTTAGTGACCATAGTGACGTGGCCTGTGGGAGTCATGAGGCAAGTGTTTACCTCAGGTATCACGGTATCTCTAACACATATTTGGTATGTAGCAGACAATTAATAAGTACACGATAGTAAAAGGTGAATAAAATGCTTCTAATCCATCTCCTGATAATTAGGTGGAATCACACTTTTAGGTGATGTCAGTCTTATCACATTGCTTTGGCAGCTTTTATTTTTTAATGTAGAGATAAATTAGTTTGAGCTCACCTGGTTGAGTGCACACATTACAGTACACAAGGACCTGGGTTTGAGCCCAAAGCCCCCACCTGCAGGGAAAGCTTTTCAAGTGGTAAAACAGGTCTGCAGGTGTCTCTCTGTCTCTCTCCTCTCTCCCTCTCTATTTCTTCCTCTCCTCTCAATTTATGGCTGTTTCTATCCTATAAATAAAGATAATTTAAAATTTTTATATATAACAAAAGATAAACCTCCCCTCTTCTGCACCCCATAATGACCCTGGGTCCAGACTCCCAGAGGGATAAAGAATAGGAAAGTTATCAGGGGAGGGGATTAGGTATGGAGTTCTGGTGGTGGGAATTGTGTGGAATTGTACCCCTCTTATCCTGTGGTTCTGTCAGTGTTTCCATTTTATAAATAAAAAAGATAAATCTTGGTACCTGGGCATAGAAGTAGAAGTTTCATGACAGATTTGAAGCCTGTCAATAGAATGTCACAGAATGAAGGAGCAGGTCAGGGGTTAGCGCTATGCTGCCTTTCCTGCGCAGTGGCCTCCTCTCCCCTTCCCTTTCACTTTGGAGGGTGAGCCCCATAAGTCACTAGCAGGAAAACTCCATCTCAGCCTGGTCTTCCAGGGAATGTGTCAGACAGGCACGGCCACCCAGCAGAGTGGCACTGCGGTGACCGTCAACAGCTCCGTGTGCCACACAGGTCACCTGCGGTGGGCGGGCCTGCGCTCTGTCTGGCGCTCACTCGGTGGCCACGGTGTCGGAAGGCAGAGCACCTGGGCTTCCGCCCCTTCCCGGTGGCCAGGGAGAGATCGCAGATACCAGGCAAGTGGAAACAAGAGGGGGTGGGCCAAGCGGATCTCAGCCAGCACCTGGCACCCAGCACCCAGCACCCAGCACCCGGCACCCAGCACCCAGCACCCAGCACCCAGCACCCTCTGCTGCTGCTCAGGTAACCTGCTCGCCGCGCTCACTGGTGTCTGCTCAGGCGCTAAGGGGCGGTCTCCGTGATAGGAGGAGAATGCCTGGTGTGAGCAGTGGTCGCAAAGCGCGCCTCTCCCGCCTGTTCCGGACTCTCACTCCCAGGACCCTCGCCAAGGCTCTCCTGCCCTGTGGGTGTGTGTGGAGGATGAAGCCTGGCTGTTGGAGCCATGTCCCATGGACCCGTGATCACTTTGAAAGTGAAGAAAGGGGCCTGGGCGCGGGGCGGCAGGTTAAGCGCACATGGCTCAAAGCCAGGACGGGTGCCAGCATCCCAGTTCGAGCTCCTGGCCGCTTCCCAGGCGGTGAAGCAGGTCTGCGGGTGTCTGTCTTCTCTCCCCATCTCTGTCTTCCCCTCCTCTCTCAGGTCTCTCTGCCCTGTTCAGTTAAATGGGATAAAATGGCCACCAGGAGCAGTGGATTTGTAGTGCCGGCACTGAGCCCCAGCGATAACCCTCGAGGCAAAAAAAAAAAAAGTAAAGAGTTGACAGATGTAGACTGTCCACTGTATAGATAATGCACAAGCAGACAGACGGGTACTGTTGCAGTAAAAAGACCAAAAAAGTGCACATCAGAAAGGTGGAAGAATATGTGGTTTGTACTGTGAGTCTTTATTTTACATAAAGATATATTGAATTTAAATTATTTTTCCTTCTCTCTCCCTCCCTTCCTTCCTTCTCTTGCTTTCTTTCATTTCTCTTTCATTCATTCTTTCTTTCTTTCTTTCTTTCATTTCTCTTTCCTCTTCTTTTCTTTCTTTCTTTCTTTCTTTCTTTCTTTCTTTCTCTCTTTCTTTCTACCAGGGTTACTGCAGAAACTCAGTGACTGCACAGAGGATCCTCAGTTCCTGGTGGCCTTTTTTTTTAATGTTATAGATCAAGAGAAGTAGGGTAGGTGAGGAGGGAAAGAGGGAGAGAGACAGCTGTAACCTGCTCCACTGTGGAGCTTCCCCCCTGCAGGTGAGCACAAGGGGCTTGAACCTGGGTCCTTGCACATGGCAGCTTGAGGTATTTACTGGTTGCGATACCACCTGGTCCCTGAATTTTTAGCCAGAAAAGCTGGAAAGGATTTCTTTCTTTTACCCGTTGGGATAAGAGGGCATTTCCTTCAGGTGAAGAACGGAACCTCTGCTTGGAGTTTCTGAAGAGAGGGAATTTGGATAAGGGCGATCACTTCTCGGCCTTTTGAAGAGAAGAACTCGACTCTGACGAGTGACCGGACTTCCTCCTCACCCGTCTGCAGCAGGCTGTACGTGACTCTTATCCTAAGACACCTCCGCTTAGGCTCAGTTGAATCCACCTGTGTTTTCCTTCAGATTTTCACATTTGAAAATGATGGAGACTCCCCACACCAGTCCTGTGGTTTTGTAATACCTTTTACATTCTAACAAAATTTCTCCAGTGTATTTGATAAGAGAAATCTGGAAACTGTGAAAACCTACCTGCCCTTCAAATATTTCTTTGTCGTTGAATATGTAGTTGACTTTGGCATTCCCCGAGAGCTTCTCAGCCTGCATCCAGAACCGAGCCTGGCCTTTCTCCAAAATTTCAACCGCCAGCTCTGACTTAGCTAGGACAGCTATGAAAAATAAAAATGGTTATCATATTGATAGCTGATTGTTACGATGCATATTTTTCTAAGAAGTAAACAAACCAATGACAAAACAAGCAAACAAACGAAACACCTCAGTGGCGACAGCCAGGTAGCACCTTGCCTAACAAAGCCCCATCAGTGAGCGTGTGACCCTTGCTTCTCCTGTCACCAGGGCTGGCTGATTTCGCTTCTTGGAATCGGACCTTTCTCAACTGTAAAGATGAGGAGGAGGAACTGAGCTCTGGTTAATAGCCGTGACTCTGCTTAGCTTCCCTTGGGAACAACGGCCAAGGCTGAGGGGAGAGTCTAGGGCTGGCGTGGGGAGCTGGGTCCCAGTCCAAGGACTGCTAACAAGCTGTAGTACTAGGCAGGCTGCTGCCTCTTGGGCTCCAGTTCACTGGTTGTTAATGAGTGGACTGAAATGAATACCCCCTTAACTGGGTAGGTAGTTTCCAGCTCCAGAAATGCTATATTAATCAGTTCAAACTATTGGGAAGGGAGTCACATTCTCCAGCAATTTTACCCACTTTGGAGATTCTTTAAAATAATTTTTAAAAAATAATCATATCTATTTAAGATTTTATTTTTTAATTAGTGAGAAAGATAGGAGGAGAGAGAGAAAGAGCTAGACATCACCCTGGTACATGTGCTGCCGGGGACTGAACTCAGGACCTCGTGGTTGAGAGTCTAGTGCCTTAGCCACTGCATGACCTCCTGGACCACTAAAATAAATTTTTAAAAGAATTATTTTATACTACATATACAATGAAGTAGTTTGTTACTGAGACCCTACAATCCCAATGGAATACAAGTTCATTTAACTTAAAAAAAAAATTTTACTATATTTATTTGACAGAGACAGCCAGATATCAAGAAGGAAAGAGACGACAGAGAAGGAGAGAGACACCTGGAGCCCTGTGACACTAACTGTGATACTTTCCTGCAGGTGGGGACTGGGGCTCAAACCTGGGTCCTTGAGCACTGTAACGTGTGCTCAGCCAGGTGCGCCATACTGGTGTCTTCATTTAACTTCTTAAACCACTAAACACATATCTACAAATAACAGACATTTTACTGGAGCAAATTAATAGTCAGAGAATGGATTCTAAAGAAGTTTGGGGGAGGGGGAGTCGGGTGGTAACGCAGTGGGTTAAGCGCAGGTGGCACAAAGCACAGGGACCATCGTAAGGATCCTGGTTCGAGCCCCCGGCTCCCCACCTGCAGGGGAGTCACTTCACAGGCTGAAGCAGGTCTGCAGGTGTCTGTCTTTCTCTCCCCCTCTCTGTCTTCCCCTCCTCTCTCCATTTCTCTCTGTCCTATCCAACAATGACAACAACAATAATAACTACAACAATAAAACGAGGGCAACAAAAGGGAATAAATAAATAAAATAAATTTTTAAAAAATAAAAAAAAATAATAAAAAAAATTAAAAAAAAAGAAGTCTGGGGCTGGTTAGAAGGAAGGAAATACAGATATAGCTAGAAAAATAAATGGAAAATGACCTACTCTGTCTTCCTGTACTGGCACTATTGTGGTTTGGAAAACTCAAGAACTGAGGGTATTTTAAGGGGGGATGGAATGGGGGACTGCCGTCAGCTTGCTTAATATATCTCCATTTTTAGAGCCAGTAGAGATCTATATGAAGGAAAACACTCCTCCTCCCCCAAACCCCATTCATGCCATTACTTTCCCAGTTCATCTTAAATGAGAAATTTTCACTCAGAATTTTGATTTAACTGATGACTTTTCAGGGATACTACATTTCTTTTTTGTAAGTCTTTTTAAAAAATATTTTATTTATTTATTTATTCCCTTTTGTTACCCTTGTTGTTTTATTGTTGTAGTAGTTATTGATATCATTGTTAGATAGGACAGCGAGAAATGGAGAGAGGAGGGGAAGACAGAGAGGGGGAGAGACAGACAGACACCTGCAGACCTGCTTCACCGCCTGGGAAGCGACTCCCCTGCAGGTGGGGAGCCGGGAGCTCGAACCGGGATCCTCACACCCATCCTTGTGCTTCACGCCACGTGCGCTTAACCCACTGCGCCACCGCTGACTCCCCTTCAGGGATGTTACAATAAGCGAGTAAACACGAGGCAGAAGCCATGGTTTTTCTCCCCAGCCAGTGAAAGGGAAATTAGTGGGCATAGAGTCCTGGGTCTCAGGCAGGAGGCTGCCCTGCTGGAAGGACGTGACAGTGGCGTTTCTTTAGATTCACGGTGACCGTATGACAAGAAGTGGTTCTCCTCCAGGTCAGAATGGCCGCACCACGCCGCACTGGCACTTCACCGTGCTGCTTTGCTAGCTGAAGTTTCTTTGGAGGCCGCTACCACTGAGGCTAAAAGTCACAAAGAAGCTGACCTCAAGGTCAGGCAGGAATCCCACAGGAATGTAAGAGAAGTCAGGCCATTGGTTCTAGAGTAGCCCGTGGAATGTAAGAGAAGTCAGGCCATTGGTTCTAGAGTAGCCCGCGCTTGTGCTTGCTTTTAAGTCTAGCTCCGCTGAGAATTTCCTGACCCTGTAGGTTTGCTCCCTAGAAAAATGCACGTAGAGAGACATAAATTCTGCTGCTAGCTTGGGAAAAGCTGTTTCCTTTCCGTGAGGAAGTCAAATTTTGGGAATTAAGGAGAAATTAAAAAGCAGCCTGATTTAAAAGAATGACTGCATACCATCACTTTCTATTTATTTTCTCAACCTCTAAGGGGTAATTTTTCCGCTTTTTGTCAGTGGGTCCAATGTCAGGTGATCTTATCAGGACTGGAGCTTTCCGAGTGTCATTTTAGAGGACTTGGGTGCATCAACTGTGCATTTTAATAATTTATGTGGAAAGTGCTTTTTAAAGGCCTAATAAATAGTTCAGAGGGACTCCATTTCTGACCATGACATTTTTATCTCATCTTCCAGGAGTTAAATATAGTAAGTCTGTCATCATTAGAAGTTTAATTCTTCTAAGTTAGGGAGAGATTAGCTTATGGTTAGGAAGAGATTAGCTTATCGGGAAGATTTATGAGGAGCGTCTGTATCTAGCAGATATGCAAATGTGATTGCAGATCACATTTTATTAGGCCAAGAGTGAGCAACATAACTACTGGCTATAGTTACCCTGATACTTCTCTGTGCAGCAGGACCCAGGGCGTATTTTCTGTGTTAGTATTCTTGATCTCTTGAGAACAACAGCAGAGAAAAAAACCTTGTCTTTCCAGAAAGTGCATCTGAACCTACCAGTCTGTGGGTTGCATTGTATGTTCTCAGGAGCCAATCATCTTAATACTCAGAGGTGTCCTCTGACCTGCTCCAAAAACTACCAGCTAGTGGGATGGATAAACTGAGAACTGGGGACACTTACTTGGGAACTTGTGTTCTTGGCTGAGAGCAAGTAAACGTTTCAACTCTGTAGGGAGAGAAAGAGAAAAAAGGAATAATTCAAAGTGAGTTACTGAAACCAAGCTCACTGACCTTGGGAGATCTTTGAGAAAGAAAGCAGCGTTCGGTACACTTGAGAATGAGCTGCTTTTAAGCTTACCTTCCTCATCTATCACGTAGCTGGACGCTATTCCATCTGTGTCTGTTACATCACAGGAGTAGATGCCCAAATCTTCCATGCTCAGGTCTTTGAAGGTCAGTTTTGTCCTTCAGAGAGAAATATTTTTTATAAGAAATGAGATGTAGGGAACCAGGTGGTGGCACACCTGGTTGAGTGCATGTTACTATGTACAAAGGCCAGGGTTCAAGCCCCCAGTCCCCACCTGTGGGAGGCAGGGAAAGCTTCACAAGTGGTGAAGCATTTACGCAGGTGTCTCTCTATATCTGTCTCCCTCTTCCACCTCAATTTCATTGCTTCTATCCATAAGTAATGAAATATTACAAGTATTTTAATTTTAAAAATATTTAAAAATTATCTTTATTTATTGGCTAGAGACAGCCAAAAATCAAGAGGGAAGGGGGAGATAGAGAGGGAGAGAGACAGACACCCACAACACCACTACACCACTCACAAGGAGGAAAGCTTGCAAGTGGTGAAACTGTGCTGCAGGTGTCTCTCTGTCTCTCTTCCTCTCTATCCCCATGCAGGTGGGGACTGGGGGCTCAAACCTGGGTCCTTATGCATTATAACATGTGTGCTCAACCAGGTGCACCACCACCCAGGCCCAATAAAAATAACTTATTCCCGAGATACTTTGAAATTTTCAGTAATAGAAACAATATTTATAAATACTTTTGATTTGGGGCCGGGTGGTGGCGCCCCTGGTTGAGCGCACATGTTACAGTGCTCAAGGACCCAGATTCAAGCCCCCGGTCCCCACCTGCAAGGGGAAAGCTTTCCAAGTGGTGAAGCAGGGCTGCAGGTGTCTCTCTCTGTCTCTCTCTCTTCCTATCACCCCCTTCCCTTGAAATTTCTGGCTGTCTCTATCCAATAAATAAATAAAGATTAAAAATTTGAAAAAATACTTTGATTTACAAAATGTAAACAATATGGCTAGCACTATAAAAACATAATGCCTGTGGGCAAAAATAAAGTAAAAGATAGAACTCAGAATCTTGCAATCGAAAGGAACAGACCACATATAATCCTCTCTCTCTCTTCCATTTTAAAGAATAATGAATTCAAAGTCCATCACAGCTGAAAGTTGCCCAGACACCACAGGCAGTTAGTTCCTGCTAGAACTGGAATGGAACTCAGCTACCTGTTCTTTCCAGATGGGGTTAGTTCACAGTGTACGTGCTTCCAGTCGACTGTTACGGAGGTGAACAAAAGTAGGAAGATTATACGCAGCTGGTCTGGCTTACCTTGCCTCATAGCAGTGAGGAGCCACTATCTGCTGCCTCACCGGAAGCATTCTCACCGTTATTTTAAGATTCAAAGTTTCTGTCTAAACATCTTTAATACTGACAGTCATGTCAACCACTGCCTTCCTAACATCAGAATAAGATGACATGAGAAAGCCCTTTACTTGGAATAATGTGATAGTGCTTCATAAAGACTTTTGGTTTTAAGGCTCTTTACTTTGTATTACCAGAGATAAACCCTGTGTGATTTCATCTCCATATGCAGAGTGTTTAAGGAAAGCAGAGAGCTCACTTCATCTTCCTCACAGGAAAAGGAAACCCGGCCGCTATCACAACCGCTGCGACCCGTACTTGCTGCTTTTGCTTTCCACTTCTAGTCTCGGAGAGTCCTCAGTGGTCACGTAATCTTTGGACCAGGTGAACTCAGAATTTGGAGACATCTGATCACATTCAAAGTTCAAGGAGATGACTCCGTCATCATCCACATTCACAATAACCTCCTTGGTTCCTAGAAGATACAAAAAAAAAAAAAAAAGAAAAGAAAAAGAACGCAAGAAAGGGATAAAGAGAGTGAGAAAGAAGGAAGAAAGGAAGGAGTGTGCACTGCATATGCACCAAGCCCACGTGTCCTCTGCATCCTAGGACTCTTTCCCAGGCTGGGAGTCAGGGGTTCTGGGCGGGCAATCGGTGTTTCTCCCATCAGCGCGTGCAGCTGCTGACTGTGGCTGTAACCTGGGAAGGGAAGGGAAGGGAAGGGAAGGGAAGGGAAGGGAAGGGAAGGGAAGGGAAGGGAAGGGAAGGGAAGGGAAGGGAAGGGAAGGGAAGGGAAGGGAAGGGAAGGGAAGGGAAGGGAAGGGAAGGGAAGGGCCACGGACTGACTTTGGGGATTTAGATATAATATATTTATATAGAGTTATATAATAATCTCCAACCCAGAGCTTATTATAGGGCCTTTTCTGGTGGCAAAATGTCCACAGTGACAGCTTTGTCATTAAGGAAATTAAAACACTCTTTAAATAATTCCAAGTCTGAGCGACTAAAAGAAGACTAAACTGATAGGTTTTTCTTTGTTTTGTTTTTCATCTATAACACATCAATTTAGTCTTCTTTTAGTCTTCTTTTTTTGAGAGAGAGAGAGAGAGAGAGCGCACTGCTCAGCTCTGGCTTATAGTGGTTCTGGGGACTGAGTCTGGGCGTCAGACTTGGGCCTGTTTGCAGAACCGCTGTGTTATCTCCCCGGCCTTGAATGTGTCTCTTGCAAGGTAGCTTCTGCAGCTGCGGTCGTCTGCAAACCCACTGGCTCCTTTTACTTCCTCATACTTGGTGACTGAGGGATTGAAGGCCACAGAATTATGTGCCTTGCAGCGTTACTGATTACCTGCATACACATCCTAATGTTTTCTGCTTTCTAGTGAGATTTGCACAGTACTCACCTGTACTATCTATCACACTTAGTATAAAAACACCACTCGTGTTACTCTCAAGTCTGGTGAGGGCAGGCATGAAGTAAACAGGACTAAAAGGGCAGATATTTCCTCAAAGGTTACATTTAATCTGCTTTTTGAGTAAAATAAACTGACAACAGAGTTTTATATGCTTACTCATGAGGAAAAAATATTAATATGCATTTCTTTCCACATGAAAATACGGGTGGGTTAAAGGAAAAACTGGCTGGCCCATCTAAACAAAAAGCTCAAGCAGCTGGTCGGTGCTTGCTGCTCTCTCCTGTCCCGCTTGCCTTACACACCTTCTTCGCTAAGGTGCGCATGGCCCTCTCGGTGCCTCTCCGCCCCTTAGGCCAGAGCACTGCCCTGCCGCCGAGGCTGCTCTGTTTGTTTTCCTTGCTGGCACGCTGCCGGGATCAAACCCAGGCCTCCGCCACGCAAGGCATGCACTCCACTGTGGGGCCCCTCCCCAACCAGCTCAGGCATCTCTGCTGAAGTGAGACGTATACACTTGAAAACTGATGAAGATGACGTGATAGAGTGATCTGAAGCTGTATGCTCGGGGACACCGGGAGCTTTGTTCTCATAACAAAGGGCTGACTGCACTCCTGAACCCAGCCGTGGCATCTGCTGGACAGGTGGCTCAGCTAAGCCTGCTGTTAGTTCAGCTCGGGTTGACCCACTACAGTCTGTAGGCCAAGTGTGGCTAGGGGTGTCTTTACGTATGGCAAACAAACCGGGAGGCTTTCATATGTTTAAGCAGCTGAAATAAATCAAAAGAACCTTACTACTTTAGGATCTAAAAACAGGTATAAGCTATTCAGATTTCATGAAGCCTGGGGTCACGTAGTGCATGGGAAATGCACAATAAAGGTTTACTGCGTCACAATCATGCCTGTGACTCCTTCTGTGTCACGGCAGAGCAGAGCAGTTGTGACGGAGCATGTGGCTTTAGAACTGAAAATGCCAACTGACTTTCCACAAGAAACGACTGCCAATCCCAGACTAGCTTCGTAGCTACAGTGACATAGATCCTATGTTTGCAGGCCTAGGCTTGCTAACTGGGCTGTTGCTGTGTGCCTTACAGGTGGGGAAGTCACTTGTGGGGCCTAGTGACCATGGAGAAATAGGAGTAATGTGCCAAGAGTGTTTTAAACATATGCTTACCCGGCGGGTCTGGGAAGCATAATCTGACGAGGATCTCAGGTGTCAGGGGAGATGTAGACTATCACTGAGCCACTTCCACCCTGGCCCCACCTGTCCTGAGACACTGACGGGCTGATGATTGCCAGGTTAGACTGAGTAACTACTCGGACTACATAGCTGGTTCTTTTGAAAATTACCAAAAGCACAAAAACTACGTTGAATGTTACTGTGGAGTCTTAACACAGAGAAGATTAACTCTTGTGAAAAAATGGAAGCCTACCTGGCCGGGTTTCTGCCACCACAGGCCCAGCAAGGTCAGACGGCTTGCCGACACCTGCCTGGTTTATGGCGCGGACACGGAACACGTAGCTGACACCCTCCTTGAGACCCTGCACCTGAAAGAAGCAGAGTGAGAAGCGGTGGGTGTCTGCTACCCTTTAGAGACGTGTGTTCTTCCTTTTAGTCAGACAGTCCACAGGGCTCAGAACTTGGATTCTAGGCCTGACTCTGTCAAAGATGAAGCATGTGGTCTTAGCTTTAGATGTTCTTCTCACTGGACCATTTCTAAGTAGACAAGGTGTTTTTAAAGATTTCATTTCTCTTTATTTAATTTATTTTTTCCTTTTCTTTAATGGGGGATTAATGGTTTACAGCCAACAGTAAAATCCAGTAGTTTGTACATGTACATGTGTAACATCTCCCAGTTTTCCACATAACAATTCAACCCCCCTAGGTCCTCCGCTGCCATCATGCTCCAGGAGCTGAACCCCCCCCTCCTAACACCCAGAGTCCTTTACTTTGGCGCAATGCACCGATCATGCTCTCTTTATGGTTGGGGAATTAACTGGCCACCAACATCAGAAACAAGAGATTGACATGTAAATACTTAAACCAGATGGACACTGTATTCTTTAGTCAAAAAGAACAAAATACAAAGTTATCACAGGCGCATATAAACTACCTCCTTTTTCCTGAGGCTTGTGTGATATTCCACTAATGATTTCCGATAAAACCCCAAGCAAGAGAGGAATTACACTCATGGGCTACATGCACTTTGTATTTGTATAAAAACACCAGAACCAACAAACTACAATGGTACCTGTAAATTCCACAGAGCTATTTGTCATTAAATTTACAAGCAACTAACATGTTTGTGAAAATCTTGGTAACCAAAATGACTCTGGAAGGTCTAAGTCCCCATGCTTGTAATGATGAAGACTGATTAGTACATGAGCACAAGTAAGTAGAGTGACGAAATTGTGAACACTTCGTTGCTTCTGTGACTTTCTTTAGATACAACAAAATCTCACTACCATTTAAAAATTGTTAATATTTCCCAAGAATTCTTTTTTATTTCACTAGAATCTGTGACTTTTAACATCTGGGCCGTATTTTAAGGAGAAATTTACGACATTTAAAGCATACAGATTCTTCCCTCATAATGTTGTAAAGGTGACTAATATATAAAATGTGAGTAAAACCAGAATAAAATTTATTCCATTAAATGCAGAGCTTGTGATCATGTTAAAACAGTAACATATTGAACTGCCACATTTTATATGTAATTACAGTGTGTTCATAGTAACAGAATGTCACTATTTATGTGCTGGTAGCTTTCACTAGTACTGGTACATTTTAGTATGCAAATTAACTCAAATTTAGACACAGTTTAATGCATAGAGTTTGATATCTATAAATTCCATGCTTAGAAATAATGTCTGGAAATGGGCTTTATAGACGGGAGCAGGAACATTTCCTTGTTGTGATGAAGAGAGCTCTGTTGCCAGGCGTCTGCTGCGCCTGCACCTGCCCGACACTTAGGTGAGACGGAGCCTGACTGGGAGTATGGATCCACCTGCCAACGCCCATGTTCAGCGGGGAAGCAATTACAGAAGCCAGAACTCCCACCTTCTGCATCTCACAGTGACCCTGGGTCCATGCTCCCAGAGGGATAGAGAATGGGAAAGCTGTCAGGGGAGGGGATGGGATACGGAGATCTGGTGGTGGGAATTGTGTGGAGTTGTACCCCTCTTATCCTATGGTTCTGTCAGTGTTTCCTTTTTATAAATAAAAAATTTTTTAAAAGATGTAGCCTGAGGCAGAGTTCTGCAGCGTGACCCAGGGAGTGAGCGCACCTCTTGGTGCCTAGTCACTGGGTGGCCGGAACGCTCCTCCTCTGCCCCTTGCCAGCTGCAGGGCCGCGGCACTGGCCTCAGAGTGCAGAGAGGCCTACCTAACCCAAGTACATCTGCTGCCCTTCTCCTGGGTTCCCCGTAAGCCCCACTCCTCCCGCTCCTTTGACAGGAACTGCAGTCTTTGCCCCTGTCTGCTCATGGTCCTATCCCTCTTGATTTTTTTTTTTTTCTGATTATAAAACTGATATGCTCATGATGAAAACTCAAATGATAAAGGCAAAATGAAGAAAAATAATATGTTTTGTAATCCTCAGACCCATTTTTCCTTCTCCAAGTAAGCCTGAATTGCAGGCTGAACATTTTGCAAAGTATGAAATATCTGGGAGAGTAAATCTACATCAAAAATGGGTGTGAGGCAGAAGCCAGACCACCCACCTTCCACTCCCCATAAAGATCCTGGGTCCATACTCTCAGGGGGATAAAGAATAGGGAAGCATCCAGTGGAGGGGTCGGGACATGGAGCTCTGGTGGCAGGAACTGTGTGGAAACGTGCCCCTCTTCTCCTATGGTCTTGTTGATCATTATTAAATTAATAATAATTTAAAAAAAAGACTTGGAGAAGGAAAATGGGTATGAAGATTACAAAACATCTTATTTTTCTTCATTTTGCCTTTATTGTTTGAGTTTTCATTGTGAGCATATCAGCCAAGTCTGCTGCTGGTGCTGAGTTTAAGTCTACCCCCTGCCATGGGCATAGACATTTTGGGTTCATTCACACCAACTTTCCTCACCTGGCCGCCATCAACTCACAGACTTGGCTGTAAGGCCTGAAACTTGGCTCTAGATTTACATACATCTGAGTTCTCTTATCTGTGCGATGATGTCTGTTCATTATTCCCTCACTCTCTCCCTCCCAGGGCCACCGCATGGTCTCAAGTACAGTGAAGTCAGAAAAAAAAAACAGGATCATTTCCTTATTGGAAAGCTCACCTCCTGGATATTTTCCAAAGCAAAGGTCAGGAATCGGGGTAAATACAACCATCTCATTTAAAGCATCAGAAATACTTTACCCCAACTACAGTCACACCAAATGGAATCTTATCGGTAGCCCAATATATGAAGCCCATGAAAGCAGAGATGTTTTGCTTTATCTTGTATGTAGACTTTGAAGTTTATAATATTAAAGAACATTATTTAAAAATATTTTTATTTATTTATTTCCCTTTTGTTGCCCTTTTTATTGTTGTAGTTATTATTGTTGTTGTTGTCATTGTTGGATAGGACAGAGAGAAATGGAGAGAGGAGGGGAAGACAGAGAGGGGGAGAGAAAGACAGACAGCTGCAGACCTGCTTCACCGCCTGTGAAGCGACTCCCCTGCAGGTGAGGAGCTGGGGACTCAAACCTGGATCCTAACACCGGTCCTTGCGCTTCACGCCACATGCGCTTAACCCACTGCGCTACCATCTGACTCCCGTAGAGAACATTTTTTAACCAAAAAAAGCTTCTTCTTTTTTTCCTAACTATGACCATCCTCCTACCTTCAGAAATGTGGTTTTAATGGCTGCTTCATTGAGTCCGCGCCATTGGTCATCTTTGGCATTGGCCTCCTTCATGTCCACGAAGAAACCAGTGACTGGGGTCCGCCCCGAGTGGATGGGAGGTTTCCACTGCAGAACCAAGGAAGTTTTCCTGACTTCACTGTACTTGAGACCATGCGGTGGCCCTGGGAGGGAGAGGGTGAGGGAATAATGAACAGACATCATCGCACAGATAAGAGAACTCAGATGTATGTAAATCTAGAGCCAAGTTTCAGGCCTTACAGCCAAGTCTGCTGCTGGTGCTGAGTTAAAGTCTACCCCCTGCCATGGGCATAGACATTTTGGGTCCATTCACACCAACTTTTTTCACCTGGCCGCCATCAACTCACTGAGGCCCTTGTGAGCAGCAGGTCGGTCCCAGAGTTTTGAAGACAACTTGCCTTGGGGTTGTCTTCACAAGCCTGTCTGTCATCTTTTATCAGAACAGTTAAATTTGGTTGCACATTTAGCTTCAAGACCATTTTTTTTCATGATAATCTAGACGTTTCCCTAAATTTCAAACTAGTGTATAAAAAATATATCTGACAGAATTTGATATACTGTAGTCAATTTGATACATACAGATAGTAAATACATCTCCCAAAGAGGAGGAGCAAAGAGGAGAAAATCGTTCCCTCAGGTGTCGTGCTGTGACGCGGAGGGGAGAGAGAGAGAGGAGATACGGAGCGGAGAGGGAACACAATTCTTTATTGGCGCGGGCACCTCAGAGTTGGGTGAGAGCACAGTGGTTCAGACCACGTGGAGCTAGCCAAAATGGCTGCCTCGCGCAGCAACCTTCCCTGCATCTAATCACCAAAGTGAAAAGCGGGCAAGAGAGCGAGCAAGAGAGCGAGGGTCGGAAGAAAAAGGGCTTTATAGGTCAAAAACCGGGAGTGATGAGCCGGGACAGGACTGGTTGGGAAAGGCACTCCGAGAATGTCCCAACTCTCGTGGGAACTAGCAATAGTCTGAGGAGACAACATGGCAGATGTGACTGCATCTGCACAATTTCCCAGCATCTCCCCTTTTCCTTATATCTAGTGGCCACAGTATAGGAAATTTAGAGTGGAGCAGGCTTACAGTTTTTAAGGAATGCCATGCTCAGGTGGGAAGATGACAGATGTTTTGTGGGGGAGGGAAGACTTACATGGCCGCCAACCTTGTGATATTTATGTATTCCCCCTGTGTTCAACCCCTCTGTAGAGAGAGAGACTTACCTGGAGGGATTCATCTCATAGGTTAAGCTCTGCCAGGCTCCACCATCTCCTCACAATATTTCTATATCTTTCCCTATCTTTCTATCTAGTTATCACATTAAGATGGGTCAATGTCTGTAAAAGACTCCATCTGTGACAGAGGAATAGTAGTGTAGGGGTGAGCAGAAACCTTTTGAGCATAAACCTGAATGATATAACAAAACAGGAAAAGACAAGTAGGGGAGCAGTAAGAGCCAGTGTTATACCAAGGGAAGGCTGTTGGGCAGGGGGGCGTTTCCTGTCTCTGGGGGCATCTCTTGCCTCTGGGGGCAAGGCCTAGTAAATAGGAACGGGGGTTCTGCCTCTGGGGGCATCTCCTGCCTCTGGGGGCAAGGCCTAGTAATGAGGGGGCATTTTCTGCCTCGAAGGGAAGGGCCTGCAGGTGGGAGGGCATGCCTGCCAAGCGAAGGGGCTGTTCAGCGCTGTATAGTCCCCAAGGCAACTGGCTGCAATGTCCACGAACTACTGCGGATCAGTCTTTGAGAAACCAGCAGCATGAAGGGAAGGAAGCTGCTGTAAAATTGTGTAAAGTGTCCAAAGGGTATACCAGCAAGTCTGATAGAAGTCTCAGTCCAAAGTAGGCAACTAGGGGAAGAAATGCTAGGGGATGAAACGCTGCACGTCTGCCTCCATGGGGAATGTCAGCCATTGGAATTTCACTTTTCTGTAGAAAGTGAGCTGGAACTGCCAAAACATGACAGGCAAAGCAGAAGCAGGAAGGGCAGACAGGCAGTAAGAAAGTTCTGTTCTTGGAGTCTGTGAATCAGGTTCTTCAGTCCTTTCTAGTATGACTTTAAGGAAGTCCTTTCTAGTATGACTTTAAGGAAGTCCTTTCTAGTATGATTTTCAGGTTGTTTAAACAGTTTAAACTCAATAAAAGAACCATGGTTAGAAGCCTCAGGCATGAGAATCATTAGCATAACCATTGTGTTATCCATCCCACCCATACTCATACAGTTTTCAAGATTAAACATTTCCAAGATGTAAAAAATCAAAAGAGAAAAAAACAAATTTTTGGACTGTTTCTGGATGTTCCTAGAAATCATGGCTGCGTCCAACATTTTTTTTCTTTTGTAAAGTCAATGTCATACAAAAATTCAGTCATTTAAATCATTCTCTTATGAAATGCAACTGAAAGCAGATAGCAAACAAGATATTCAGAGAGAACAATGAGGGGAGAATCGAGAGAAAAGTGGTAGGTAGTTTTTGTCTTTTTCACCTCGAACCAGATTATTTAGGTCTCACCATGTAGCATCATGAGTCCCCAGAGGGCGTCCTAGTCCAAAAAGCTCCTTGAAATTCCATTTAGGGTGCTTCTGACGGTTCCTGCTGGATTGCTGCAGGCACCCATTTTTAAAAATGTCTTCCCATCAAAGAAAGAATTGAATCAGGAGGGTAGAACTAACCATGTGTCTCCATTCTTGGGGACTACCAGGGTACTGGAGAATTTTCTTCAAGTTAGGGTAGTCCTTCTCCTCGGGAAACATGGGAGAGGGAGTCCAGAAAGTCCCAGGGGAAATCTCCATGCATCTCCCAAGCTCTATGATCACAGTCATAAAGAACCAAAGTTCCTGGTCTAGGCACCAAAGTGTGGCCCAGAGCTAAATGTTCCAGAGACAGAGAAACTGTCTCATGACAAAAGAGTAGAGGCTTTGGGAAATGTCTTCATAAGTAGAAAGGCAACCCATGGCAGATAGGTAGCCAAGTTTACTTATCTGGGGGATGGGCAGGTTAGGCCCCACGTTGGGTGCCATATGCCGGTCCCTGTTTGGGCACCATTTGCCGGGCTAGCTTCGCGGGTGGGACAGAGACGACCAGGGACTCATGGCTGAGCTGGGAATGCAGTTCAATCTTTATTGATGAGCGGGGATGCAGTTCAACAATCTAATCTCTTCTAATCTCTCTTCATTAGAAAGCCCTGTCTTTTATGTCTCCTGAGGCGGAAATGTCAGGAAGAGGAAGTACGTAGGATAGGGGGTGGGGAAAAGGAAAATAGCGTGCAAACCAGTGGGGATTAAACCAATGAAAACAGTGATTATGTAAATAGACCACAGCCTCAAGCAATGCAACAGGATGGGTCTTAGAAGCAGAATTTAGAAGCAGACCAACATCCCATAAGTAGTTAAAAACAAACTTTAAGGACAGTCAATACCACGGACACTGGATTTGTACTAAGACATTACCCAATACTTAGTATTCCCTGATTTCATTCATCCTTAGGACAATGAAGAGAAAGCTCAGAGAAGTCAACTTGGTCAATTTCTTCAGGAAGAAAGCCACATGCTTTTTTCCCTGTGATCTTTGTACTGCTGGCAGAGTTCCAACTATTAAGTGATAACCTGTATCTGTGTGTGATCACCGGCTGCTGTGCTGATGAGATATTTATTTTCTTCATTTGCTTAAAAAAGAGTAATTGCTTTCTAAGCAACCCATGAAGCTTACTCATACTGCCTGCAGCGGCGTCAAGTACCGGCCCAGGTGCTGCCATGCTATGTTTGGACATTTCACAACTAGCATGTTTGCTTGGCCTTTGCCTTGACTCAACAGTTGCAAGCTGGCTAGGAGTCACCCTTGACTTCTGGTGGTGTCTGTGTAGAAGCAGGGAGTCATAATAACATCAGTGCTGCACACGGGCAGGGCATGTTCTGCAGTGTGATGCTTTTTTATGACCATTTCTAATGCGATTTTTCAGAAACCAGCCAGGCCTCCAAGCAGATCGCACTGGCTCTGCCTTACAGAGAAGGATGTCCACGATTTAGTGACCAGCTTTTCACTGCTGGCCAGTCACTACCTCAGAGACCTTCTAGGTGTCAGGAAGCCGAGACTCACTCCCCTCGTCTCCAAAACGAAGGACAGAATATTCCTAACGTTTATGTTTGTAAGGATTGTCTTGAGTCATGTCTTCTTCTCCTCTAGTAGATAAATTAGAGGTGATTATGAGCTGAGAGGGCAGGGAGTGGACTTCTGCTTCTTTCACTTCTCCTAAGAACCCCGACCTCTGTGCCAACTGGATTTCTCTCTATCAAAACACTTTCCGTTGGCCTTCTCAGAATTTCTTACAACTTTCCTCACATTTAAACATGATTCTGGAACTTCAAGAATTTAAAAGCAGACCTGCTTTAGGAAGAAAAGCAGCAGGTGACTTCAGGATGTGCAAGGAAAGTCAGCGTCTGTGCTCTGATGTGGCCAAGTTGAAGCCACACCTGGACTGCTGAGTTCTTGTCCCCTTTTCTTTTTTAAAAAATATTTATTTATTTTCCCTTTTGTTGTCCTTGTTTTTTATTGTAGTTATTATTGTTGTTGTTATTGATGTCATCGTTGTTGGATAGGACAGAGAGAAATGGAGAGAGGAAGAGAAGACAGAGAAGGGGAGAGACAGACAGACACCTACAGACCTGCTTCACCACCTGTGAAGCGACTCCCCTGCAGGTTCAAGCCAGGGGCTTGAACCAGGATCCTTAGGCCAGTCCTTGTGCTTTGCGCCACGTGTCCTGTCACCTTTTCTATTCACATTTGATAAAGAGAAACATGGACATTCACTATGTGAAAGCTAAATGGTGGTTCTCCAAGGACACTAAGGCTTCAAATAGAGAATGAACAGCACTGGAAGTAGGGCTGGGCCCCCTTGATACGCCCCGTGCGGCCTGGTGGCCTAATGTGGTGTCATAGGATTTGTTCCACGTGGAGTATCACACTGAGGCGGATGATTTTGTTGTCCTGTGCCACTCACTGGGTCCCTGACAGCAAAATAAAATTATCCACCAAATATATCAGTGTTGTAATTTGAATCTTAAATGTAGTAAATTTGCTTCTGTTCATCTTGTTATTTTTTTAAAAAAGATGATATTTATTTATTTTTATTGGATTATGACAGAGAGAAATTGTGGGGGAGGGGAGGAGAGAAGGAGAGAGACCCTGCAGCCCTGCAGGACCAGGATCGATCGTGTGGCAGGGTGCTTGTGCATGGTACTGCCACGACTGAGCCTTTCTTGTGTTCATTTTAGAATCTGATGAGTGTCGTCGCTGTGCACATTCAAACAGCAGGCACAGGCGCTACGATCTTCTCTTCTGCTTTGCAGCCACTTGCTGCGGCAATAGGCTCTAGGGCATTTGCAGTCACCTTCCAGGATCTTTGCTGTGCAAAACTGGAGCGAAGTGTAGAGAGAGAGGGGCTGGGGAATAAGCAGAGCCGGTGTGTGCAGAGAGGCCAGGCCAAGACGCAGGCAGCCAGTGCCACGTCCCCCCCACCCCCCCTTCATGGCACGCAGGTATAGCTTGCCTTATTGTGCTCGGTTGTGTTGCTTTGAGGATGGCGTGTGTTTTCACAAACTGAAGTCTGGGGCTATCCTGGGTCATGCATGCCCATGAGCACTGCTTTTCCACCAGGCTCAGATCATGGCTAGCATTTGTATGCGATAAAGTGTTTCTATTTGAGAGTACACCTTGCATGTTGTTCTGTAATGCCACTGCAGCCTTAACAGTAACGTGTGCCTTTCATATGTGCCAGGGAACCAGAGGATTTCTGTGGCTTGACTGTCGCAAGGTTCCCTTTATTGCAGTGGTCTAAAGCTGAAACTGCAATGTCTGCAGGGTGCACCTCTCATGGAATGCTGAGAGGGAGAGAAGTGACTGTAAGGCAAAGAGGCTGATCCACAAAGACTGCTCTGGACAGAGAAATGGGGAGGGCTTAATAAGTCCCCTATTCCAAAGAAGTGTGGAGACCTGAGAACTAGGGAAGGTAAGAAGAAGTTCTGAGACATTTCACTGTGAGGAATGAATTGAATGCTTTTCATAGTCCTCAAGAAGCACAAGCAAAAATTAAAAATTAAAAAAAAAAGATAAATCTTATAGCTCTGGATTCTGTGTTCCTGCCAATCCTGTTCCATGTGGAAGCAGAACTATAAATGTTCTTGGATTCACTTAACAGATAAGCACAAGGAATGAACTCAGGGGCCAGGCTGAGCACACACGTTGCAATGTTCAAGGATTCGGGTTCAAGCTCCTGGTCACCACCTGCAAGCGGAAAGCTTCACGAGCACTGAAGCAGGTCTGCAGGTATCTCTCTTTCTCTGTCCCTCTCTCTCCCTCCTTTCTATCAATTGCTCTTATTCTCTACACAATAAGTAAATAAAGTATTCAAAAAAGCGATTATAGTATCTATCATTTAGCAGTATCATAAAAATATTTCCCGTAACCTGCAGGGCCAGATAGTTAGTCTCCCTAGATGCCATCTAAGTAGCATTTCGTTCAAGTTGCAAGAGTGTTGGCAGAGACGTCGGCTCTCGGTGCTGACACACAGTGAGCACAGGTTACCTGGAACAGTGATGGTCCACTCTTCACACCTGAAGCATTCGCTTACAGCAGAGGGCTTCCCCAGCCCAGCCATGTTCATGGCCGACACTTGGAACTGGTAGACTACGTTCTCCTTCAGGTTGCTGATCTGCAGTGTGGACATCAACAGGTAATGAGTGTCTCAGGTCTGTTTGTCTTGAGTTGGTCAACATTTTATAATTATTTACCTTCTGTTGGGCAGCTGCTGGGGCCTGATATGTGAAACAGAGCAGCTTAGAGACACACATTCTTCATTTTCGTTTGTCTAAAAGCACCTTGACTTTTCATTCTCTGAAAAATTTTTTCCTAGGTAAAGTCTGCTGTAAAATTAGGTACAGCCTTTTGCAATCTCCCTGCGAATATAGGTGGAAACTTTAGGCACTTCTGGCTACCAGAATATGACTAGGGATCGGAACAGTAGCCATGCAGCCGCTGTTACAGCCTATGGCAAAGGAGGGGGTGGGGTTCAGAGGTAGTTAAGGCGCATAACCAGTTGGTTTTCAGTTAACCAAAAGGCACCAAAATTGCTTTCAGTAGTCCTGACTTGGAGCTGTTTCATGATAATAAGAAAATAGATAGTATTTTTTCTCGTTTCTAGCACAGAGCTAAAACTACTGGGGGGGGGGCAAAAAACAAAACAAGCAAAAAAAAATGGAAGCAAACTGTCTCAAAGACTTTGTGAGAACTCTGGTGGTTATTTTGGAGAGGTGGAGAGTAGAGACACAGAGCCCTGGCGGTGGGTGTGGTGTGCCTTACACTGTGACCAACTCTTAAACACAAACACAAACTGAAGAAATGAATAAATAAATGTGTAGCTCCCTAAAATGACAATAATGAAGCTGTTGGTATTTCCTAAATGCTGACCATGATCAAGATGTCTTTTGCTATGTTAATGAGCTGACTTTGGGGAAACACCTCTGGACACTGGCTGGCTGATTACCAAGGGAGCCAAATTCCTCTTAAATGAGAGACAGACACCTGCAGACCTGCTTCACCACCTGTGAAGTGACTCCCTTGAAGGTGGGGAGCCAGGGGGCTTGAACCGGGATCCTTACACTGGTCCTTGTGCTTCGAGCCACCTGCGCTTAACCCGCTGCGCTACCACCCGGCCCCCAAGAGCCATCTCGTCTTTACACTTAAAATGAATAAAGATTGTCACAAGTCATAACCAGTAGAAAAGTGGATACAAATTTTGAAAAGGCAAGCTATCAGGATAAAATTCTAGATGGACTGGGTAGAGGTAAGCAAAGCTGTTCAGGCACATTAGACACAAAACAGAACTGAAAACACGGGCATGCACCACAGTGCGGGGAGAAGACGGGACAACTGGAGTGCTCGTCCTCAGTTAAACCTTATGAGATCCGTTAACAGCGGTGCGCCCAGTTGAGCACAAGTGCCATGTGCAAGTACCCAGGCCCAAGCCCCTGCTCCCAGCCTGCAAGGAGGACGCTTCATGAGTGGTGCAGCAAGTACTGAAGATGTCTCTCTCCCTCTCTGTCTCCGCCTCCTCTCTCAGATGAAGCAAAACAATGGCCACTAGGAGTGGTGGGTGTGTCATGCAGGCACCAAGGCCCAGCCATAACCCTGGTGGCAAAAAACAAAAACAAAACAAAACACAAACAAAAAAGCATGGCCTTGAGTTGGGGAAAGCACCATTCCCGGATGCCTTCCCACTCTCCCCTCTCTTCCTCAACATGGGATTCGGTGAAGACTGAGGTGACGTGGGTCTGGCTGGCAATCTTCTCAGAGTGCAGCCATCCACGGTGGTGGCAGTAAGACCTGCAGGTGCTCTGAAGTGGCGGAGGCCACATTGCAGGAGAAGGCAGACAGATGGGAAATACAGCCGCCAGAGCTCCATACTGAGGGCCACATTGCAGGAGAAGGCAGACAGATGGGAAATACAGCCGCCAGAGCTCCATACTGAGGGCCACATTGCAGGTGACAAGCTGAGTCACTCAGGCGTATGTCCTTTGTCCTTTGACATTTTGATACTGAAAGTTAAAACCTAGATTCACTTAGATTCTGGGGACTATTTGTCTACTTTATAAAAGACAACGGTGCTGGGGAGAGCACCTGCTTTCTATGTGCTGAATCACCCCTCTGACCAGAGGATTCTAGGATTCTCTGGAACTCTTAAAGCCAATGGTAGACTGGTTTTAGATATTCTGAAATTTCCCTTTTCTTAGAATAATTACTTTTCCTTTTGCTTCTTTGCCTTAGAAGCAAGGGAGCGCTATGCTCTGGCATACACCGTGGCTGGGCTTGAAGCTGGGGTCTCACTACTGCAACTCCGTGCTCTGTCGCTGTGGTACTCCCCCGATCCTTGTAAGTTAAGTTTTCTCTCCTCTGTTGTCATTTAAATTTAAAAACGATTTTATTGATAGGACAGAGAGAAACTGAGAAAGGAAAGGGAGATTGAGAGGGAAAAAGAGAGCTCTGCGTCACCACTCATGAAGCCTCACCCTGCAACCCAGGGCCTTGTAGCATGTGCTCTCAGTCAGATGCACCACTGCCCAGCCCCATAAGTTAAGGTTTCTCTCTTCCTTTTTTTTTTTTTTAAGATTTTTATTTATTTTTGGATAGATACAGAGAGAAATTGAGAGGGGAGGGGGAAAGAGAGAGGGAGAGAGACAGAGAGACACCTGCAGCCCTGCTTCACCACTTGTGAAGCTTTTCCCCCTGTAGGTGGGGACCAGGGGCTAGAACCTGGGTCCTTGTGCATTATAATGTGTGTGCACTTAACCAGGTGCGCCACTGCCTGTCGCCTATACATACATACATATATATAAATATATACACATATATATTTAAGGTTTCTAAGCAACATTAGTTTACATAGTAATCACACCTTTCATCAGAGATTGTCGAGTAAGTTTCTACGCCTATGAATTAGAAAATATACCTCCTGACTCGTTAGCCAAATCACTAGTGCTTTATCTTGGTGTATTTCTCAAAAAGTCAGGCCATTGAGGCAACGCCACTGGAGAAAGAAGCTGAGTCCTTCACAAAGACCTGTTATTGCGTTTGCTTCTCACAAAGTGCGGGGCCCTGGCACCACTGCATGTGACACCCCTGTACTGGACAGGCTGCATGCTTACCTTATATGCCGCCTCGCTGACAGCTTTCACATTGGCTTCTCTCCATCGTCCTGGTTTGCCATCAGTCACCTCACGGTAGTTGACAAAATAGCCGGTAACCTCAGCTCCTCCAGTCTTATCTGGCTGCTTCCATGCAAGAACCATTGAGTCACGAAAACTCTCAAGGCAAGTGATATCATAGGGTGGAGAGGGTGGCGCTGTTGCGATGGGAACAGACAGAGCGTTTGTGACTACTTGTGGGTCAGACCTGTGTCATCCATACTACGCTTGAGAGTACTCGTCTTAGATTTAAGACGAAAAGGTGGCATGGAGGCACGAAGCTATGCCCCTGAAATCCTATGATTTTGTAAGCCGATGTTAGATCAGTAATCGCAAAAATTATTAAAATTTTTGATAGAGGGTGAGACAGAGAGAGATAGAGAGGGAGAGAGAGAGACGTGGAGACACCTGCACCACTGAAGGTTCCCCACTGCAGGTGGTGCTCAGGGGGATTGAACCAAAGGCCTTGCACAAGTAATGTTCACACTAAACCAGGCGAGCCACCTCCCAGTCGCAATAAAAACAAGGTAAAGTAAAGCGCGAGACTCTCGAGGAGTTTGGCGTAGAATCTGCTGCGCTGAGAGAAAAGAAATCAGCACAGTGCAGACTGACTGCAATTATTAGTCCAAAGAGAACAAGAACTTCTCCCCCACCCCCAAGGATGAACACATTTTGAAATATTAACAGCAAAATGTTGCAATGTCTAAAAATACTCTGTTCCGTAAGAAGATTTCCCCCAAGCGATGATTTTTCCTGCACATGTTCTTGTTTGTGTCTGTTCCCCAAAGAAAATGGAACGGGTAAGCCAGTTTCTGCCTCAACTTGCTTATTAAGAATTCTTTAGGCATTTCCAAATGGCTAGCATTCCACCATCAGGGCCTCTCCTTAAGGCAATGTTGATCATAGACTTTCAGATCATTATTCTCATCCTCAGTCGGGGAGCAAATAAAAGTGCCAGGGAAAAAAGTGGAAGTGGTCTCAGAAATTGGGGTGATGTAGAAATGGGTGAATGAGAGGCATCTTACAACTTATCCATATGTGCTTGTCATTTCAGCTTTATTTGATAAGAAAAACAATGTCTCCTAGAATATGTAAACCACAAATACCAAATATTTTAATCAGAAAATTCTGAGCCTTCCAATATATAGCTTAAATTACTTATTCTTGAACAGTATTAATATATTGTGTATCACAGAATATGTGAATATCACATGTGGTCTTAATATTTTGTCAAACTTTTCATGACAACTCAAAGATAATGATACTTATATTTATTGGAATTAAATGTGGAGCATAATTTGAAAACTGAAAGATAAATAGTTAATAGCTATGATCCTGAAAAAATAAATATTACTTCACTGTGAAATATTTTTCTTAGTGGCACACTAAGTGGAACAGTGGATAAAGCGGGAAGTGGCACAGCGGATAAAGCGCTAGACTCTCAAGCATGAGGTCCCAAGTTCAGTCCCCGGCAGCACATGTACCAGAGTGATGTCTGCTTCTTTCTCTCTATTCCTGTCTTTCTCATAAATAAACAAATAAAATCTTTAAAAATAAAGAAAGAAATAGTTCTCTTATACATGTGCTCAACATGAATATTTCACAGAACCCAGAGTTAGATCTGCCTAACAACCCAGAAAAGAATCCAATGCTGGTGCCAATGCCGGGAAAGGAGTGAAGGTGGGGGTGAGAGCTCTGCAGACACCTCTCCCGGGGAGACGAGAATCTACCTACATATGAATAAATGCACTGAAATTCAGTACCCCTCAATAAAATGATGGGGGGAGAGTTCTGCAGACACCTCTCCCGGGGAGACGAGAATCTACCTACATATCAATAAATGCACTGAAATTCAGTACCCCTCAATAAAATGATGGGGGGGAGCCTTCACAACTCTGTTGTCATTATGCATAGTAAACTAAGTGGAGAAATAAAACCCACATAAATTCCTCTTACAGCTAAGTGAACTCAAGTAGTGGAGACACGCAAAATGGAGACTGGACACTGATGCAGGTGGACAGATGGCAGAGTGTGACCCAGACAATGAGGGTGAGGACACTGATGGAGACAAATGCACACGGTCACTCTGTCAGCTCTCACCTAGGTCCTCCTTCTTTTTCAGGGCCTCAGACTTACTTTCCCCCTTAAGACCAGCTTTCTGTGGTGCTGCGGTCAGCGTCTCCTGGGCTGTTTCACTTACGTTACTCACTTCTGTGTGACCCAGGTTCTGACAACTACTGGGTAGTGCAGGTTTGTTAAGTTTGCTACCAAGCAAAGCATCTTTCTTAGAGGTTGGCTGGGAGGCTTCATGCAAGCCATCCCTGGAGTCTGTTAGTCCACCAGGCGTATCATTCAGTGCAGGCCACACATCTGGAGACACTCCTCCCCCTACAATGGCCAGATAACAACAGAAACACTTTGAGCACAGACACAGCACATTTGCTAACTTAATAAAAGAAAAGTGTTAGGATGACAAACAGAAGAAAAGCAGTCTCAGTTTAATGAAAATTACCTAGATTCACAAGAAATATGGAAAGCATACTTGTTATGTTGTAGTACACCAAAGACACATTTCAACTTCTTCCTATCTGGGAAAAGAAGAAATGAAAACAACAACAACAACAACAAAAAAAAAGACCACCACAGACGGAACAGGAACCATCTTGGTTTGTATATGTACATGAGAAAACAAACCTCAGACATCTGAGAGAGAGAAGTTCAACAGAATAGGGGAGGGGAGGACTACACACTACATAGATGACATAACACTAAGGACTTTTATTGTGTAAATTAGAATTATATATGCTACTGAAATATTAATGCTTTGTATCTCCCAGCCTCAAAGACACTTGTTCACTGTGATTCATCTTATATCATGCAATGTGAATCGCAGAATGTAAAGAGTGATATAGGAACTAACTGAAGACAATGGCAAATAGTCTCTGTTTAGTTATGTGTCACTCTGTGACAGGTTGCATTTTTCTCTTGCTCTGAAAGAGCTGGGATCCGCCCTGTCTTCAGGACTGGGAAGGGAGTGCATCACTCCCATGCACACACTGCACTATTTTAGTACAGCTGGTTATTTTGCAAGCAGAGATGAAAAAATGTGATGGAGCGACCACATGAGTCTCGCATGCAGCTCAGGAGAGTTTAGGAAAAGCGTATTAGTAAGGTGCTAGTGAAATGTGCCAGGCTCTGATGGAGATGAACGAATGGCTCTGAGGAGAGGCGGCCTTGTTACGGGTGGTACACACTCATCGTGGAGCTGCAAGGCCCTCATGGCCCCAGGATGAGCGCACACTGAGGACACATTTGCACACGGTGTGAAATAGCCGAGGAAAGGTGGGCTTGTGTGGATGCAGAGAATCGGGGTAAGTGGTGACGATCTGTGCACTGACAGCTGCGCAAGGATAGATGCCGCCTGGGGTCAGAGGAAATGGGCATCTGAAGAGGGGGTGGTCAAGCAATGTTAGAGGCTCGAAGCAGTTCCCTCTGTAACGCAGAAGAAATCAGGTTGTCCCTACATACTTCTGAGGAAGGAACTTACCAATCGCAGCTTTAACTTTGATTGCTTCGGAATCCTGTGAATAGTCACTAAGTCCGGCAGCGTTAACTGCTCTGACCCGGAAAATATAACTTTGACCAGTTGCTAATCCATGACAAGTAAATCTAGAAGGAAAGAATTTTTTTTTTAACTTCCCTAGAAGGAAAACGACTGTTAGCTTAACTGAATGATACGGCTGCATGGAATCAATTCTTTTTTTTAAAGAAAGCAAAAGTCAAAGAGGTCCAGGCAACAACTGATTTGAAGGATCTGAAAAGAAAACTATTAGTATCTCATGTTTCACTCAAAGTATAAGTTTAACATTCAGTGTTTACTGTGTTACACATTATTTGGACAAGATGATAAAGAATGATAGTCTCAGGACAAGAGTTTCTCCAGGACAGGCTGGGAGTATGGACCAACCAGTCAACGTCCATGTTCAGCGGGGAAGCAATTACAGAAGCCAGACCTTCTACCTTCTGCAACCCACAATGACCCTGGGTCCATACTCCCAGAGGGCTAGAGAATGGGAAAGCTATCAGGGGAGGGGGTGGGATACAGAGTTCTGGGGGTGGGAATTGTGTGGAGTTGTACCCCTCCTACCCTATGGTTTTGTTAATTAATCCTTTCTTTAAAAAAAAGAAGCCAAAAAATATAATTAAATTAAATTTAAAAAAAAAGAGTTTCTCCAGACCCTACTCTTCTTCAGGTGTCTCACAAATATATATATATATATATATATATATATATATATATATATATATATATATATATATATATGACTGGAAAATAAAATCAATACAAAATGGAAAAGAAGGAGGAAGAGGCGGAGGACAGCTAACACAATTGTTAAAAGTCCACCTATTAGACAGTGAGGGGCCTGGCTTTCCTCTGATTGAGATCTTAATCTGTCAGAGCTTCTGTGTGCCAATCTGTGCTTCGGGAATAATAATGTCTACATACTATTTTTGTGTTAAAAACTGGCCGTAAGATATCAAAGTACCTACTATAGCGCTTACTATATGGAAGATCTTTAATAAATGACAGATGGCAATAATATTACTTATGGCCATTTCAGGCATATACTTATGACAAAGACACTGACTGTTCCATGTCAAAGAGGACTAGCCGCTGCCTCCCTGCATGCCAGAGAATTTATATGAGAAATCACACAAGGGTTTGGAAATAAGAAGTGATTCCAGAATTGCCATTTACACTTAGTGTTTCAATAATGGGGTGAAATACATGAATAGTGACACATAAAACACCTTCATTTTTTAATAGTTATTAGAGCTATATATAACTCTTTTATGAATCATGGTAGCATTTCAATACAGCCTAAGAATTGCAAGTGGAGGAAATAACAGGCCTGATAATGACTCTGTTACTATTAGTATGTTGAAGGGATGCATTGGATCGACCTTCTCGTGGTGCATCCCGTGAGTACCCATTCATTGGGGAAACTGACGATCCTTCCTAGCCGACTGAATCCACATGGATCCCAGTCACTTTCAAAGCCAGCAACAAGCAGCTCCTGACAGCTTTCAACCTGACACTGTTGACTGGCTACGGAAGAAGGGCAAATGCTAGAAGAAGAAGTATGTTGAAATGTTTGATTCAGACTCATCCTTCAGGTCAGCAAATATTTACTGAGTACTCAGTGTTCCAGACACTGAGCTAGGCCTGAGGGACACAGAAAGGCGGAGACTGGTAACTGACCTTGAGACATTTCTGGTGGAAAGGCAGGGTGTTGTTGTTGTTGTTGCCTATACTCCGTCAAAGTTTCCAAACAGCCCCAGGAAAATGTTGAGTCGAAGAGTAAAAGTGAACTGCACAGACAGGCTAAATAACCTTGTGCAGAACACACTGCCTTCTCCCATGAGCTAGTTTGTCTCTGTGTTCTGTTCCATAAAAGAATCTGCTCGTCCCCTGAGGGTCCTTGGACTTAGAAGCAGCCTAAGGCAGAGGTGCCTTCAACCACCCACTTAACAGTTGGAGGGGAATCTTCTCCCAGATTGTCCCTAAATTAATGAGGCTCAGAACTTGGGTGCAGGCCAGAATTAATCAATTGCCGGACTGACTGATAAAATACTTGAAGAAAAAAAGAAAAAAAAAAAGCTCTACAGTATAAACAGATGGTGTCTGTTCACGTATTACTTTTGTTTCCTTAGCACTACGTTTTGCCATGTTGATCAGAATTAGCAAAATGCTGATGGTATTTACTTATTTATTTTCTGTTCATCTGACATGCCTGATAATCTAGCTAGTTGGAGCTACTTAGATTCTTAACATCTAATGCTATGTTGAATATTAAAGACCAGAAATAAGGGCAAAATGGACAAGTAGCATATAAGAAAATAATTTTTTAAAAGCTCTGAGACTAACTCTTGCAGTAGCTGTTTTGTAAGCAATTAATATATTTCAAGTACTGCGCTTCTAAAAATCTCCTCTGTTGTGTGTTTGTGCTGCTGGACGGCCTCAGGTCTCCCTAGCAGCTTCTCTGATGCGCAGTCGCCCACGCACCTACCCGCCCGCAGAGGGCTTACCGTGGACCCTTCACAGGGTTGTTGTTACAGGGCTCCCACTGGCCAGAGCCGACTATGCTGCAGTCTATGTAGTACCCCACCAGCTCTCTGGAGTCTTTGGATTCCTCCCAAGTAACTACCACCGACGTGTCTGTATTTCTGCTTGGGATGATTCTGCCTGGAGCCTTGGGAATATCTGAGAGAAAAGGAAAATGATTAAACTCAGGACGATTTTTTTAAAAATCCATTCTTATTACATAGGCGCAGATATGTACACACATATTATAACAGTAACCAAGTCAAACATGCAGAGGCTTTATTTTAATATATAGAGAGATTACTTTTTAAACTTTTTTATGTAATAGAAACAGATAAATTGAGAGGGAAAGGGGAGATAGAGAGGGAGAAAGATAGAAAGATACCTGCAGCCCTGCTTCATCACTCTTGAAGCTCTCCCCCTGCAGGTGGGGACCAGAGACTAGAACCAGGGTCCTTGTACATGGCAACATGTGCATTTAACAAGGTGCACCACCACCTGGTCCCTTATTATTATTTTTTGTACCAGAGTACTGGTCAACTCCGGCTGATAGTGGTACTGTGGATTAACCTGGAACTACAAGCCTCAGACATGAAAGTCTTTTTTTTTTTTTCATAACCATTATGTTATCTCCCCAGCCTTATATTTATTAATGCAGAGGATGGAGAGGCAACTATGTCCGTATGGAAACACAGCGATGAGTTAGACACGCCAACCCACTCCAGAAAAAAAACACTTCAGCAAAGCTGCTGAAGCCCCTGGAGAATCTTCCTTTCCATGAGTTTACGGTTCATGATGCTGACTTGCTTTTAATGTGTCAGACTTGTGTAGCCATAACGCAGATGACAAATAGCAAAGAAGGGCGGAGGAGATAGCACGACGGTCGTGCACAAGACTCTCAGGCCTGAGTCTTCGAGGTGCCGGGCTTAGGTCCCAGCACCGCCGTAAGCAGAGCTGAGCAGTGTTCTGGTCTTTTAGAGAAAGACGTCTTTTTCTCTGTATCTCTCTTTCATTAGAATAAGGAAATGTTTTTTAAATGTTTTAAGGGGTCTGGGTGGTGGCACACCCGGTTAAGTGCGGCATTACCCAGCACAAGCCCCGGTCCCCACCTGCAGGCGTGAAGCAGGGCTGCAGGTGTCTATCTTTTTCTTCCTTCCTCTCCAAAGCCCTTCCTCCCCTCTCAATTTCTCTCTGTCCTATCCAGTAAAGTAGAAAAGGAAGAAAACAAATAGACAAACAAACAAAAGGAAAAATGGTATCCGGGAGCAGTGGATTCACAGTGCCGGCACCGAGCCCCGGCAGTAACCCTAGGGGCAAAAAAAAAGTTTAAAAAATATAAAATAAGGGTATCACTTTTATTTTGTGGGCTATTAATATACTTGAATTCTGGCTTTAGGATACTGTCTTGAATTAAAGTAAAATGAGCCCCCCACACACACGGTTGCCAAACTAAGCTCCAAACTTACCGAGTTTGTCCCCCACCAGCGTCACTTCTGTTGCTTCTGAGGGCTCACCGACTCCTGCTGAGTTAGAACAGCGCACGCGGAAACAGTAGGATTTCCCCTCAGCCAGGTCAAACAGAGCAAAGCGGGGAGACTTCACAGGGAGCTCTGTGTTTACCCGCTGCCAGTTTTCTGTCCCAGCTTCACACTACAGGCAGAGCAGAACAGAGAGAAGCCCACTGAGAGCTTGTCTGGGCCAGGCCCCTCACGCCTGCTCTACAGACTGTACAGACTGGAGAAGAGACTGGCGAGACGCAGGGAGAGGAGGACCTGCAGTGCAAAGCATCGTCTACAGCGGATGCGGCCGTCTGCTGTTCCACACATGCTACTTCACAGTGTCACTTCCTTCATAGTCACACAGCGTCAGAATGACAATGACCTAGAGCGACTGTGAAATGTCTCTTCTGTTATTAAGGTCTGACTGAAACAATAAGTTAGTTTCAGGTGTGCGACACAATGACTGTTAGTGTAGATTGTGACATTGATTGCGCAATAAGTCTAGTTAGCATCTGCCTTCACGCGCAAGTCTGTTCTTGCAAGAAGTTGCTTTCCTTGCCTACAACTTTTTATTTTAAAAAAAAATTATTTTTTTTTTCATATTTCTTTATTTTCCTTTTGTTGCCCTTGTTGTCTTTTATTGTTGTTGCTGTTATTGTTGTTGTCTTTTATTGTTGTTGTATTGTTTTATTGTATTGTTGTTGTTATTGATGCCGTCATTGTTGGATAGGACAGAGAGAGATATGGAGAGAGGAGGGGAAGACAGAGAGGGGGAGAGAAAGACAGACACCTGCAGACCTGCTTCACCACCTGTGAAGCGACTCCCCTGCAGGTGGGGATCCGGGGGCTCGAACCAGGATCCTTAAGCCAGTCCCTTGTGTTTAGTGCCACGTGTGCTTAGCCCACTGTTCTACCACCCGACTCCCGACCTACTGCTTTTAACAGCTCCAGTCCTCCATCCACACTGCACCCACTGCTGGGAGAAGCATGGCCTTGATATCCTGGGATGAAAAATAACAGCGTATCCTTAGTCTTTGGAAGCGAACATAATAACATAAAGACTATCCGAGGATGGGAGGTAGCTCGCCCGGTAGAGAGCTCCATGATCTATGATTTGGCTCCTCAGCCAACACACAGATGACGCTGTGTGCTGAAGTTTCACAACTGAAGGAGTAACACTGTGGTGTCTCTCTTTCTCTGTCTCTCACTCTAGTGATGCTGTGGTGTCTCTCTGTCTCTGTCTCTCACTCTCTAGTAACGCTGTGGTGTCTCTCTTTCTCAGTCTCTTACTCTCTAGTGATGCTGTGGTGTCTCTGTTTCTCTGTCTCTCACTCTCTGGTAATTCTGTGGTGTCTCTCTGTCTCTGTCTCTCACTCTCTAGTGATGCTGTGGTGTCTCTCTGTCTCTGCCTCTCACTCTCTAGTAATGGTGTGGTGTCTCTGTCTCTCACTCTCTAGTAATCCTGTGGTGTCTCTTTCACTCTCTAGTAATGCTGTGGTGTCTCTGTCTCTGTCTCTCACTCTCTAGTAACGCTGTGGTGTCTCTTTTTCTCTGTGTCTCACTCTCTAGTGATGCTGTGGTGTCTCTCTCACTCTCTAGTAATGCTATGGTGTCTCTCTTTCTCTGTCTCTCACTCTAGTGGTGCTGTGGTGTCTCTCTGTCTCACTCTCTAGTGATTCTGTGGTGTCTCTCTGTCTCTGTCTCTCACTCTCTAGTAATGCTGTAGTGTCTCTCTCACTCTAGTAATGCTGTGGTGTCTCTCTGTCTCTGTCTTTCACTCTAGTGATGCTGTGGTGTCTCTGTCACTCTCTAGTGATGCTGTGGTGTCTCTCTGTCTCTGTCTCTCACTCTAGTGATGCTGTGGTATCTCTCTGTCTCTGTCTCTCACTCTAGTGATGCTGTGGTGTCTCTCTGTCTCTGTCTCTCACTCTAGTGATGCTGTGGTGTCTCTCTTTCTCTGTCTCTCACTCTAGTGATGCTGTGGTGTCTCTCTGTCTCTGTCTCTCACTCTAGTGATGCTGTGGTGTCTCTCTGTCTCTGTCTATCACTCTCTAGTGATGCCGTGTTATCTCTCTGTCTCTGTCTCTCACTCTCTAGTGAGAGTGTTGTCTCTCTTTTTCTCTGTGTCTCTCACTTGCTAGCTAAAAATATTAACAAGTACCAAGAGCCAGTTGGGAGAGCAGGAACAGTGTCAGCGCGGACTACCTGCAGCACACTGGTGGACCTAGGCGAGGCAGCCTGCATTCAGATCCCAGCTCTGTCTACTTCTAGCTGTGTGAGCTCTGGGAGATCATGTATCCCATCATGCTTCCGGCTCCCGATGAATAAAATGAACATGAGAGCATTCCCTCCATAGGATCGCTATGAGAACCATGTGGGTTCATGCTTGAGGAGAGGCTGGAACAGCGCCTGGGCTTGGGGCTGATTGACTATTGTTCCCTCTCTTGGCAGCAACAGAGCTGTCAGGTGATGTGATTATTGTCTTAGCCGTGACTAGACCAGTACTAGGGGCATGAGTGAAAGGAGAGTTTGCAGCTGGAAAGAACATAGTAAGCGAGGTCAGTCGGAGCACTGGAGGCTGATTCATCTCACCCTTTGGCCACTAAAGCTCCTTGATGTCAGCCCCTTCGGGGTTCGTGGACACCGTGTATGTAACAGGCGATATGGCCGTGACAGGCAAGTTTGTGCTCTGTGCACACACCAGTCTCAGGTACGCAGCTCCATGAACACGTGTGAGCACAAGATCACTCCACAGGGAGCACTGATGTGAACTGAACGTGCTAGAGAACCGGGACATGGGATCCGGAAGGTAAGAAATGTAGCTGTGTGTCAAAAGCTGTTCTGTAAACCATTACTTTCCAAATATTATCAGGGGAAAAGAAAAGACGAAAACCCTGAAACACACCAAGAGAGTAAGAATCCACTCTGGAATGCGAGGTTACAAGGAGAGTTTTGTTGTATTTTTATTGCACGTGCTTTCTAAATGTCCACTGTGAAGATGCATATTTTATAAAGATTTTATTTAGTTATTAATTAAAAAGAGAGGAGGAGAGAGAGAAAGAGCCAGACATCACTCTGGTTCTTGTGCTGCCAGGGATCGAACTCAGGACCTTGTGCTTGAGAATTTACTGCGCCACCTCCCGGACATACATATTGTATAAATAAATACAGTGTGTGAAATTTTTAAAAAGAAAGGTCAATGAACTTGACCACTGAAGAGGTTCATCAGGAATAATTTGTGGGGCTGAGAGAGAGTTCACCAGGTACACTTCACCAGGCATCAAGCCCCAGGTTCAAACCCTGGCACTGCATGGGAGCATCATGGCATTGGTGTGTACTCTCTGTCTATAATAATAATAATTTAAAACTGGAGAGGTTGACTCAGGAATTGCGGGATCATGCATTCAGAGCACCAGAGTCACAAATCAAAACAGAAGGAAAAGAAATGATTTGAGACTCAAGAGACTGACTTGGCATTTGGAAAGTTCACCTGTCTCTGTGACCCAGATCTCAGAATGTGTTCTGCTCCCCAGACACGTCAATGTCCTGGGCACTGTGCGTGTGCATTGTGTGTGTGCGCCAACTGTCCCCATATACGCCCCTCTACTGGTGCTGTGCCCAAAAATGTCGCCTTTGGTTCCATAGTGATAGGTATGCTGGTGGGAAAACACTTAAAGTTTTCATCACGATCTCATATGTATTTAGGTTTAGGGAAGTTACTACGATGTTAGTGGAAAAATTACAGAGTTGACATGACCAGAGGAAATGCTCAACAGAAACCAAAGTTGACTCATCTGAAGGAAATGTCTGTCTGAGCAGTGGGCGGTTACTGTCTCGGTATTATAAGGAAGATAGTAATCACTGTCACCGAGCTTTTCCAGAACTCTCTTCCTGTGGAGTATTACAGAAAGATTCAATGGGGGTATATAGCAAACACACCAGGAAGTGAACACTGCCATTCTATTTTTACCCCGTGCTAAAGTATAGAGAAGAAATGAATATTTTAATTGAGAATGCTCGTCAAATTATATTTTAATTTTAATACTTAGAAAGTACAAAAGCTAATAAAATATAAATTTGCAATTCTTTTATAAAATCAGACTCTTAGAAAAATGTTCATATTTCTTCTTTTAATTTTTAATTAATTATTTATTATTGGATAGAGACAGAGAGAAATTGAGAGGGGAGGGAAAGATAGAGAGGAAGAGAGACACACACCTGCAGCCCTGCTTCACCACTCGTGAAACTTTCCTCTGCAGGTGGGGACCAGGGACTTGAACCTGGGTCCTTGCACACTGTCATGTGTGCACTCACCAGGTGCTCCACCACCTGGCCCCGATGTTCATATTTCACACTGAAGATATGATGCATATTTATTGCTCAGGGATCTTCTAGGGGCAAGAATAAAGTGAGGTATGTTCCTCAAAGACGTAAGCTAAATCTACATTCTTAGTAAAGAATGGCCACCAATAAAGAGGAAGTACAAATCCTAGCACTATTTAGCTTTAGTGGAGCTTCCTCGCTGGCTTGAAATAGTCAAAATTCAATAAAGACAGTTGCATATGACTTTTTAACCTATTTTCCAGGTGTTTATATGCATTTATAAGCCCGTGACATCTGTTCTACTGTACTGATTGTTAGGGAAAGTGAACAGGTATTCTGAAGTTGAGTGAGCAGAAAAAAACTCTAATTAAGTTCCACAATGTTCTGAAACAAAACTCCTAGAATATTTTATGACAGTGAAGCCTGAGGCCAGGTGGTGGTTCACTCGTAGGGCACACCTGTCAGCACGTGTGAGGACCTGGGTTCAAGCCGCTGGCCCCACCTGCAGGGAAGCTGCATGAGCAGTAGTTTTGTGGGTCTGAGCTCTGCCCACACCTCTCAGTCTCCCTCTCTCTCTCCCCCCATCTCTTATCCTCCATCAAAAACAGAAAGAAAGAAAAAAGAAAAGTTAAAAAAAATGGTGGCTGGGCTGTCGCCGGTCATCTCCACTGCAAACAGCATAGCGGACCCTCTTGTGGGCCTCTCAAGGACCTCGCCCTCAGTGTGGGTCAGCACGGGTAGGAACTGTCCCGCTCTCGGCAGGGAAGTCGGGTCAATATTCTGCCACTCGAGGAAGACGGGTCCTGCTATGACTGCAGCCTGGAAGGTTCCAGCTGTGACCACAGAATGCGAGCTCAGCCTACAGGGATGCAGAGGTCACACAGGCTCCTGTGCTGACTATGGGCCCCAGATCAGATCAATGGGGTTTACAGTCAACAGTGTTTATACACTTTTCCCATACTTGGGAGCTACTCTCTGCCCTGATCCAGCTTTCTGGTCCTTTTTCCAGCTCTGACACCATCTCCCCAGACAATAATCTGGGCCCACCTGCATGTTAGCTGTCGGGAGCAGGTAAAAATTAGTGAACTCCCCGGCCCTTCGAATACACCTAAAGTAGATTTCTAAAACGGAGACCCCGAATCTTGTCTGCTAAATTTTTGCCTTCAGTTTCCTGATTATTTAACAATTTGTTCTGCTTTATATCTTAATGCTCTTTCAGGAACCAAGTTGCAGATGCTACCAAGACACCAATCTGACTTCCCTATGCAGCCAACCCCACCAATGTGTCCTGAAACCCCACCTCCCAGAGCCCTGCCCCACTAGGGAAAGAGACAAACAGGCTGGGGTGTGGACCTGCCTGTCAACACCCATGTCTGGCAGAGAAGCAATGACAGAAGCCAGACCCCCCACCTTCTGCTCCTCATAATGACCCTGGGTCCATACTCCCAGGGGAATAAAGAATAGAAAAGCTTCCAATGGAGGGATGGGGCACGGAACTCTGGTGGTGGGAACTGTGTGGAATTCTACCCCTCTTATGCTATGGTCTTGTCGATCATTATTAAATCAATTTTTTAAATGGTGGCTGGGAATGGGTGGGTGGTAACGCACCTGGTTGAGTGCACACATTATAGTGTGCAAGGATACAGGTTCAATTCCCAGGTCCTCCCTCACTTGCAGGGGGAAAGCTTCAAGAGTAATAAAGCAGGGCTGTAGGCCTCCCCCTCTCCATCTCCCCCCCCGTCTCTCTCCCTCTCCATCTCCCCTCTCTCTCTGTCTCTCTCTCTCCCTCTCTGTCTCTCTCTCCTTCTCCGTCTCCCCTCTCTCCCTCTCCGTCTCTCTCTCCCTCTCCGTCTCTCTCTCTGTCTCTCTCCCTCTCCGTCTCCCCTCTCTCCCTCTCCGTCTCTCTCTCCCTCTCCGTCTCTCCTCTCTCTCTCTCCCCCCCCTCCATCTCCCCTCTCTCTCTGTCTCTCTCTCTCCCTCTCTGTCTCCCCCCTCTCTGTCTCTCTCTCCCTCTCCATCTCCCCTCTCTCCCTCTCCGTCTCTCTCTCCCTGTCTCCCCTCTCTGTCTCTCCATCTCTCTCTCCCTCTCCGTCTCCCCTCTCTCTCTCTCTCTCCCCCTCTCCGTCTCCCCTCTCTCCCTCTCCATCTCTCTCTCCCTCTCCGTCTCCCCTCTCTCCCTCTCCGTCTCACTCTCCCCTCTCCGTCTCCCCTCTCTCTCTCTCTGTCTCTCTCTCTCTGTCTCTCTCCCCTCTCTCCCTCTCCGTCTCACTCTCCCCTCTCTGTCTCCCCCCTCTCTGTCTCTCTCTCCCTCTCCGTCTCCCCTCTCTCCCTCTCCGTCTCACTCTCCCCTCTCCGTCTCCCCTCTCTCTCTCTCTGTCTCTCTCTCTCTGTCTCTCTCCCCTCTCTCCCTCTCCGTCTCACTCTCCCCTCTCTGTCTCCCCCCTCTCTGTCTCTCTCTCCCTCTCCATCTCCCCTCTCTCCCTCTCCGTCTCTCTCTCCCCTCTCTGTCTCCCCTCTCTGTCTCTCTCCCCCTCTCCGTCTCCCCTCTCTCTCTGTCTCTCTCTCCCTCTCCGTCTCCCCTCTCTCTCTCTCTCTGTCTCTCTCCCCCTCTCCATCTCCCCTCTCTCTCCCTCTCTGTCTCCCCTCTCTCTCTCTGTCTCTCTCCCCCTCTCTGTCTCCCCTCTCTCTCTCTCTGTCTCTCTCCCCCTCTCTATCTCCTCTTTCCCTCTCAGTTTCTGTCTCTGTCCAAAATAAATAAATAGTATTATTTTAAATTTTTTATATTTATTTTCCCTTTTGTTGCCCTTGTTTTTTATTGTTGTAGTTATTATTATTGTTGTCATTGCTGTCGTTGTTGATGGATAGGACAGAGAGAAATGGAGAGAGGAGGGAAAGACAGAGACAGGGAGAGAAAGACAGACACCTGCAGACCTGCTTCACTGCCTGTGAAGCGACTCCCCTGCAGGTGGGGAGCCGGGGGCTCAAACCGGGATCCTTATGCCGGTCCTTGCGCTTTGCACCATGTGCACTTAACCCGCTGCACTACCGCCCAACCCCCCAAAATAGTATTTTTAAGTGGCCACCAGGAGCAGAAGAGTTGTGCAGGCATGTCACTCCAGTGATAATCCTGGTGGCAAAAAAAAAAAAGTAAAGAAAAGAAATAATGTGTATCTTGTAAATCAGAGTTTTCTGAGAACAATGATTAAAACAATACTTCCTTGATTTGGTTTTTATAGGTTCTTGTAATAGCATACCATTCATTTCAAATTTTTCTTTTCCTTTTGTGTCTCCAGGGTTATTTCTAGGACTCGGTGCCTCCAAAATCCACCACTTACGGCAGATTTTTTTTCCCTTCACATTTCTTTGGAGAGAGAGAGAGGGAGGAAGACAGAGAGTCAGGAGAAGGAAAGACACCTGTAGCACTGTTCTGCCACTCAGGAAACTCCTTCCCTGCAGGTGGGGAAATGGGTTGTCGCACACGGTCACGCCTACATTCTGCTCTGTCTTTGTTGTTGCTGCTATTCAATCACGTCCCCATCAGAATTTTCCTCACAAGTGAACTGGGACCATTCTCTTTAAACATCTCTTTCCATTGGCGACAGTCCTGTTGGTCAAGGGCTCCTGGATCTCTTGGACTTGATGCCTAGCCTTGTGCGCACACGTATGCCCCCACACTGCGAGTTCCTCAGGCCTCCCAATCACGTTCCATCCAGCTCCTGGCTCTTCAGCACCCTGACAATGGGGGTTCCCACGTCCCTCTCATCATTACACCCACTGTACGTCTTCAGTGCTTGCTGCTGTCTCTAACATAATCTGCGATATAACTGCAATATATTCAGGGACATAACTCATCCTTAGAGCAGACGGCCTGCCTGCCTGTGGCATTTGGGTAAAAACAAACAGGATAAACTTTAAGCAGATTTACTAGGAAGAACTAGTTAGTACCTCATTTTGCTTGTGATCCTTGGGCCGGCTGGACCACTTGTACTTAGAGGAATGCAGACTAGTGTGTGGTTCCAAGCCAGGTCTTTCTGTCTTCAGCTTCCCCTCTGTCTGCAGTGCTATCATCTGTGTTTGTCTAGCCCATCAACTCTCACCGACGTTCATTCCCTCCTCAGAAGAACAAGTTGTGGAGGGAAGCAATTCTATCTTTCTGGAGCCCGAGAGACAGGTAAGTCAGGCTCCAGTCACTGCTTTCACCTCTCAGATCAGTCTGTAGACAACACTGGCAAACAGACACTAGAGTTTGGGGACTGGTTTCTGGCCTACAGGTTATGGTTTGGGAACCATAACCATAACCATGTGAACCCCTCATGAGACTAGGTGAGACCTTCGGGTTCAACAAGCCCACACTGACCTGTCAAGCATAGTTGTTTGTGATATTGAAATATCTCTGTGGAGGCACAGTTTATAAGAGTTCAAAGAATTCAAAACACAAAGGAAACATAATCTCTAGGGAAATTTTTAGGACATGGGATGAAATAATGATGCCAGAATCTTACTTTTTCCACAAAGTACATGATGCCCTCATGGCCACGCTGCCCAGGGGGCTTCCAGCTGAGTACCACGTAGCTCCGGCTGGCCTCGGTGACAGAGAGGTCTGTGGGCGGCCCAGGAACAATACCCTCTGAAAGACAACAAGGGAAGGTGAGAACAGGCTGGCTGTCCAGAGTAGAGAGTGTCATGGATGCTTCTTTCACAATGCAGCAAGAATTCATCTCTACTACACGGTATAAAGAGGTGCCTTGCCTCTAAAATTCTTTCTAAAGCATTTGTTCATCATCACAAATGCAATTTCACTTTCTTTTAAAGGCTGAATTTATTTGGCAGGTCGGGACCAGAGCACTACTCAGAACTGAACTAGAGCCTCGTGCACGTACAGCCTGTGCTCTAAGGGGCCAGGTGGAGTGCAAAGCAGGGATGCGGGGGCCTCTCTATCTCCCCTCTTCTTTCAATTTCTCTCTGTCCTACCCAATAAAATGGAAAAATAAGGGTGGGGGTAGAGAGCATAGTGGTTATGCAAAGAGACTGTCATGCCTGAGGCTCCAAAGTCCCAGGTTCAATCCCCTGCACCACCATAAGCCAGAGCTGAGCAGGGCTCTGGGGTTTCTCTCTGTGTCTTTCTCCCTCTGCTTCTCTCTCAAAAGTAAAATAAATAAAATACTTTTTTTAAAAAAGTAACTTTAAGAAAAAAATGGACCCCTCTCTCCATTGTTACCAGTCATCTCTATCAGGAACAACACAATAGACCCCTATGTGGGCCCCCATAGGATCTTGCCTTCAACTTGGATCAACAATGGTAGAGAATGTCCCATCCTCTGAAGGGAGGCTGGACAACATACTCTATGCTACACCTGAGGAAGATGGGTCCTGATATTGGGGCAGCTTGGAATGTTCCTATTCATGACCACAGAATGTGAGCTCAGATCTACAGGGATGCAGAGGTCACATAGGCTCCTAAGCTGAATATGGGGCCCAGATCACATCAAATCAATGGGGTTTGCAGTCAACAATATTTATACCCCTTTCCCATATTAGGGAGCTACTCTCTTCCCTGATCCAGCTTTCTGGTCCGTTTGCCAGCCATGACATCATCTCTCCAGACAATAACTTGGATCCACCTGCATATCAGATGTCAGGCTCAGGGAAAAAAAAAAACTAGTATAGCCACAGGCCCTTTGGAATATAACTAAAATATGCCTACTAGCTATCTACAAAACAGAGACATGCCCCCCACCAACTCTTCATCTGCACTATTCCAGCCTTTAGATTCATGATTAGTCAACAATTTGTTTGGCTTTACATGTTAACTCTCTTTTCAGCCACCAGGTTCCAGATGCCAACATGATGCCAACCAGACTTCCCTGGATGGACAACCCCACCAATGTGTCCTGGAGCTCTGCTTCCCCAGAGCCCTGCCCCACTAGGGAAAGAGAGAGACAGGCTGGGAGCATGGATCCACCCGTCAACGCCCATGTTCAGCAGGGAAGCAATTACAGAAGCCAGACCTTCCACCTTCTCAACCCACAATGACCCTGGGTCCATACTCCCAGAGGGATAGAGAATAGGAAAGCTGTCAGGGGAGGGGATGGGATATGGAGTTCTGGTGGTGGGAATTGTGTGGAGTTGTACCCCTCTTATCCTATGGTTTTGTCAGTGTTTCCTTTTTATTAAAAAAAAGAAGAAAGAAAAATAAATAAAAATAAAAAAGAGAAAAAAGTGGAAAAATAAAATGGCCTCCAGGAGCAGTAGATTCATAGTGCTGGCACCAAGCCCCAGCAATAGCCCTGGAGGCAAAAAAATAAAATAAAATAAAATAAAATATCCTGTGCTCTCGCATGTTGAAATATCTCCCAGTTCCATTTTTACTTTGCTTGACAATTTAAGTTTCCTTAGATTGGTTCTAAAAAGCAACAGCGACGTAAATGATCTTTTCCTTGTCTAACAAAGATGGAGTAACAAAACTGATGTTGGAAGATGACACTCAACCATTTTCCCCTGCTGATTTATACTGCTTGCTCTCTCTCTACACAATATCTTTTCCAAGATGCTTGTCTAGTAAACAGTCTTGAAAATGCAAGTTCCCTCTGCAATGGCACAAACCCACTGGCACACAAGCCACTGTGCCTCTCTCTGCATTAGCCTGAGGGACCTGTGACAAGTGACACAGACAACAGAGCAGGAGGCACGAGCTTCATGTGGACAGTTCCCGTTGTGTCGTGGCATTGTCCTTTGCCTGATCATGCATTTCATACCTTTTGCCAGTGTCTGTGAAAATTACTAGTTTGTAAATTCTGTAATTGTAAATTTTAAATTTAAATTCAGACTGGAGTGATCCTTCTATGTGAAACAAACAAACTACTGAGCAAAAGCACATGTCATAACTGTTTTCAGATACCGGGTATAAGTCTGCAGGGGGCAAAGTTGCAGGGAAATGGGAAACAGATAAGTACTCCCACTGGCATAGCTTGTGGCCTGGAGAGGTTTCCAAGAGCAACTTGAGAAGAGGAAACGCCTGGCATACTCAGAGATCACAGAGGCCCCTCTAGAGAGCTCGTCTGAGTGGGAGCTACATGTATGGAAGCCCTATAGACAGGCAAAACAAACACAAAAGAACTGGAGGGGATAATCCTGAAAGCTTTCTCGGGACAGGAAGAGTTCATGTTCTCATCAGTCAGAACAGAAATGTTCTGATTTGTGGACTCACTCTGTGGAGTGTTCAGATGTGCATTGCCTCTGTAGTGAAGCCGAACTTCCTGTAGAATAAAGAACAATCCAGTTCCATCTAACAAAAGCAGACCTTGAAAGGATCAGATTGTCTCCAAAGGACAAAGCTCAAGTGTATTTACAGAAATACAAAAATATGGGGCCAGGTGGTGGCATACCTGGTTAAGCACCCTCAAGAAATACAAGAACATTCAGCCCCACACAATGTAAAGTTAGATGCCTGACAAAATAAAATATTACAGAGTATGCAAGAAGCAAGAAAATACAATGCAGAGAGGAGAGAAAAGTCAGTCATTGGAAACAAAACTACAAAGGATAGAATTAGTAGACAAGGACATCAAAGTAATTTTATAAATATATTCTATATGTTCAAGAGGGTAAAGACTGAACATGTTATTAAAGATGCAAAAAGATAATAATGATACAAACCGACTATTTTTTAAAGATGAAAATTATAAATTCTAAAATAAAGAGCATTGAGTAGAATTAAAAGCCAAGGAAATACTAAAAAAGGGTTAGTAAAGTCAGTGACACTAGTAGTAAAAAGCACCCAAATGAAACGCATAAAGAAAAAGAGAGCCAAAAGAAAAAAGAACACTGTCATTACTGAGCTGTGGTGTCGAGTGTCATGTAAGTGGAGTCGCTCCAGTCAGGAAGACAGGGCGGTCTACACATTTAAAGACATAATGGTGCAAACTTGCTAATCTGGTGGAAACTATAAACTCACTAGCCCAAGGAACTTGCAGGCCACAATCACAAGACATGCGAAGAAAACTACACACGTGCATGTGGCAATCGCATTTCTAAAAACTGTGAATGAAGAGAATATCTTAAAAGCAGATAAAAAAAGTGAGAGACAGCTACTAGATAGATTCACTCGTGCAGAATAAAAATAAGTAAAACAAACAAGTCTGATTCTCAGACTTTGTGAGAATGTGTTATTGGAGGGAGTGCAGAGGGAAGGCAGGCGATGGAGTGCTCGCTGGCGTGATGGCGCCACAGCTTCGGAGGTGAACGGATAGGTGGACACACACACACACTCACACTCACACACACACACTCACACTCACACACACTCACACATACACACTCACACACACACACTCACACTCACACACTCACACACACACACACTCACACTCACACACACACATTCACAAGCACTCACACACACACACACACTCACACACACACGGGGGGATCTACACTCCTCAAATCTTACTATAAACCAAGGTTAGATCAGATTTTAAAAACCCAACTGTATTAATAAACACATGAAGTGAAAAATGGCTAGAACAATACAATTAAAAGGTAAATGCTGGGGCCAGGAGATAGTTCATCCAGCAGAATGCACATTTCACCTGCAAAAGGGCCCAGGTTCAAGCCCCAGCACCACACTGGAACTTTATACACAAAAGGTGCTGTGACGTCTCTCCTATCTCTGTTTCTCTCTTTTTTCCTTTCTGTCTGTCTCTGTCTTAAAATTTCAAAAATGTAAGAGTCTACTGAAAGTGATGAAACTGTGCTGGCATGAAGTACAAGCCCATCAAACTAAGTAAATAAAATGGTAAATATGGGAGTCGGGCGGTAGTGCAGTGGTGGGTTAAGCGCACATGGCGCAAAGTGCAAGGACTGTCATAAGGATCCCAGTTCAAGCCCCCGGCTCCCCACCGGCATGGGAGTCGCTTCACAGGCAGTAAAGCAGGTCTGCAGGTGTCTTTCTTTCTCTCCCCTTCTCTGTCTTCCCCTCCTCTCTCCATTTCTCTCTGTCCTATCTAACAACAATGACAGCAATAACAACAATAATCACTACAACAACAAAGCAAGGGCAACAAAAAAGGGAATAAATAAAGATTTAAAAAAATAAAAATAAAATAAAAAGGTAAATATTACCAGATTGAATTAAAAAACAAGAACAAACTATGTGGTGTCTACAAAAAAAATTTAAAATTTAAATATGCTAAATGTAAAGGGATGAAAATCATGGGCCATGATAGTATGAATCAAAAGCAAGATGCAATAGTTGTACTGATATTATACAAAGTAGATTTCCAAACAAAAAACTATTATCATGTAGAAATAGTCACTCAAACAGCATGTAATAAGTGCTTATGTTTCTAACGACAGACTATCACAATGCATGGGGAAACATGTTAGAGGTGCAAGAATAGGTAAATTCAGTATTTTGTCTGAGATTTTTATCAGTAGTTGATAAAACAAGTAGACAAAAAAAAAAAAAACAGTAAAGATACAAAAACTCAATAGAAACCCCAGGGAACATCTTGTAGCAAGTAGCAAACTGATTTAAAATTTACATGGAAGTACAAAGACTTAACAAAAAGGCAAAACCATCTTGAAAAAAATTAGCAGACTTATAGTACCTGATTTTAAAAATATGAAGGTTGTAAATTCTTTAAAATCCCCCAACAACACAAAGCTTGTCAAATCTATAAAAAGTAATTGAGATAGTATGGCACTAACATAGCAAAATAAAACTGACCGACAGAGGTTCCACAAGCAAACCCATGAGTATGTGAGCAAGTGATTTCCAGAATGGTGTCAAGGCAATAACAGTGGGAAATGAATAGTGTTTTTAATGGGTATTACTGAAATAACTGGATAGATGTAGTATAATAATAATTCATACCTTTTGTATAGTATAGACAAAATAATTTGAAAGGGATCATAGATTACAAAGAATAGCTAATGTTATATATAACTTTTCTAGAAGGGAAATAGGAAAAACATATACATGAACTTAGATTCAGCAAAGATTAAATATGATGTAAAAATAATGAGGAAGTATATGAAGAAGTACTCAAAGTTAGTAGGGAAAAGTCAGTTAGGACCACTATGTGCCCATTATGACAATCACTATGGTATGAGACACCATTATACCCCCACTGGCTAAGATTAAGAAGACAGCCATTCTGGGCATATGGATCGACCTGCCAACGCCCATGTTCAGCAGGAAGGCAATTACAGAAGCCAGACCTTCCGCCTTCTGCATCCCACAATGACCCTGGGTCCATACTCCCGGAGGGTTAAGGAATAGAAAAGCTATCAGGGGAGGGGATGGGATAGTGAGTTCTGGTGGTGGGAACTGTGTGGAAATAAATCCCTCTTATCCTATGGTCTTGTCAATATTTCCATTTTATAAATAAATACATAAATAAATTAAAATGCTAAAAAAAAAAAAAAAGACAGCCATACTAAGTACAGCTGACTGCATGAAGTCAGAACCTCATATACTGCTGCTAAGAGTATAAAATGGTACAGCCTTTTTGGAAATTACTTGGTAGTTTCTTTAAAAACAAAACAAAACAAAAAAGTATATTACTCTCCCTCCCACAAAACAAGCAAACATAAGCCTACCATATGGTCTGTGCATCCACCTCCTAGGTATTTATTCAAGAGCAGTAACAGCCTGCCTCTACACACATACTTAACAAGGAGATACACTGGAGCGACTGAGAAGCATATCGAGGTGGCTAAATATTGGAGTGATTATGCGATATGAAGGGGCCAGACAAATGAGTATGATCTGCTTCCTCTGATCTGCAGATAATAACACTACGGTGGCAGAGGGCAGGCCAGTGGTGAGCTGGGGGTGGGGAAGAGCTTGGAGGAGGCACAGCAAGGAGCATGAGGACGCTCTGGGAGTAACAGACAGTATTCTGACCTCAGTGCCAGTGAGCAGACAGCCAGAAAACATGTGCACATATCTGGTGTGCATATGTGCAGAGCTTATCAAAAGCACATGTTTTGTGAACATGCGGTCAGCTATATAACAATGACACTTATACCTCGCCAAAGTTTAAAGGTGACTTGCTGACAATCTATTACTTCGTAACTCACAAGTATCTCAGAAAGCTCTTCCATAAGCATCTTAAATAATATACAATGTACTATCTACGACCAACAGCAAACCACATAGCAAAACCCTGACATAATAACTTCTGGGGAAATGACAGCTCTTACCTGTAGGCTCTTCTTCAGTGACAATTATCTGTCCCGTCCAAGGTGCTGAAGGACGACCTACACAGAAAGACAGGTCCACAAAGATTCACAAGTGCATTTTCATGTGTTCAGATAAAATGGCTGAATAGTCAGACATGGAATTCTTACTAATTTGTGCCTTTTCCTAGTGAAACTTGTATATGGTAACATATCCTCAAGGGACTCAGAATCTGTTAGAGCCTAGAACCCACTGGGACTATGCTGATGTTTCTGGAACTGTGCCATCCTGTACTTAATTTTGGTCGATGAATGGCAGTGCCAACAGACTACACCGGATAGTCTAGATGTGTCACAGGCTATGCTATCTGGATTTGTGTGATTATACTGAAGATGTTCTCGTAGTAAAATCAATGAATGATGAATTTCTCAGAGCATGTCCCAGTCACTAAATAACACGTGGTCGTATTTCTATGAGCTAGATACACAAGTTGTTCATTTACAGTTTGGTACAGATCTCTTAAAACATGTAGGCTCACTTGCCCTGTGTAAGAGACAGCAGGTATTTGGAAGAAGCATTCCTGAAACACTTTAGACCCAGTAGTTACTAATCTGTCATAATGAAGATAGAAGAGAAGAGGGCTGTGGAGTTCAATGAAAAACATTTTCTTTCCAAAGTATCACCTACAAAGGAAACCGCCTTAGATCCAGAATAAAGAAAATGGATAGAAAGGCAGTAAAAAAAAATCAAAGGGGGCAAATATTTTTGTGACGTTAAAGACATCAGAAAGAAAGGTAAAGCTTCTGTTTGGGGAGTGTGTGTGTGTGTGTGTGTGTGTGTGTGTGTGTGTGTGTGTGTGTGTGTGTGTGTGGTATATATGTGTGTGTGGTATATATATGTGTGTGTGGTATTCATGTGTGTATGTGTGTGGTGTGTATATATATGTGTGAGTGTGTATGTGTGTGTGTGGTATATATGTGTGTATGGTATTCATGTGTGTATGTGTGTGGTGTGTATATATGTGTGTGAGTGTGTATATGTGTGTGAGTGTGTATGTGAATGTGTATTGTGGGGGGGTGTATGTGTATATGTGTGAGTGTGTATGTGTGTGTATGTGTGTGTATATATGTGTGAGTGTGTATGTGTGTGTGGGTGTGTGTGTATATGTGTATATGTGTGTGAGTGTGTATGTGTGTATATGTGTGTATGTGTTTATGTGTGTGTATATGTGTGTATGTGTATATGTGTGTGAGTATGTATGTGTGTGGGGTGTATATGTGTGTATGTGTGTGTATATGTGTGTGAGTGTGTATGTGTGTGTATATGTGTGTATGTGTATATGTGTGTGAGTATGTATGTGTGTGGGGTGTATATGTGTGTATGTGTGTATATGTGTGTGAGTGTGTATGTGTGTGTATATGTGTGTATGTGTATATGTGTGTGAGTATGTATGTGTGTGGGGTGTATATGTGTGTATGTGTATATATGTGTGTGAGTGTGTATGTGTGTGTATATGTGTGTATGTGTTTATGTGTGTGTATGTGTATATGTGTATGAGTATGTATGTGTGTGTGGGTGTGTATATGTGTGTATGTGTGTGAGTGTGTATGTGTGTATATGTGTATGTGTTTATGTGTGTATATGTGTGTGTATATGTATATGAGTATGTATGTGGGGGGTATATATATATGTGTGTATGTGTATATGTGTGTGTATGTGTGTGTGTGTATGTATGTGTGTGAGTGTATATGTATATGTGTGTGTGTTAAAGGAGCATCAAGAGTTTTTTCAGCAAGTTGAGCAAAAACAGAAAAAAGATCAAATTAACTTACTTTTCATACAAACACATCTCAATGCCACTGGAATTTACAAAATAGAGGAGATGGCATAGCAGTTATGCAAAAAGACTTTCATGCTTGAGACTCCAAAGTCCCAGGTTCATTCCTGGACCACAGCACTAGAAGCCCGAGCTGAGCAGTGTTGGTGTCTCTCGACATATCTCTGTCTCTCTCACTAAAATAAAATACAAAATTTAAAAAGAAAGCAGGAGAGGAAAGCCAGCCAGATGATAGGTGAAAAATAGAGACGTATCAAGGAACCTGATGAGGCAGAATGTTCAGGGCACGAAAGTGGCATTACTTGATGTGAATTCTTATGATACCACTATAAACATTTAAAGTAAAAAGTAACAGCCTGGGGGTGGGGAGGAGGCTGCTGGCACTCAGCGGGCAGAGGGCAGAGCTGCTGCTCAGCAAACCCCCGTGAGCAGGACAGCCCGCTGCGACCACAGCTGCAGATGGAGCACTGACTGCCGCCCACTCCTTCAGTCTCCTGCTACCTCTGTGCTTAAAGGGCCATCTGGGTCCTCATAAGACAAATGTGTGATTCAAATGTGTGATCCTGGCAGGTATTTGGAGGCTGAATACTGGGGGAAATTAGTTTTGATTGTCTCATACAGAATAGATAGATCAGATACGAGATGTTTAAGTGTGTTTTTCCTTTGATATAAAGAAATTCACTGTATTGAGATATTAATGTCCTGAGGGTCAAATTCAAGGTTAGAAGGTTTACCTTTTGACTTTAACTTAACCAGGAAGAAAAGTAATTTGGAATGTTATAATAAAGTGAATTAAATGTTTTTTTCCAAGTTCTTGATGTTCATATCTCAAGCCAAGTGCAAAGCTTGGGATTCAGTTTACAAAGCAAGGTTTTCTGAATGAAATAAAAACGAATCAAATAAATCCCTTAAAGAGTGGATAAATGGGGTTGGGTGGCGGCATATCTGATTGAGCACACGTTACAGTGCACAAGGACCTGGTTTCAAGTCCCCAGTCCCCACCTGCAGGGGGAACTTTGCGAGCGGTGAAGCGGGGCTGCAGGTGTCTCTCTGTCTCTCTCCTACACCACCCTCTTCTCTCTCAATTTCTGGCTGTCTCTGTCTAATAAATAAATAAATATAATAAAAAAATTTTTTAAAAGAGTGGATAAGTCAAAACACTTTCTCTTTCCTATTTCACTCCCTTTCTCTCCTCTTTCTTCCCCTCTTCTGTCTTTCTTCCTTTCTCCCTCTCTCTCTCTCTCTCTCTCTCTCTCTCTCTCTCTCTCAAGTGTTATTTATTATCGAGAGAGAGAAAGAGAGCCAGAGCATCACTCTGGTATATACGCTACCAGAGATCAAACTTGAGGCCTTATGCTTGAGAGTTCAAAAGTTTACCCACTGCACCACCTCCCAGGCCACAAGCCCAAACACTCTGTTTGGGGGCTCCTTCTCCCTCTACTGGAAGGAGGAGGGATAACCTCGGAATTCACTCGCAGTTGTATCGTAAGTTTCCAGAAGATTCTGAAAAACGAAAAATGCTCACTTTTAAGTCGAGCTCTCTCTGCTGGATCCAGAGCAGCCACGGGCTCAGAAACGCGAGACGGTAGACTTACTCCATTCTTGTTTACAGCTCGGACTCGGAATATATAGGAACGGCCTTCTATTAATCCAGTGACCGGGAAACGAGCAAACTTCACGGGCGTGTCATTGCACTGAGACCAGCTGTCTGTGCCCACCTCACATCTATAGAAATACAGTGAGTGACAAGATGTGGAAGGAAGGGTGGCTAAGAAATACCCCCCCCAAAGTATAAAGCTGCCCAGTGGCCGGAGATTTGTGCTCTGTCAAATATCTAAGTGTGGTTTGGTGGACACACAGTTGCAGACACATGGCTCCACTTCCTTCATCAGAAGAAAAAGCTTTCTGGAACATGTCTGCTGTTTGAATTTACTAGTCAGTCAGTCGAGGGAGCTTGCACCCTAAGGCGCAGGCCAGATTATTATTTATAATCTCTCTCTTTAATTGTATTTACTAGTGATGAGAAAGATAGGAGGAGAGAGAAAGAACCAGACATCACTCTGGTACGTGTGCTGCCGGGCATTGAACTTGGGACCTCACGCGTGAGAGTCCAGTGCTTTAGGGACTCAGGCAGTAGCACAGCAGGTTTAAACGCACATGGCGCAAAGTGCAAGGACTGGCGGCGTAAGGATCTGGGTTCGAGCCCCCAGGCTCCCCACCTGCGGGGGAATCGCTTCATAGCAGGTCTGCAGGTGTCTCTCTTTCTCTCCCCCTGTCTTCCCTTCCTCCTTCCATTTCTCTCTGTCCTATCTAACAACAACGACATCAATAACAACAATAATAACTACAACAACAATGAAAAACGACAAGGACAACAAAAGGGAAAATAAATTAAATAATAATAATAAAGAGTCTGGTGCTTTATCCATTGCACCACCCCCCAGACCACTGTATCTACAATGTCTCTGGGTGGGTGTGGGGAGCTGATGTCTTCAGTGCTACCACTAGTCACTTCTCTCTCTGCCGCTGAGGCCTTTTCTTTGTAGAACAGAACTACTGGTGCAAGAGTAGATACTTTAAGAGATGCCTGCCGCAAGGGAGGAGCTCACGGTATTTCCTCGCTCTGTGACCTCCACGTGCTGCACGGGTGCGAGAGTGAGGAGAGCACTGTGACTCGTTTGTTTGTAACGCATGAGACTGATGAGACAGAGGGAAATTCTCAGGCAGGGGTCCAGGCCCATGTTCTTCAGGTGGAAAGTGACAGAGAAGCAGAGGAGGCGAGGGAAAGGCATCAGGCAGTGAGGCCCCGTGCACTGGGCCAGGTAACGCCTACATGAGCTCCCCTGCTGGCCTCTGGCCAGCTGCTCTGGAAGCAGTTGGTGTGTGGTGGCGTGGCGGGACAGCCAGGACCCTGGGGATGAAGGGGACAGCTCCCGCACACGGCAGGAGGATGCACAGGCTGCAGGGTTGCGTGAAGCGGAAATGCTTAGTGCCAGGCAGTTCGCTCTTGGAAGAGAAAAGCACTGCACTTTTTTTAAAAAACAGTTTTTTAAATTAATTAATTAATTAATTATCTTTATTTATTGGATAGAGACATCCAGAAATCAAGAGGGAGGGGTAACAGGGAGAAATACAGAGAGACACCTGCATCCCTGCTTCACCACTCGTGAAGCTTTCCCCCTGCAGGTGGGGACCGGGGGCTCAAACCCGGGTCCTTGCGAATTGTAATACATGCACTCAACCAGGTGTGCCACCCCCTGGCCCCAGCACTGCGCTTCTTGTTCTGAATACCCTCCCAGCATTGCTCTGTGCCCAGATATATGACCCTGTGCAGTTTTCATGGTTCCCAGGAGCAGTGCCAAGTACCAGGAGTTTATCTTCCCTTCTATGCCTATCACGACTGTTCTCTGAAGTCGGCAAAACACATTTTCTTTAACCTTGACAAAGTCACATCAAGTATGGCTTCAGCCCTTGCCTTCTACTCACTTCCCCTAAGCCCTTCCTTTGTAGGAATTCTGGAGCTGCTACGGATGGTGGGTGGGAGAGAGCTGAGAGGAACAGGAAGTGCCCTGAACTGTCACCATCCCCAAAGTCTGCCAGGACTCTTCATCCTTCCTGTGCAGATGACCAGTGATCCTAAATTGTTTGTTTCTGTCTCATGCAAAAATAATTAAACAGTTGAGAGTAGCTACTCTGGGCAATTCTACAACATGGTTGAGCAGGAAGAAAGCAAAGTTAACAATCAAGTTGGGGTGGGGATGTGGATCCACCTGCCAACACCCATGTCCAGTGAGGAAGCAATGACAGAGGCCAGAACTCCCATCTTCTGCACTACAAAGAATTTTGGTCCATGATCCCAGAGGGATAAAAATAGGGAAGCTATCACAGGAGGGGATTAGATATGGAGTTCTGGGGGTGAGCACTGTGTGGAAATGTGCCCCTCATATCCTATGGTCTTGTCAACATTTCCACTTTATAAATAAAAAAAGAGAAAAATAAAAATAAATTAAATTAAATTTTAAAATAGGGAAGCTTCCAGTGGAGGGAATGGGACGCGGAACTCTGGTGGTGGAACTGTGTGGGACAAAAGCCCTGTCATCTTACAGTCCTGCTCATCAGCACTGAATCACTAATGAGAGATTTAAAGACCAGTCAGGCTGTACAGTGTCAGGCAAGTGCCGCACTGTTCTGCTACTTCTGCCAACATGAGTTTGGGCCACTGTGACCTTGGGCTAACTGCTGATTTCCAATCTGTAGCTGTGTGTGGTATTGTGACTACCTTTCAAAGGGGTATGGATCAGTGGTACATACATGTATGTGTGTGTGTGTATTCCATGCACATAGCAAATGTTTAAAAAATACTAGACATAATCTGGTTGTTTTTTTTTTTTTTTTGCCTCCAGGGTTATTGCTGGGGCTCGGTGCCTGAACCATGAATCTACTGCTCCTAGAGGCTGTTTTCTCCCCCTTTTTGTTGCCCTGGTTGTTTTATCGTTGTTATTGTTATTATTGTTGTTTTTATTGCTGTTGTTGTTGGATAGGACAGAGAGAAATGGAGAGAGGAGGGGAAGACAAAGAGGGGGAAAGAAAGACAGACACCTGCAGACCTGCTTCACCGCCTGTGAAGCGACTCCCCTGCAGGTGGGGAGCCGGGGGCTCAAACCGGGATCCTTATGTCGGTCCTTGGGCTTTGCACCACGGGCACTTAACCCGCTATGCTACCGCCCAACTCCCATAGTTTTGTTTTTGTAAGTAAGGCAATAAGTAAACAAAAGGTACTTTTTCTAGTCTTTCACTGATGAAAGATTGTGAATACCTTGGAAATCTTTCAAACACAGTCAGACAGAAAGAAGGATAATCTACTGACAACTTCATAGCTCGTCACTACTACGTGATATGGAAGCACTCAGTGTGCAGTCAAGTAGCATGTGATTTATTACAAATGTTCCTCTGGCTGGTTATTGAGTCCAAAATGTACACATCTCATTCATTGCTGTGAATATTCAGTTTAACACAACTTGATGCCCACTGTACCACAGCAACACAGGCTACCTGCCCTGAGTGGCTTCATCACTCAGAAATGCAAAGGAAGTTGGCACACTTCAACAGAAACTAGTTACAATACTGAGGTCCTGTGTCAGTAATGTAAATCTGTCCTCTGTATTGTCCAGACTCACTGGGTAGTTAATGTGTAGAGCTCAAGTATAAATATCAGAGTCTTTATGTTTTTGTAGATTGTAAGTAGGAAAAATATACAGATAAAATATAATTTAATCCTAGGGCTTTTTATTATTTCTTTGCATATTACTTCGTTGTATTTCTTTAAAAAGTTACCTGTCACCTACATAGGATTTTGTTAACATTCCCGGAGTCAATTTTATTAAATTATTACCGTGCCTACGTATATGGATGTGGGACTGGAAAGGTATCTCACTGGGTAAGGTGCATGCCTTGCCGCATTCATGGCCCAAGTGTTAACCCCAGCACCACCTGGGAGGGACTCTGAAGAAGCTCTGAGGTGCTATCTCTGTGTCTCTCTGTGTCTCTCTCTATGTCTCTTGCTTTTTCTCTCTGTGTGCCTGTCTGAATGAAAAGGCAGCCTAGAGTCGTAAAACCATGTAGGAGCAAGTCCCCATCACTGCAAAAAAAAAAGAGTGAGTAAGTAAGAATACGAACATTATTAAACACCAACTATTAGATATACAAGTTCATAGCATTCTTTCTAAGTTAGTGACTCTCAGTGGTAGTTAAATTCAAAGATTATTTAGAACTTAGGTAAAGATATAAGTAAGCATACTGAATCTACACACACATACATGATACATGTGTCCACATGCATATACAGAGACAGAAAGAGAAAGGGAAGAGAGAAAGGGAGAGAAAACAAAAGAAAAAGGACACCGGGCACCAGGTTCTGTGAGAGAGAGAGAGCGTATGCTCACACGTATCCGTAAACTACTGCAAAATACATACCTGAAAGCAGAAGTACACTAGAGTTTGCAGTGAGTACCCCCCTAACACTTCCTCTCCACTATTCCAAGCTTTGGGTCCATGATTGCTCAACAATTTGTTTGGCTTTGTATGTTAACTCTCTTTTCAATCACCAGGTTCCAGATGCCATCAGGATGCTGGCCAGGCTTCCCTGGACTGAAGACCCCACCAATGTGTCCTGGAGCTCCGCTTCCCCAGAGACCCACCCTACTAGGGAAAGAGAGAGGCAGACTGGGAGTATGGACCGACCAGTCAACGCCCATGTTCAGCGGGGAAGCAATGACAGAAGCCAGACCTTCCACCTTGTGCAACCCACAATGACCCTGGGTCCATGCTCCCAGAGGGATAGAGAATGGGAAAGCTATCAGGGGAGGGGGTGGGTTATGGAGATTGGATGGTGGGAATTGTGTGGAGTTGTACCCCTCCTACCTTATGGTTTTGTTCATTAATCCTTTCTTAAATAAAAAATTTTTTAAAAAAGAAAAAGGACACTGGGAAAGAAGCATGCATCTCTACGGTCAGAGAAGTCTGACTGAAGTTAGACTACTACTAACTTATCGATAAAGTAGCCCAAAATAGGGCTTCCTCTGTCCACAGCCGGATGCTTCCAGGAGATGATGATGTAGTCTTTGTTGGCGTCCAGGCACACCACATCCAGCGGAGAGGCCGGGGCTCCCTCTACCTCTGCATCCGCATCTGTGGAGACAGACGCACAAGGACCCGTTAACGTGTCCGCATGTCCTCCCAGCCAGCAGGTCGGTTCTCAGAACACAGGTCTCTCGCAGACCACCACAGCGGCCGCGTCTCTGCTGCAGCAGGGCGAACTTCACACTTGTACTTTGCTCACCTGTTGGTATGCTTCTAAATTCTGCATTTTAGTTAAAAAGAAAGGGGGAAATGTTGGTCTGCTTCTAAATTCTGCTTATAAGACCTTCTGTTTTGATCATCATGTTAGGTTCGCTTTATTACTTAACGCTGTGGTCTATTTACATAAACATTGTTTTCATTGTTTTAATCTCCACTGGTTCGAGCTCTTTTTCCACTCTGCCCCCTCTCCTAGTCACACCCTGATTTCCACCACTCTCTTTTCGCTCCGCCCTCTCTACATCACATCCTGTTTTTACACCCTACCACTTCCTTCCTGGTGAGTATAAATGCAGATGAGTAAAGCCAGCATGGCACTGCACTGCTTCCCAGCTCAGCCATGAGTCCCTGGTCGTCTCTCTCCTGCCCGTGAAGCTAGCCCAGCATCTGGTGCCCCGAACTGGGACCAGCATTCACCAGCATACGAACGGCTGATGGGAATGCAAGCAACATGGGAACATGGGAGAAAGGACTTGAAGAAGGACACTTGACCTTGGTCTCCTGTTCCTTGCCTACCCAGAATGTTCTAGAGAGTAAAGATGGAGATGCTGGCAATTGCTATCAGAAAGGTCTACCATAACGTGCCAAGATTCTGTTCTTAGGACACTGGTGAAGCAATGCTAGCAGAAACCATGGGAGGCTCCAAGGGGAACAAACACGCGTCTCCTGGAGACGCCCTTCAGTGCTTATGAACCGTGAAACTTGTTCTTCTGCACACTGGGCACTGCTGCTCTGGAGAAGAGAAGAAAATGTGCTTTCTTTAAGCCTTTGTTCCCAAACTAAAGACACTTGTGGAAACAACCATGTACTACCCACATATAAGTTTACTTTAGCTGAGTTTAGTCAAAGTCCAAGATTCTATAAAAACAGGACAGTGACTGTTGGTGCAACAAGACAGTGGGGCTGCTCTTCACAGTGTCACCTCAGGGACCCCAGACAGTGGGGCTGCTCTTAGCAGTGTCACCTCAGGGGCCCCAGACAGTGGGGCTGCTCTTCACAGTGTCACCTCAGGGGCCCCAGACAGTGGGCTGCTCTTAGCAGTGTCACCTTAGGGATAGCTACATGGGTGACCCAGAGGTGCCTTTAGAAGGGAAAGAAGGAATGACAACAGCGAGCAGGAAGTGGGGTCTAGGCAGGCAGGGCTAACATTTGTCAGCTCCTCCTGACATCTGCTCAACCCTTTGATAACAGAAGCTAGCAAGAAAGGAGGTTGATCACCCAGGAGAAAACAACTCTAGTTAACTGAATTAGCACTCTGCTTTTTTTTTTTTTTAGCTTATTTTTATATTACAGAATTACGTGTCGCAGGGGTTTGAATCCACACCGTTCCCACCATTAGAGCTCTGAATCTCAGTCTCCCTACTGCAAGCCACCACAGTTCCCCAAGGTTGTAGACATGGGCCAACCATCTTCTCTACAACTATCTGTCCACATTTATACACAGTTGCCCCTTTCCTTTCTGATTCACTCCTCTGTTCCCCTCCAAGCCACTCATGACAACATAACTCCCTCCAGATGTTCCTCTCCTTTCCTCCTCTCTCTCTGGTGCTGACGGCGCTGGAGTGCAGACTCTGCTTTGTATAAGCTGCACTCACATGACTCTAACTTGCTAAACCGTCTGATAACGCAGCAGAGCTGTTTGCATACGTCCATCACCTGTGAAGAGTCTGAGTCACTTTGGTTTGAACATCCTGTCTCTTGCCTGGTCATCCCTAGGAAAACACCTCCAGGTGAACAACCTGTGTGTAAGAGACCTAGAGGGACACAGCCAGGTCATCCTGTGCCTCAGGTCAGCGCAGAGGCCCCGGCTGCCACACAGTGGCAAGAAAGCTTTCGGTGAAGAGGAACTTCTTTCCTTTCGCACTTTGAGATCCCTGGAGATGGGTGGGGGGGACCTGCAGCTGATGAAGGAAGAGCAGGTCTAGAAGGGAGGTAGGGGCGTTGGAGTCAACAGGAAGTAGACAGGTACCTCTAGAAAGCCACACAGTGGGGGAACAGCTGGCAACCTCTAGCCACTTCCTCTTGCTGACGGCCCATAACGTAACAGCCAGCAATTCCTGAGTCGATCAAACAGTATTTAGTTTGAGGGACATCCATTGCATCTGACAGAGCCTGACAGACAGTAAGCATTTAGGAATGCCTTAGGATATCATTTGAAACGCGCACCACTTTAACTAAAAGTTAGAAATAGGTTCAGCATGTGACCCGGCAAGTTCACCTGTAGACACTGACCCTGGGGAAAAAGAAAGACAACGACTTGAAACAGCTGAGTCGCAGGAAGGCCTGTCCATGGCTTGGCTAGTGAATGGAGACAAAAGGAGGCCTAGTCGCACAGTGCGCTACAGCAGTAAGAAGCAGCAACGTGTCACGCACATGTGCTGTGTTCTATGTGTGTGACACGGATGTCACAACAAAGGGAACGTAAACATGGATGCTCACGCTACGTCACAGAACTCAACAGTAAAGCACATGCTCTGTGTGTACAAGATCCTGGGTTCAATCCCTGAAACCACAGACACTGACAAAAAAACACGTTCAAAGAAGGAAAAAAGATGTAAAGGATTACATCTGTTCAGAAAAGCCCAATCCAAGGAGGGAAAGAGTAGACTGGAAATCGCCTGGGGGCAAGACGTTATCTGTACTGAACTCCTGAGCGAACTGTCCCTCTAAGCCATCCCCTTCACAATGTGCCGAATGCTGACACGTGTCTTTCCAATGCAGTGTCTCCACTTGCCCTTTCCATGTTCTTCTATCAGCCTCTGATGAATTTTAAAATCTCTTCATTTTCCCATTTTATAGATCAGAAAACTAGATGTAACTTCAAATGGCAGCCCCTCCCCTTGTCTATAGTTAACGATGGGCTTTGCCTACACATGGTATAAAACTGTAATTCTGGGTGTGGGCACCGGGTGGTGGGTGCTGTCAGGGAAAGTCTAGACTGTGTCGGAGCTTCATAAACTGTCCGCAAAGAAATCGCCAACACATCACAAAGATTGTCTGATTGTCAGTGATGTTTTCTGGTTCAGTAAAATAACTGAGAGTGGAAGCAAAGACCCTGTCTTCCTTGGGTGGCCTTCATGCTAATGGTTTGGTGAGGCAAGCTTAGGTACTGAGTTTCAATGACTGCTTTAACTAAAATTCACCCAGAAAGCTAGTGCCATTCCCCAGCCATATCTGCTATAACAAATGCTCCTCCCATCAAATTTCTGTGTAGGGGAGTTGGGCCATAGTGCAGTGGGTTAAGCCCAAGTGGCACGAAGCACAAGGACCGGCGTAAGGATCCTGGCTTGAGCCCCCGGCTCCCCATCTGCAGGGGAGTCACTTCACAGGCGGTGAAGCAGGTCTGCAGGTGTCTGTCTTTCTCTCCCCCTCTCTGTCTTTCCCTCCTCTCTCCATTTCTCTCTGTCCTATCCAACAACGACAACATCAATAACAACAACAATAACTACAACAACAATAAAAACAACAAGGGCAACAAAAGGGAAAGTAAACAAATAAATATAAAAAAAATTTAAAAACCGTATTTGGATACATTGACCTGGTTTTCTTATGTATCCTCCGGTGTCCTGGTATTTTGTAGGTCTTACCTCGAACAAAGACATACGCGCTGTGTTGTTCATGATACTCTCCCATCCGCACACGGATTGTGTAGAGGCCCTCATCTTCCTTGTTGAGGTGAGAAAATGTCAGCGTTGCCTGATCTCCACTCCACTGTGTTCCCACCCATTTCGATGGGGAGACAGGTGCTCCTAGGGGTTTAGGATGTGAGAAAATTGGCTTCTGTTTTCCATTATTCCCTTCTTTCCCTTCCACTTCCCTCCTCTCCAGTTTGCCATCCTTCACAGGTGAAGTCACTTACCTGTGGAGGTGGTCTCTAGGGTGTTGAGCTATTTTCCATGTACTACTGATAAAAATGCTAGAATAAGGGCGAGGGGCCTGACGCTTAATCTGCAAGGCCTCAGGCAATTGAAATTATAAGGTTCCTTACTCAAAATTCAGAGAAAAAGCACAATTAAAAGTATTAAAGAATAATGCAGTCACAAGGCCTTTTACTCTAGAAATATTTACTACTTATAAAATGTACTAGGGGTGATTCAAGTTGTAAAAAAGAGAAGATAGTTTTGTCATTATTTATTCTTTTTGTTTGTTTGTTTTGTTTCCAGGGTTATGGCTGGGACTCGGTGTCTGCACCTGGAGGCTATTTTTCCCCTTTTGTTGCCCTTGTTTTTTATCGTTGTTGTTATTGCTGTCATCATTGTTGGATAGGACAGAGAGAAATGGAGAGAGGAGGGGAAGACAGAGAGGGGGAGAGAAAGACAGACACCTGCAGACCTGCTTCACCGCCTGTGAAGCGACCCCCCCCCACGCAGGTGGGGAGCCGGGGGCTCGAACTGGGATCCTTGCGCCAGTTCTTGCGCTTTGTGTCATGTGCGCTTGACCTGCTGTGCTACTGCCCGGCCCCCTTGTCATTATTTATTAATGTGATGTCTTGATTGGTAATATTTCAAACTTGATTTTCTGAGAATTTACTTATAAGGTCATCAAATTTACATATTTAACAACTTCACTTTAAACTGATACAATTGAAGGCAAGATCAGGAATTCTGAAAATTCGAGGTCATAAGTGTTCTGACAATTTCTGATTTTTTAAATATTTATTTTATTTATTTATTCCCTTTTGTTGCCCTTGTTGTTATTATTGTTGTCATCGTTGTTGGATAGGACAGAGAGAAATGGAGCAAGGAGGGGGAAGACAGAGAGGGGGAGAAAAAGACAGACACCTGCAGACCTGCTTCACCACCTGTGAAGTGACTCCCCTGCAGGTGGGGAGTTAGGGCTCGAACCGGGATTCTTCTGCTGGTCCTTGCACTTTGTGCCACCTGTGCTTAACTTGCTGCACTACCACCCGACTCCCAACAATTTCTGATTTTGGGTAATATCTTTACGCTGATGCAGCTATTACTGTAATCATTAAAGTATATACACTTATGTTATATAATGTTCCATATTTCTAGTATTATACAATTAAATTAGATTAACTTTCTGTTGAGCTATTTCAAAATTTAAAATTTTAGTACTATAGAGCTAATGTTTCCTGAGGAATTATTCATTTTTTTAATTTATTTTATTTATTTATTCCCTTTTGTTGCCCTTGTTGTTTTATTGTTGTAGTTATTATTGTTGTTGTCGTTGTTGGATAGGACAGAGAGAAATGGGGAGAGGAGGGGAAGACAGAGAGGAGGAGAGAAAGATAGACACCTGCAGACCTGCTTCACCACCTGTGAAGCGACTCCCCTGCAGGTGGGGAGCCGGGGTTCGAACTGGGATCCTTATGCCGGTCCTTGTGCTTTGCGCCACCTGCGCTTAACCCGCTGCGCTATAGCCCGACTCCCGGAATTACTCATTTTTTAAAAAGATTTACCTCTATAGGGGCCAGGCAGTGTCACACCTGGTTAAGTGCACACATTACAGTGTGACAGGACCCCAGTTCAAGCCCCTGGTCCTCACCTTCAAGGGGAAAGTTTCATAAGTGGTGAGGCAGGGCTTCAGGTGTCTCTGTCTCTGTCCCTATATCCTCCTCCCCTTTCAATTTCTCTGTCTCTATTCAATAATAAATATAAATATATACATATTTTGCCTCCAGGGTGATTGCTGGAGCTCAGTGCCTGTACCACGAATCCACTGCTCCTGGAGGCCATTTTCTCCCCTTTTGTTGCCCTTGTTGTTGTAGCCTTGTTGTGGTTATTATTGTTATTGTTGATGTCGTTCGTTGTTGGATAGGACAGAGAGAAATGGAGAGAGGAGGGAAGAGAAAGATAAACACCTGAAGACCTGCTTCACCACCTGTGAAGCGACTCCCCTGCAGGTGGGGAGCCGGGAGCTTGAACCGGGATCCTTACGCCGGTCCTTGCGCTTTGCGCCATGTGCGCTTAACCCATTGTGCTACCGCCCAACCCCAAATAAATATATTTTTTAAATTGTGAAAAAAGGTTTAACTGGAACTACTGTTTCCTCAGAACTGCTTGCTGTCCATACTGCCCCAGGCCCTTCTTCATCTTCACGACTGAAGCTCAGACTAGTCGCTTGGAGAGTTACTGCCCATCAGGGGCTAGTGGGCATGCTCCACTGTCCCACCAGATTCCATCATTTTTAATCAAGAAAATTTATTTACAGCATGAGTATTTGCAAAACAAAAGCACGTCCAGGTAATTCTTTCCATTTATTATTTGGTGACATGAAATCATAATCTCCACTAATACATTATTAAGCCCTACTACTCTGATTCATTGTAAAACTTTTTCTAAAAACATGCAGTAGGTGTTGACTGTAAACCATTAATCCCCCCAGTAAAGGGGGGAAAAAACCTTACAGCAGGTTCTCTAAGACTTTGTGAGAACTGCAGTGCTTATGGGGGTATTGCACAGAACTCTGGTGGTAGGTGTGGTATCAAATTATACCCCAGAAAGCATAACAAGTATGCAGATTCTCATGCCTGAGGCTCCAGGTTCAATCTCCCCACCCCACCCTTATGTCACCACGAGCCAGTGCTGAGCAGTGCTCTCATGAAGTAAAGAAAAGAAGAAAAGAAAAAGAAGAAAAAAAACCCTATAAACTAGAATTATACTCCTGGAGCCTTATAATCTTGTAAGCGAGTCTCAAATTACGAATGAAAGTTAAAAATCAGATGAGACATGTCATTTGATAGTTTGTATGTTCTAACTCAGACTCTCCCAGCTCCAAGGAGCAGAGCTGTGTTCTGAGAACCCACACACATCCCTGTGCCAAGCCCAGGCTGCAGCCTTCTGCTAATAAGCACCCAGCTGAGAAACCACTAAAAACTCACCATTTCTGTACCACTGGATCTCTGGCTGGAAATGTTTGATCTCAGGAGTGATAACGACACGGCAGCCTAGACTTATTGTCTCGCCCTCTCTCCCAAAAGACACATCAAATTTGTCATCAAAGTGGATCTCAAACCTGGATGCATAGCCGTACGGGGTCACAGCAACTGGGCGCAACAGAAAGAAACACCAGTCGTTTATTTTTCTCGTCAGAGACACAAACATTTAGGCATTTCTGTTGCATTATTAGTTATCCATTTTTAGACAGAAACAGAGAGACAAAGGCAGAGAGAGAATGAGAGAGTCCATAGACTGCAGTTTCCTTCGATGTGCTGGGGGCTGGGCTTGGAGCTGGCTGGCACACGTAGCAAATCAGTGCACTGTCCCCGTGGGCTATTTCCCAGCCCAGACACAAGTACTTTTAAGAAGGCAGGACACAGCCACAATCAAAATTAACCAAATCATTTGTCTGGGCAAAATTTAAGTCTCATAAAGAAATACATGGTGGGTTGGACAGTAGCACAGTGGGTTAAGCGCACATGGCATGAAGCGCAAGGACCGGCGTAAGGATCCCGCTTCAAACCCCCGGCTCCCCACCTGCAGGGGAGTTGCTTCACAAGCTGTGAAGCAGGTCTGCAGGTGTCTGTCTTTCTCTCCCCCTCTCTGTCTTCCCCTCCTCTCTCCATTTCTCTCTGTCCTATCCAGCAACAGCGACGACAGCAATGACAACAATAATAATAATGACAACAAGGGCAACAAAGTGGGAAAAATAGCCTCCAGGAGCAGTGGATTAGTAGTGCAGGCACTGAGTCCCAGCAATAACCCTGGAGGCAAAATAAAATAAGAAAAAAGAAATACATGGCACATTTACTTCTATCATTACATGAAAATGTATCCCTCTAGAAATGCTTGCTTTATTGGTGAAAGAAAGGTCACTGAACAAGTAAGATATAAACAATCAGACCCAGCTGGTCCAGAGTCAGTCCCTGGCACCAAAGCTGAGGAGTGCATAATCTGTACCTCCCTCTTGTTATTTTAAATCTTTGGTTTACTTATTATTGGACAGAGACACAGAGAACTTGAGAGGGGAGGAAGAGGGACAGAGATAGAGACAGAGACACCTGCAGCCCTGCCTCACCACTCCTGAAGCTTCCCCCTGCAGGTGGGGACCAGGGACTTGAGCCAGGGTCCTTGTGCACTGTGATGTGTGTGCTTAACCAGGTGCGCCACTGCCTAGCCCCCATTTAAAAAAAAACGATTTATTTATTCATGAAAAAGATAGGAGGAGGGAGTCGGGCAGTAGCACAGCGGGTTAAGTGCACATGGTGCAAATCACAAGGAACAGCTCAAGGATCCCGGTTCGAGCCCCGGCTCCCCACCTGCAGGGGAGTCGCTTCACAGGCGGTGAGGCAGGTCTGCAGGTGTCTGTCTTTCTCTCCCCCTCTGTCTTCCCCTCCTCTCTCCATCTCTCTCTATCCTATCCAACAACGATGACATCAATAACAACAATAATGACCACAACAATAAAAAAAAATAGGAGGAGAGAAAGAACCAGACGTCACTCTGCTACATGTGCTGCCAGGGGGGTCGCTTCCCAGGCGGTGAAGCAGGTCTGCAGGTGTCTTTCTCTCTTCCTCTCTGTCTTCCCCATCTCTCTCCCTTTCTCTCTGTCTTAAAATGACGACATCTCCCTTTCTCTCTGTCCTAGACAATGACGACATCAACAACAACAACAGTAACTACAACAACAATAAAACAACAAAGGCAACAAAGGGGGAAAAACCGAATTAAAAAAGAGAACAGAACAGCTACCAGCAATAGGAGAGGAAATAGGCACAGCACTGTTAAAGCCCTACTACTCTGATGCAGTGTAAAACTTTTTCTAAAAAAAAGCAGAGCAGCCGCAGGAGCCTGTGACAGGGCATGCACCGGCCTCAGCACTGGAGCCCGTCTCACTGTGCTGTGCTTGAAGTGGAGGCGACACTCAGTAAACCAGCGCTTGAACTTACAGCTGAGGGGCGAGGTGGAAGGCCCCGCGTGGTAGTAAGTCTCGTCATACTCTCCCTTGTATCCTGGAGGCAGAAAAGCACGGGGTCGTGTGAAGAGTTTCATCTTTGCTGTTTTTAGGAAGGGAAGAATTTTTAAAAACTTTAAGGAAAACAAGTCCAGCAAACCTACTCTTTACCACAACTGAAGCGTAAGCTGAAAGCTCTCCTTTGGCATTCATCGCTGAGGCCCGGTACTGAGCTGTGTCTTCAAAGTCACATCTGGAAGAACAGTGGGAGTGAGCGGCCCGCGGAGTGCTGCTCCTGGCAGCCCTCCCCGTTGCCCCAAGGTCTCTGCTAAGACGGCAGACTGCAGGTCAGTGGCTGGTGCGCGGCTCCTTGCAGCTCTTACAGCCACCATCGCTGGCGTGTGATAGTCTGCTGCTGTTCTCCACACTTCAGGGCTCCAGGACGACTTGCTCACATGGAGACAGAGAGACAGAGGGGGTGGGGAGAGAGAGTGAAAGAAACCGCCGTGCTCAGCTGGCGGGAGCAAAGTCAGGCCTGTGTAGGGCACGGCCCCAGCAGGCTAGAGCTGACCAGGACTAAACTGAAGGCATCTTTCCTTACACTGATCATTTAAAGATCTACTGGCTATATTGGAGATGCACAAATAATACCTGGGGACAATCAGAGGAGATCCCTGAGGTTAGTACATTGTGACAACAATTACGGCAGTGAGTGTGACAAGACTAAAAACGGCCTAGGAGCAGAAGCTGCTGTACTGGGAGGCTTTCAGAAAAAGAGCTACTTGTCACCATTATAGTTTCTCAATTAGCTAGACTCGGACCAAAAGCCAGAACTATGGGTGGCTTGTCACATGAGTGGCAGCCTGTGTCTCCATCTAAATATAAAGAGGCCCCATTGCTGGCCCTCACCCACACACCCCTGCTTCCACTTACAGGCATTCGTGATGAGTATTAGGCTGTGCAGTTAAATAGCTGATGTTGGGATATATGGGTAGAAGTAAGCAAACTTTCATTAGCTAAAAGTTAGTGAACTTTCATATATGCAAAGGTTAATGAGAAGAGAACTCCCATGGTGTGTGCTTGCTTTGCAGCAGAAGGTTTCTTTAGATGGATAGCCTACTATGATCTAGTCAGACCCATCCAAGAATGGGTTAAGAAGAAAAGTTATTAGGTTTAGCTCCAGAGAAAAATGTTTATGCAGACAGAAGGTCAGAACAGGGAGACGGTCAAAACACAGAGGGAACTTTCAAGGGGAAATTTAGACTACTCAAGACCAAGGGAACTTTCAAGGGAAGATTTAGGCTATCCCAGTGCCCAGAAACTTTCAAGGGGAGATCAGGATGCCCCAGACCTAGGGAACTTTCTAAAGAAAACATGCTAATAATAATAATAATAATAATAATAATAATAATAATGTTGTTTAAGGTTACTCCTGATGTTAATGAAAACAATTATACATGATGTCATCTGTATCCTTGATGTTAATGAAAATAATCTTACATAATGTCAACTAGAACCGGGCAAAAGGTGTTTCAATAATAAACTTCTGCAGACAGAGGACAGAGACGCCTCTCTCCTGCACCTGAAGCAGCTGATGTGTCTCTCACTTCATCTTGCTGACTCCCCCTTTCCTTCAGGGACTCTGAATGACTTTCACTGGGGCCGGCTCCCAGCACTCAGTGAAGTCTCCTGCTACGTGGTGGGGGTCAGGGTTGAACAGGGGTCACATGTGTGACGAAACAGCACACTACCCACGTGAGCAACTGTGCAGCCCCTCCCTGTGAGCCTCTACTGTTCAGGAGACCTCCTGGATTCCAGAGGACCACGACAGAAAGGGAGCAAAGGACCTGCAGTTTACTATGACCTACCTAGCCTAGGGATATGTAGAATGTCTCTTCCAGGGGGCCAGGCGGTGACGCATCTAGATAAGCCCATACATCATAGTGCAAAAAGACCTGGGTTCAAGTCCCTGGTCCCCACCTGCAGGGGGAAAGCTTCACGAGTGGTGAAGCAGGGCTGCAGGCGTCTCTCTGTCTCTCTCCCTCTTTACCTTCCCCACTCCTCTCTCTTGATATCTCTCTGTCTGTATCCAATAATAAGTAAATAGTTTAATCAAACACTCAATCACATCGTGCTGGAGTTACTGTGGCCTTTGTTGAAGTGCATCATCAAGCAAAGCATGTGCCCATCGCCCATTCTGGCCATAGCACTGAGGAACAGAGGAGAGGACAGTCACTGATGGCAGCTGTGAGGCTTCTCCCTTGCCAACACACATAGACCCTGACACCCTCTTACGCATTGATCTCCAGAGTGTGCATTCCATATCGACTTTCAATGATATATTTTCCAGGGTTTGCATGGATATTTATTGGCACCTGGTTTTTATACCTGCAAGACAACAGAAACAAAGTGAAGTAAGTTGCAGTATAAGACAAAGCTGTTTCAAATACATAAGTCTTGTTTACAGAGGCACCTATAAACACAGTACTGAGCTTAGCAGCAGTATCTGCAGCTAAGATTGGGCAGACAAGTTTTTCTTTTAACTTTTAAACTATTTATTTATTTTTCCCTTTTGTTGCCCTTATTTTTTCTTGTCGTCGTTGTTGGATAGGACAGAGAGGAATGGAGAGAGGAGGGGCAGACAGAGGGGGAAAAAAAGACAGACACCTGCAGACCTGCTTCACCGCCTGTGAAGCAACTCCCCTTCAGGTGGGAAGCTGGGGACTCAAACCGGGATCCTTACACCGGTCCTTGAGTTTTACACCACCTGTGCTTAACCCACTGTGCTACCACCTGACTCCCGAGCAGGCAAGTTTAAACCTACAGTAGATTGAACCAGGTACAGTAGGAATAAAAAGCCTCCTGGTGAATGTGCTTCCTTTTCTCCAGCGTGAACATTATATTTAAGAAGGCAACTGTTGACAGTACTGTGGCTGAATGTCAAATGCATAATGTGGAGTGGAGAATCCGACATGAAGAGAGTGTACAATATAATTTACGAGACAAAAAAGGAAAGGAAAAAGAAAAACAATTAATGCTGCCAGAAAGCAGGAGAGTGATTTCTCCAGGAAGTGAGAGCGCACAGAGGCTACAGATAACGCTTGTTTTTCAGATGTGTGTGCATGTTTGCTGTGTGTGTATATTAATTGTAAGAGGTCTTACAAGAAAATCTTGATTGTTTTGACACAACAGAGAAGATTTTGTGTTTGAATTTTATTACTGGCCGCCTGTGTAGGATAAAACAAAACATTCTTCCTGTTAACATTCTTACATGCTGTTAAAAAAAATGTATCATATTGAAACATTTAAGTGTTTTGTTTTGTCTTAAGTAAAGCACATACAATTCTTGACTTCACTGACTTTTGTTGTGATCCCAACAGGAATTGGAACCATCAGCCTACAAATGGCGGCTGAGCATGCTCACAAAGGAACATGGGTTCAGGGCTATGGAAGCGGGGACTTGCAGCTGAGCCGCTCTCTCTTGACTGGGTGGCCCTCATCACAGCACTCTCCTGCTGGTGTGACTCCGGACTGATCCTGATCTCTTCACGTGGTGATCTTGGGTAGCTTAGTTTCGAATTTTGGGCTTTTGCCTATTTTCTTAACTCAGCTTCTCCCCTCACGTTTACAGTGATTTATATGAATAAACCTCACGTTTGTTTAACCTTAAATGGAGCCACGTGTTGTTTACAAGAGAATTTTAAATGTCAATCAAGAAAAATCCTGAAAACAGCAGTAGAAAGATTGCCTTTTCTGACTGTGCCCTAGCTGTTCAGGCCTGACAGTCCTCAGAGGGTGGGTCTGCACAGGGTTCCTCCTGGAAGTGGCCCTATGTAGGGAGTAGCAGTGCTTTGAAATAGATCCCTTTCCGGTTGAGGAAGCCAAGGCAGGGACGTGTTAAACACTTGTGCTGACCCACACAACTAGGGGCAGCAGAGGCCTTAGTCATGATCCAGGTGGTGTGACTCCTAACAACACGTGAGCGTTCCCGTCCCCAGCTGTTCTCTATCTAGTGTATTTCTTCGATTTCTTCAAATCTGGGGAAAGGTTATGAGGGAGTTTAGGACCAGGAAAAAAAAGAGAGTAAATCATCTGTAGTTAGTTCCTTTCTTCCAAAACACAGTATTTTTACACACACATACACACACACACACACACACACACACACACACACTCCATGCCTTATCGCCCTAAAGTACACACACATACACCCTCCATTCCCCTAAAGTACATATTCATTTTCCATACTTTTTAGTGTATCATCCTCCTCCACACAGGAAACCCCAGTTCACTCCAGGTTCAGATCACGTGCTGTTTCTTCACACTCCTCTCTAAAATCGCACAGTGATTCTGCTGCCTTTACACATGAGGTGAACTTGGTTTAAACTTCAAGGTGGAACATTTCTTGAGTTTTATCTGGATGTGTGTCTACTACTATTCTACTACGCTGTCCCTTCCTTGAAGGTGAGCATCTGATCTGCAATTACTTCTAGTCCCGCTTTCATGCAAGAATGAATCGTAAGTAAATACTGAGCACTAAGTATTTGTTCAGCTGGACTGAAGAGTTCTCGTGTAACACACTGTGCAATTGTAGCTTCATAATAGTGGGTGGAATTAACAGAGTTCTGACAGACACACACTTCATGAAGTGGATGATTTCAGATGTATACATGCAAAGAAAGTAAGTGAAAGCTTTTTGTATCTTGGTGACCTCAAAAGTGGAATGAGAGAATTTGGACTAGCTTAAGAATTACACACTTCTCACTAGAGAAATGCCAGTTAAAACCCCACTGAGATCCCATCTCTCCCCTGAGAGAAGGGCTTCCATCAACACACCAGGAAACGGCACACCAGGTGCTGGAGAGGCTGAGGGGAAAGGGACTCTGCTCCACTGCTGGTGGGAATGCAGACTGGGGCAGCCCCTTTGGGAGGCTGTGTGGACAGTCCTCGAGCAAATAAACATGGAGTCGCCTCATGACCCAGCAATCCCTCTCAGGCGTTTATCCAAAGACTGTGAAACAACGTCTCTGTAGGGACCCCTGTGCTCATAGCTCATTCTTCACAACAGCCAGAGTGGAGGCAGCCCAGATGCCCGTCATCAGAGAACTGGCTAAAGAAGCTGTGGGCTATATACTCCATGGAATACCACTCTGCAGTCAAAATGGATGCTAGTGCGTCCGTATATACTCCATGGAATATTACTCTGCAGTCAAAACGGATGCTAGTGCGTCCGAATATACTCCATGGAATATTACTTGCAGTCAAAACGGATGCTACTGTGTCCGTATATACTCCATGGAATACCACTCTGCAGTCAAAACGGATGCTAGTGCGTCCATATATACTCCATGGAATATTACTCTGCAGTCAAAACAGATGCTAGTGTGTCCTTATATACTCCATAGAATACCACTCTGCAGTCAAAACAGATGTTATTGTGTCCTTTTGAACAAAAATGGATAGAACTGGAGATGACTATACCCAGTGAAATAAGTAAAGAGATGAAAGATAAGTACCAGATAGTTTCATTCACATATGGAATCTAGAGATCTGATTGACATGAACTTGGGGGAGGGGAGCAAGAAACTATTTCTGAGACTTGTTATCTTTGGGAAATGAAAGTGTGCAGACAGAGGACTTTGTGAGTGTGGTGTGATCTTATATCCTTGTAATCGACTATTAATCACAAATAAAAATTAATTTTCAACAGAATTACAGTTGTGTGCCAGGCATAGTGACATGGACCCACACAGAAAGCACTGCAGCTCCCTTGCCAGCCCAGAAATAGCCTTAGGCAGCTGTCTTGCCACAGGGAACCCGGCCACAGAACCACTAGGTGAGAGATGCCTATAAAAAGAGAGCTTCTGGCTGCTCTTAATTTCAAACATTGCTCATTTTGACAAGCGACAGAACGGGGCCTATTAACTGGCAAGCTCCCTGTAGGGTCTGTCTGGGTGATTTAGGAAATCGCACACTCAGTTCTTCTGGTTCAGGGTTTCCATGTCTGTTTTCAGTAGTTCCTTTAAGCAGAGAAATATGGCCAGCTCTACAGGAAGTTCTAAAAGGAACTTTTAGAACTTTTATAAACACACACACACACACACACCCAAGACCTATATAAAACAATGAAACTGAAATATCTTAAATATGCAATTTCACTAAATGTCAATGATCTGAAGTCACCCATCAAAAAGCACAGAGTAGGAATGTGAATCAAGAAACATGACCCAACCATATGCCATCTGCAGGAGACCCACTTGACCAGCCAGGACAAAAATAGGCTCAAAGTGAAAGGATGGAAAACCATACAAGCTAATTGACCTCAAAAAAAAAAAAAAAAAAAAAAAAGGAGGACAGCTGTACTCGTATCTGATATAACTGACTTCAAAAGAGTTAGAGCAATAAAAGAGAAGGCTAGACATTATTGGACATAGTGCCCAGGGGGTCAGTCAGCCAAAGGAGCGCACAGGAATCAGCATCTAGACTCCAAATGAAGGGTACAGCAAAATACAATAATAAGAGAGATAAGAAGGAACTGCAGTAGAAATACAATAATAGTATGGGGCTTATCTTCCCGTTCTCTCCAGCAAACAGATCAACACGGCAGAAAATTCATAAGGAATAAAGAGGTTGAGGCCTGGCTAAATGCAGAGTACTAAGCGCAAGAACCTGTTCAAGGATCCGGGTTCAAGCCCCCACTCCCCACCTCCGGGGGTGGGGACGCTTCACACGTGGTGAAGCAGATCTATCTGCAGGTGTCTTTATCTCTCCCTTTCTATCTCCCTCCCCTCTCTCTGTCCTATCCAATAGGAGCAGATCTGCAGGTGTCTTACTCTCTCCCTCTCTATCTCCCTCCCTCTCTCTATCCTATCTGATAGGAGCAGCAGATCCACAGTGCCAGCACCAAGCCCCAAAGATAACCCTGGAGGCAAGAAAGGAAGAAGGGGGGGCAAGAAACTGAGTGAAGAGATGGGTAGGGCAGGCCTACTGGGCATCTTCAGAGCTCTTCAGCGCCAGAATATGCATCCCTCCTGAGTCTGTGTGGAACGCTCTCCTGGAGAGACCTATGCTAGACCACAGCACTAGCATCTCTAAGTCCAGAAACAGGAGACTCATTCCAAGCGTCTTCTCAGACCACAGTGGAATTACACTAACAGTCAGCAACAAGCAGAAAATTAGAGAAAAACCCAGAACATGGAACTCAGTGGTACAGTACTTACTAACTACTGAGCCCAAGAGAAAATTTAGACGTTCCTAGAAACAGATGAAAATAAAGACACAAGGGAGCCGGGTGGTGGCACACTGGGCTAAGCACACACAGTACTAAGCACAAGGACCCCAGCAACAATGGGGTTTGAGGGGGACACTTCACAGGCGGTGAAGCAGGTCTGCAGGTGTCTTTTTCTACCCCTCTATCTCCCCTTCCTCTCTTGATTTCTCTGTCCTATCCGATAAAGTGGAAAGAAAAAAAAAAAAAAAAAAGGCCTCCGAAGCAGTTGATTTGTGGTGCAGGCACCGAGCTCCAGTGACAACCCTGGAGGGGGACGCAGCTAAAGCAGTACTAAGAGAGAAAGTCATAGCCATGCAGGAACACGGCAGGAAATAAATCATTCAAACAAACAGCTCACCTTCACACCTCAAGGATTTAGAAAAAGAATGGAAATCCAAACAAGCAGAAGGAGCAAAATGATAAGAACTAGAGTGGGAATAAATGACATTGAGAACAAATAATCGGGAGTCAGGCGGTGACGCAGTGGGTTAAGCGCACGTGGCACAAAGCACAAGGACCGGCACAAGGATCCAGGTTCGAGCCCCTGGCTCCCCAACTGCGGCGGTGAAGCAGGTCTGCAGGTGTCTGTCTTTCTCTCCCCCTCTCTGTCTTCCCCTCCTCTCTCCATTTCTCTCTGTCCTACCCAACAACGACAACATCAATAACAACAATAATAACTACAATACTAAAATAACAAGGACAACAAAAGGAAGTAAATAAACATAAAAAAAAAGAAAAAAAACAATCAATGAAGCTAAGAGCTGGTTCTTTCAAAGGATAAAAAAAATTGACAAACCAGAAGCCAGGCAGTGGTGCACCTGGTTAATCACACACATTACAGTGTGCAAAGATGCAGGTTCACGTCCCCAGTCCCCACCTGCAGGGGGAAAGCTTCATGATTGGTGAAGCAGGGCTACAGGTGTCTCTGTCTCTCTCCCTCTCTATTTCTCCCTTCCCTCTCAATTCCTCTCTGTCTCTATCCAATAATAAATAAATATAAATATTTTTAAAAGATTTAAAAACAAAAAAAATGAGATTCTCCTGAACAGACTCACTAAAAAAACAAAAGGGGTGAGGAGAAGAAAACCCAAATGAATCATATACTGTAAACAAAAAAGGGAAAGATCACAGTAGAAATCCAAAATAGCAGCTGAGGCTTCAGTGAACAGCTATATGCCACCAAACTAGAGAAGCTGGAAAGGATAGGTGAGTTCTTAGAAGCATATAACCTCCTGAGACTGAAACAGGGGTAACTGGAAAGCAAACAGAATAATTACAATCAAAGACACTCAGACAATATTAAGGGCTGGGGAGACAATATAATGGATATACAGAGACTCTCACACCTGGGGTTTCAAAGTCAAAGTTCAAACCCTTGCACCACCAGAAGCCAGAGCTGAACAGTGTGCTGGTAAAATAGATAGATAGATAGATAGATAGATAGATAGATAGATAGATAGATAGATAGATAAAGGAAAGAAAATAAAAAGGGGGCAGGTGGTGGCGCACCCGGTTGAGCGCACATGTTACAGCGCACGAGAACCCAGGTTTGAGCCCCTGGTCCCCACCTGCAGTGGAAACGCTTTGCAAGTGGTGAAGCAGGGCTGCAGGTGTCTCTCCCTCTTTATCTCCCCCTACCCTCTCAATTTCTGGCTATCTTTATAAATTTATAAATAAAGATAATAATAAAAAAAGAAAGACTATTTTTAAAAAAAACTCTCCAACAACAAAAGTCCAGGACCAGATGGTTCCTTCCACAAGTGAACTCTATAAATTTTTCAGGAGGAGCTAGTAACTATACCTTTCAAGTTCTTCCAAAATACCAAGGGCACAGGGATATTCTCTGACACCTTCTATGAAGTCAACACCTCCCTGATATCAAAAATGGGCATGACACAACAATAAAACAAAATTACAGACCAATACCTCTGGTGAACATGGATGCTAAGAAATTAAATACAATTCTAGTAAATCAGGTACAATAGTGCATTTAAAAGATGGTACACCATGACCAGATAGGATTTATCCCAGGAGTGCAGGCTGGTTCAATATACACAAGTCAATAAACAAAACACACATGAGCACTTCAGTAAATTCCGAGAAAGCCTTTGATAAGATTCAATGTCTTTTCATGATGGGAAATATTAGAAAGAATGAGGGTAAACAGGAAACTCCTCAAACTAGTAAAGCATTAAGTCAGGAGAGAAAACATTTTCTGTTTGCTCTGTATATATTTGATAGTTCATTTATTTTTGGAAAGTGAAATTCCAAACCGACCAACCATAAACTAATGTTGGGGAGTAGTCCATACCCTGGGATCATTTACTAAAGATTTCTGTAAGTCTTATGGACATTCAGATGTGGTCCATTCTTTTGAACGTCCATGTGGAGTGTTTGAACTATCAGCTGATGACCTTCACTGTACTAAAAAGATTTTAGCCGTGAGGCTGCCGCCGTTCCTAAGCTTGTTGGCATTCGAGCCAGCTCCTGTTCGCAGCCAGTGGCTTTGCTGGGTCCTTACCATTCCAGGGCTTCTTCAGGCAAGTTCCAGAATGCAGAAAGATCACCCACCCTTAGACCAGCCTGTGACCTCCTGGGAAAGCCACTAGCTGAGGGAGCCTCTTCACCAAAGCAGCTGGTTTCTGCTCCACACGTCTATCTCCTTCTGTGCTGACAAAGTGCTCTGTGCCATGGTTTGTCTCACTGGCGCTACAGCAGCGTCTTCTGCAGCTGGTTTCTCTAATGAACCCAAAGCCTAAGTAGCCGTGTGTGTGTGTGTGTGTGTGTGTGTGTGTGTGTGTGTGTGTGTGTGTGTGCATGTGTGTGCGTGTGTGTTTGTGTGTGCATGTGCGTGTGTGTGCGTGTGTGTGTTTGTGTGTACATGTGCGCGTGTGTGCGTCTGTGTGTGCGTATGTGTGTGCATGTGTGTTTGTGTTCGTGCATGTGTGGGGGTGTGTGCGTGTGGGTGTGTGTCTGTGTGCATGTGTGTGTGTCTGTGTGCATGTGTGTGCATCTGTATGTGCGTCTGTGTGCGTGTGTGTGCGCACACGTGCGTGTGTGCATATGTGTGTGCACGTGTGTGCACGTGTGTGCGTGCATGTGTGCGTGTGTGTGTGTTCAGACAGGATACAGATTTAGTGTGTGATTAACGAAGGGACATGATGTCTAGGGCTCTCAGGAGACAGGACCAACGGCTTATGCGGGGCCCATGGCTGGGGATGGATTGGAGCCCACAGCCATCTGCAGGGAAGCCCTTTTCAGCCACCAGGTCTTGGCATTCAAATGCATTAAAGGTGGTGAAGCTCTTTTTCCTGGAGATAGGGGTCTTCTAGCAGCCAGGGGACTTGAGCCCAGGCCTGTGTGGAACGTCAGTCACATCCTCCTGTCCTGCAGCTTGGTGCAGATGGACCTGAGCACCTAGTCAATATGGAGCCTGGCTACCATGCCCTGGGGATTTCCAAATACACCCACATACATGTTTGGACTAAGTTTGGGGACACAAGTGGTCAGGCATGAAATGAATATTTCAGTGGGAAGGGCTATGTCCAAGGTCCTTCAGGGCATCCTGTGCAAGAAACAGGCTGCACACACTACTGTCTGCACAAACTCGACTGCTCGCAGCCATTGCGCGCTGTGCTCTGAGTTTCTGAGAGTCATTTCACCTGTGAGGACTGACGAGTGACCCAGGGTCCTGGCCCTTCGCACTCTCTGGGTGCCCTCCAGATTACCCAGGAGCATTCACATTGACGTGGTCAGGAATATGGGCTGGTGAAAGAGCAGCTGCTGTCTGTTCGTGTCCTTTGTTGCATTGCAGGGACTGGAAACTTGGAGCCAAAGCCTTTTGGAAAGGGCTATGAGGGAGCTGAGCCCTGGGCCACGTATGCCTTTGAGAAGACATGACCACTCTCAACTGCTAAAGCAGATACTGCGAGACTGCCCCAAGCACGCCTACAGATTTATCCCTGTGGCTGATCTTTTTCTATTCAGAGAGGCCCTTCCTAATTAAAGCTGGGCCTTTAACAGGAAGGGAATCTGGGACCTCCATGCAGTTGAAAATTCCCACATATAGCTTTCAGTTGCCCGTAAGCATAACTACCAACAGTCTGCTGTTGACCTGGAACCTTCCTATAGCAGTAACTGTGCATTAACGATGTCTTGGAAGTTATGTGTTACGAACTGTATTCCTACAATAAAATTTCAAAAGAAATCATAAGCAAGAAAGAATCTATTTACATATGTGTATATATAAATATACTGTTCGCTGATACTGTAAGTTCACATCACCTATTTATAGAAAATCCGGGTATAAGCAAACTCATGGAATTCAAATTCATGTTGCTCAAGTTATTGAATCTATGAAGTTCAAATGTATGCTGTATTTCTCTTATTCTTGCACTCAGTGCCATTACCTGGAAACTGTAGTACCAAAAGGGTTTAAAAGTCAGTGAGATAAGCACTAAAAAGCTTGGTTCTTATTTGGGTTGTGGGTTTCCTGCTCACTGAAGAGAAGAATGTACAGCACATGTAGTAACAATATTGTAAATAAATGAGACTTTCGTTTAGTAGTTATTTCTTAAAAGGCAACATGTGGGGTTGGGTCTGCATAGTGGTTATGCCAGGGATTTTCTTTTCTTTTTTTTTTTAAAAAGAATTTATTTATTAATAAGAAAGATAGGAGGAGAGAGAAAGAACCAGACATCACTCTGGTACATATGCTGCTGGGGATTGAACTTGGGACCTCATGCTTGAGAATCCAGTGCTTTATCCACTGCGCCACCTCCCAGACCACGCCAGGGATTTTTCAAGCCTGAGGCTCTGAGGTCCCAGGTTCAGTCCCCAGCACTGAACTAGAAAAAAAAATTGCTCACTAATACCAAGTAGAAGGTACACTAATACCAAGTAGAAATTAATTGCCAGAAGAGATTTCACCTTGAGCAGAGGAAGCTCAAGTCCCAGGCTCTGTTGCCAGCACAGCTACTATAAGGATCTAGGCCAAGTTTATGCTACCAGCTTTCTTGATATGTTTTGTAGAGTGACTCCCAAACTATATAAACTTCAAGCCACAGAAAATCTAGATATGACCTTATTTACTGCTGCAGCCAATTTTCTGTCCAAATATGCAAGAGCTTCCGTCTGTAGAAAATCATAGTGAACTATTTACTTAACTTTCCACCAGTTCTTTTCTTTTGTCCACCAAGGTCTCATGCCTACATGATTCCACTGGTCCCAGTGGAGTATTTTTTTCCTTTTCATCTCCAGACAGAATTGGAGAGAGAGAGGGCAGAGAGATAAGAGATACTACAAGGGAGTCGGGTGGTGGCGCAGTGGGTTAAGTGCATGTGGTGCAAAGCTTAAGGACCGGCATAAGGATCCCAGTTTGAGCCCCCGGCTCCCACCTGCAGGGGAGTCCCTTCACAGGCGGTGAAGCAGGTCTGCAGGTGTCTGTCTTTCTCTCCCCCTCTGTCTTCACCTCCTCTCTCCATTTCTCTCTGTCCTATCCAACAACGACAACAACAATAATAACTACAACAATAAAACAACAAGGGCAACAAAAGGGAATAAATAAATAAATAAAGAAAGAAAATTTTTTTTTAAAAAAAGAGTTACTACAATACTGTGCCACTGTTAAGTATTAAAGTCTGTTGCTTCAATTGCAGAGCTGTTTCCCTGGCCTTTAATTATTTTAATAAGGGCAACACTGGGGGCCAGTGGTGGCGCACCTGAATACACATTACTGTGTGCAAGGACCCAGGTTCACTCCCCTAGCCCCCACCTGCATGGGGAAAGCCTCACAAGTGGTGAAGCAGGGCTGCAGGTGTCTCTCTGTCTCTCCCTTCCCTCTCAATTTCTGGCTCTCTCTATCCAATAAATAAAGATAATAAATTTTTTATTTAAAAAAAAGGGGGCAACGTTGCTCTGGTTACTAAACAATGCCCATATTGTAGTGGAAGGAATTTTTATTGAATTTTTATGATACCTAGCAATTATATAGACATACTTTCTATTATTATTATTATTATTATTATTAGGATTATTCCTGGGATTTAGTGCCTGCACATGAATCCACCATGCTAGTGACCTTTTTCCTTTTTCTTTTCTTTATTTGATAGAGACAAAAAATTCAGAGGGGAGGGGAAGATAGAGACAAAGAGGCACCAGCAGCACTTGCTTTCATCACTTGTGAAGCCTCCCCTTACAGGTGGGGAGGTCGAACCTGGTTTCTGGCACATAGTTGTGTGTGTGACCAGGTGCACCACTGCCCAGCCCCCAAGTTTCTTTGCATGTAAATATGTTTATTAGGTCATGACACTTTATATAGATAAAGACCCACTCACAGAATGAGTTTATTATGCACCATAATACACACCAGACTAGCCTTTCTTCCTGTACATAAAACATTTTCCCAGCAACCGTTCTTCATTATTTAAGAAAAGCTTGGGAGTTGGGTTAAGCGTATGTGGCGCAAAGCGCAAGGACCGGAGTAAGGATCCCGGTTCGAGCCCCCGGCTCCCCACCTGCAGGGGAGTCGCTTCCCAGGCGGTGAAGCAGGTCTGCAGGTGTCTGTCTTTCTCTCCCCCTCTCTGTCGTCCCATCCTCTCTCCATTTCTCTCTGTCCTATCTAACAACGACGACATCAATAACAACAACAACAATAATAATAACCACAGCAATAAACCAAGAAGAAGAAAGTTTGTCCACACTTGTGCATGTTTCCTTTGACTGTTGCATAATGACGATGACATATATGTTCACTAGAGAGAACTTTTACTTCGTTTAATGATTCAACAAGTAGTTTTCATAAAATAACATACCATGTGAGACGGGGTTCTGGCCAGCCTGACACAGAACAGTGCAACTTGACACTTTCTTTCTCCCACACAGTGTGGGAGCGAGGCTCAATGACAAACTCTGGAGAGTGGAGAAGGCTGTCCTCATTCAGCTTTCTGTGATAGGCCTCAACTTCTTCTAGCTGAAAAAGACAGATGTCACAAACTCAAAGTAGCCTATGCTACAGAAAGAACAAGTGGAAGGAGCCGGATATGACCCCCATCTGAAAACTCTGTATGTCTGAGGCCCAAAGGCCCCAGGTTCAATCCCTTCCACCACCATATGCCGAGCTGAGCTGTGTCCCGGTTCCTTTCTCTGAAAAGTAAGTGAACATCTGAAAGCAAAGAGGAAATAGCACACAGACGTCCGTGCTGTCACTTTTTCACTTGATGTTTTGCCATTGTGTTCGTATCAAAGGCACTCTCCTCATCCTGTTTCAAAGCAGGAGTACTTAGGTTTTGGTTTTGGTTTTACATTTTAAAACACTTAATGCCTAAGCAACATATTTCAGTCTCTGCAGGTGGTTTTTCGGTTTTTTTGGGGTTTTTTTCGAAAACTTACTTTATTAGAGGGAACCAGTGGTTTACAAGACAGTCACCACATATGTGCAATTCCTTATCTCCCCACAGTAGGTGTCTGCACACTAACCCGACCACCCAACTCGGTCTTCCTTCTACATGTGCACTGGGGGCCACTGAGAGACGGGCAGATAGTCCGGCTGACAAAAAGACGAGAGCACTGCTCTGCCTGCCGATGCAGCGCCAGGAGGCCTCAACCATGCCAGGCATGTGCTCTACAGCTGTCTACTTCCCTGACCCCTGAAAGTGGGTTTCCCAAGATAATCTGAAATGGGGGATCCGGGGTGGCACATCTGGTAGAGTATACAGATCTGTGTTCAAGCCCCACGTCCCCATCTGCAAAGGAAATGCTTTACAAGTGGCGGAGCAGTGCTGAAAGTGTCCTTCCTTCTCTGTGAAAAGAAAAACAAGGTGGTGGGGGACACAGCATACGGTGATACCAGCAAAGAGACGCTGATGCCTGAGGTTCTGAAGTCTAAGTTCAGTCCCCCGCAGCACCATAAGCCAGAGCTGAGCAGTGCTCTGGTTAAAAAGATAAAAAAAGGCCACATGTAGGAATGGAGTCACTGTGCAGGCACTGAACTCCAGTGGTATCTCTGGTGGCAAGAAAATAGAAAGGACTCTGAGACCTTAATCTATATAAACCTAAAATTTCATGGGGTTTAAAACCACTGAATTTGTTTCTGTTTGATGTATACATTTTTGATGTCTGTCTCTTTATTTTGTCTACAAACGACCCAAATGTCCCCGTGTAAAACAGCTAACTCTCCCCCTCCACCACATGCTCGCAGGCATTCATTCCTGCACGCACGGCTACTTGTCCAAGCACACCGTCTTTTCTTACAGTTTTCCTCAACGACAGGCGTTCTGCTTTTTCTCGAACTGCGACTTTCCTGGACTTCTTCTCAAAAGTTTCTTCCTGCTGAAATGTGCTCGTAGACTGTTTGGAGACTGTGGACTGTTTGCTTGATGTGATCCCTTCTTCACTAGCAAGAAGATTCCTCTGGGCTATATAGGCGGCAGCTTCTTTAATTCTTTCTTCTTCTGTGCCTGTGATTCCACTGACATGCATTTGACTAAAAGACAATGACAGCAGAATGTGCAAATCATGTGTGGCAGTGATAAGATTGCCTGACATTGCTAAGCTCAGAGTAGCATACCTCTGTCGTTGTGGGCCATGCCCAGAGAAAACCCAGCATAGAAAAATCTGGTAAAGCAGGAGCTAGCTCATCACGTGTGGCGTTGATCTACCCCTAACAAATGATGACAGAAGCAACAGTGCACATCACAGTCCTGTGATTTCTGCACGACCGGCTCATTTGAGCTCCCTGATGGCCCTATACGGAAAGCTGTGTCACTGCTATAGAGACCTGTAGTCACAAAGCTTAAGGACATCGGCCACGTGCCCGGGATTATCTCACTAGCTCCCCTGGAGCATTTCAATATGATTCGTCCTGGGCAGATCCAGTGGCTCAGCGGCAGTGTATGGTCCTTGTGTAAGGTCTCAGGTAGGATTCCTTACCTCACCTGAGAGCGTTAGGGACTATTCAAGGGAATGATGTGGATGCAAGAGTGACGCCCTGGCCTCTCTCTACCTCTACCTTTTAACAAGCGCACAGTGCAAACCGGGCTGAGGCAGCAACTCGGCAGTGCGGAGCATGGGTGAGGTCCCGGATCTGCTTCTATCTCTGCTTTAAAAAATTACTCTAGTGGTCCAGGAGGTTGCGCAGTGGCTAAGGCACTAGACTTTCAAGCATGTGATCCTGAGTTCAATCCCTGGCAGCACATGTACCAGAGTGATGTCTGGTTCTTTCTCTCTCTCCCCTATCTTTCTCATAAATAAATAAATAAAATCTTTTTAAAAAATTACTCTATAGCAAATAACTTCGTTTCTGTGCCAGTGAGCCTGAGGAAAAGACTGTGTTCTTGACTGGATTTTGTGGCTGAGCTGCTGTGATGTCTTACCCAGAGAAGCTGCATGTATAAAACTCTGTGTCCGGGGGGTCGGGCTGTAGCGCAGCAGGTTAAGCGCAGGTGGCGCAAAGCACAAGGACCGGCATAAGGATCCCGGTTCAAACCCCGGCTCCCCACCTGCAGGGGAGTCACTTCACAAGCGGTGAAGCAGGTCTGCAGGTGTCTATCTTTCTCTCCTCCTCTCTGTCTTCCCCTCCTCTCTCCATTTCTCTCTGTCCTATCCAACAATGACAACAACAATAATAACTACAACAATAAAAGAACAAGGGCAACAAAAGGGAATAAATAAATAAAATAAATATAAAAAAAAACAAAACTCTGTGTCCATGAGGGATCTCCTCTCTCTCTCTCTCTCTCTCTCTCTCCCTCTCCCTCTCCCTCTCCCTCTCCCTCTCCCTCTCCCTCTCCCTCTCCCTCTCCCTCTTTCTCTCTCCCTCTGTCTCCCATCAATGCTATCTCTAGGGCTCAATACCTGCACACTGAATCCACCACTCCTGGTGGCCATTTCCTTTTTATTTGATAGACACAAACAGAAACAGAGAAAGAGGAGAGGGAGAGAGGGAGACAGCAAGAGACAGCTGTCGCACTGCTCCTCCACTCAGGAAGCTCCCCTCTGTGGGTGGAGATGGAGACTTGAGCCTCTGTCCTCTGCCGCCTGCTAACTGTGCGCTGCACCAGCTGTGCCAACACCCAGCCCCTCTGGTTTCTAAGAGAGTAAGGGTCATGTGTGCATACGTCTGTGTGCGCATGAGCATGCTCGAGTACTGCGCATGAGTGATACAGCTCACATGTGGTGCACAAGGAGAGGAAACGATGCTTTTCCGTTATACCCCATCAGTTAGCTCATGGGCGGGCACAGTCACAAGTGCTGTGCCTAACGTAGCAGTTTATGATGGAACGTGAGCTGAGATTAATGTTCAGAATGCTAGAATTCGGGCTGGGTGGTGGCACACACACCCCACTGAGCATGCAAGCTATAACGCACAAGGACCTGAGTTCAAACCCCCAGTCCCCACTGCAGGGGACAAGCAGAGAAGCATTCCTACAGGTGTTTCTCTCTCTCTCCTCTCCCTCTTTACTCCCTCCCTCTCTACAATTCTCTGTCTCTGTCCAATGAATACGTAATAAAATATTTAAAAGATTGTCTTCTTAGCAAATAAGAATTAGAATTACCTGGCAACCATAATAATTTCCATCTACCTAAACCTCTCACCTGACTTTTTTTAGTTCACTCAGCATGTTGTGTTTTAAACTTCCGCACCGCTCTATCACACGGGGGCTCTGTGTTGTGTTTTAAACTTTCGCACCGCTCTATCACACGGGGGCTCTGTGTTGTGTTTTAAACTTCCGCACCGCTCTATCACACGGGGGCTCTGTGTTGTGTTTTAAACTTTCGCACCGCTCTATCACACGGGGGCTCTGTGTTGCTCACTAGCACCCAACACTCTTCTGGTTGGAGTTCAAGTTGAATCATTTGTCATCTAGTCCTCTTAAGCGAGGACACAGGTCTTCACTATGGACACATCTCTCTAAGCACACATTTCCAAGATTTCTCAGGTCTTTGTCAATCAGCACAGAAATGTCAGCTGCTATTATTAGTTGATAACATTTTTCTTTTCACTTTCCAGCCAAGCCAGGGAGAGACAGAGAGAAGACTTACGCACCGTCCAGAGAAAATGGGCACCAGATAGTCACCCGGCAAGTTTTCTTTCTCATCCTCAGACAGAAGGCTCTTTTTGGCTCTCTTTGTTTGGGGACTCAACTTGGATGAATAATCTAACGTAAAGCTGGAATCCGCAAGTCTGAAACAGAATCCTAATGTTAGACAGTAACCAAAAGTCACCGAAAAGTCACAATACATTTAAAAGAAAGTCTTAAAGTGGGGACAGTTCACCGCATCCTAGATCTCTGATACTACAAGCATCTTTTCTCTTGAGAGCTGCAGTGGCGTGAGAAAGCACGTGCTTCACATTATATAGACATAAAAGAAACATGGATTTATTATTGTGGTTCCAAGACAGCCATCAAGGAGAGAGGAGAGGCTGTACCTACATGTTAGAGACTGAACTGTAAATCATTAACGCCCAAATAAAATAGAATAAAATAGAAAAAGCTTGAGTCTAAATGCAAATATATATATATACATATATATACACCAATGCATGAATTTCATCAGTTCTAGTAAGAGGAGAAAGAAAAAGGATAGAAAAAAAAAAGAAGAAGAAATAATAACCTCAAATTATCCAAATTAGATGTAAATATCAATATATGGATTAAAGATGTTCAACAAGCCCAAGCAGCATATACCTAAAGACACACACACCATGTAAATCCTATCACACAGCTAAAACAAAAACCAGAGGGAATCTGGAAAGCAGCCAGAGGGGCTGGGCAGCGGTGCACCTGGGTAAGTGCACATGTTACCTTGCCTAAGGACCCGGGTTCAACCCCCCAGTCCTCACCTACAGAGGAAGCTTCAAGAACGTACGTGCACACAGATCTTTTCCGATGGGTGTGTTGGGTTCCTTAGGATCTGTCCCAGGTGAGGAATTGCAGGGTGAAGGATAATTTCATATTTAGCCTTGAGAGGGTTCTCCAGACTGCTCCCCACAGGGGATGGACCAGTTGACATTCCCACCAGTAGAGCAGGAGGGTTCCTTTGTCCCCACAACCTCTCCAGCATTTGTTGTTGCTATACTTTCTGATGTGTGACATTCTTACAGGAGTGAAGTGGTATCTCATTACTGTCTTTATTGCATCTCTCTGGCAATCAATGACTTAGAGCATTTTTTCATGTTTGTTGACCTTTGGGATCTTTTCTTTGGTGATGGAAGGAGGATTATAACATGTACATGGAAATAAGAACCAGAGACAAAATGTTTTATGTTAAAGAAGTAAATTTGAGGGCTTATGATTACCAATTTAAAAACTTGTTGTAAATTAACAGTAGCCAGTGGTATACAGACAGACTATAGAGCTATGGAACAGAATTGGGAATCAATAAATATGGCTTCATAAAAAATAATAAAAAATAAATAAATATGGCTTCATATTTAAAGTCAACTGATTTTTTTTATGAAGGTGCCAAAGAATTTAAAGGGTAGTGGTCCAGGAAATGGCAGTGGATAAATAATTGGACTCTCAAGCATGAAGTCCTGAGTTCGATCCCCAGCAGTGCATATACCAGAGTGATGTCTGGGTCTTTCTCTCTCTCCTCCTACCTTTTTCATTATAAATAAATAAAGTCTTAAAAAAAAAAAAAAGAATGCAAGCAGTAGATAATACTCTTTCCAACAATGGTAAAGGGACAATTTCTGTTTATATGTGAAATGATGTATCTAGAACTTTACTCAATACCAACACAAAAATTACTTCAAAGTGTATCATATTTCTAAGTGTAAAAACTAAAATTATAAAAACTCTTAGAAAAAATAAGAGGAACTATAATTTTCAAGTGGGTCTCAGAGTTCTTAAACATAACACAAAACAAAATGTTTAATGAAGTTCTGAGATGTCTCTTCCTTCCTTCCTTCCTTTTTTGCCTCCAGGGTTATTGCTGGGCTCAGTGCCTGCACTACGAATCCATTACTCCTGGAGGACATTTTTCCCATTTTGTTGTCCTTATTGTTGCACTTGTTGTAGTTGTTATTGTCATTGTTGTCACAGCTGTTATTGTTGTTGGCTAGGACAGAGAGAAATGGAGAGAGGAGGGGAAGACAGAGAGAAGGAGAAAAAGACAGACACCTGCAGACCTGCTTGACCACTTGTGAAGCGACCCCCTTGCAGGTGGGGAACCTGGGGCTCGAACCGGGATCCTTATGCCGGTCCTTGCAGTTTGTGCCATGTGTGCTTAACCTGCTGCGCTACCGCCCAGCTCCCCCTCTGTTTCTTTCTATCTGAAAATGTTATCCCAAAGAGGTAAAGCCATGGTGAGAACAAAAAATAGCTGCTTAACAGGACTTCATAAATCGGGTCAGGGAGGGAGAAAACAAAGTGAAACGTGAACTGCATGGAGCATTGGTGAAGAAGGGGAGGAGGGTGGAAGGGAACTATGGGGTCCTGGTGCAGAATGAAGTCACACCCGAGTGCCAGTGACTGCACTGGAAAAGCACGACCCTGAAGTAGAACATTTAAACCCTAAGCAAAAGTAGAACATTTAAACCCTAAACAAAAAACTTTTTAAGTAGGAATAAAAATACCTTTTCTCAACAAGATCAGAAGAGAAAACACAAGTAGAACCTGAACTTGAGTTGGCGTATTGCACCAAAGTAAAAGACTCTGGGGTACGTGTGGGGGGAGAATTCAGGTCCAAGAAGGATGACAGAGGACTTAGTGGGGGTTGTATTGTTATATGGAAAACTGAGAAATGTTATGCATGTACAAACTACTGTATTTACTGTCAAATATAAAACATTAATTCCCCAATAAGGAAATAAAAATAAATAACTTAAGATTATCTAAATAAAAAACCAACTTGATATAGACTGAAAAAAAAACCTTTTTCCTTCTGTTTATGACTGTGGGTACCCCCCATTATTTCTATGTTCAAAGTTAAGTAACATTTTATTTCTTTTTTTTAACAACTTTCCAAAGTTTGTGGACGATCATGATGTAAAAATCAATACCGTGGAGGACCTGAGTGACTCCTCATGTGAACACAGACTTGCTATGTGTTCTAGAAAGGTCTGACCAGTAAAACACTGAAATTACAACCTTTTATGGTTCAGTTTTTATCGACTTTATTTCAGGAATTAATTTAACCAGACTACATTATAATCATTTTTAAAGCTGAGTTGAAAGAGTTTACGTTATATACTTTCTGTCTCTTAGAAATCATATTACACAAGCCACTCAACTTGAACTTGGGGGCCTGTTAATATCAGAAGGTGCCTGGTAGAGTTGAAGTCTGAAGAAGGCTAAAAATTACCCAGACTTTGTAGAAATTCATTCTTCTGACGTATTGACAAGGCAGCCCTGCAGGCCAGACCCTTCTCCACTCTGACGATGGTTACTGCTGGTGTCTAGGTAATGCCTGTCATTCATCTTCCTCATGTGAGAAGGCCCTGCTTCCTCTTGCTTTGTTGACAAAGACTGATATGGAAAAGGTTAAGTTTAATGCAGCAGATTTCTTGAGTGTCCAGAGTTCAGCGATTTCTCTGGGGAAGCTCAGTTCTATCCCAGTACTTATTGACTTTTTACTTTTTGTCATTGCTTGGACTTCATCAACTGGGTCAACTTCTCAGAAAGGGAGAGCTAGAGAAAGAGGGGGAGATGCCACAGCACTAGCGGACAGAGCTAACATCCTAGCACAGAGAGGTGACTGGTGTTGCCACCCTCTGGCGTCTACTCACTCATTCTACTCCTGGATGTTAAATGGCCTAAGACCATCTCACAGCATGATTTGCCTGCCGGTGGAAATTAACTCCATCCCAGAAATTAATTCCACACCTACTATCATCTAAATTTGAATTTAACCTGTATGAGAACCTAACAAATCATATTTTTGATGTAAAGATTAAGCACAGGACTTAAGAGAATGAATTAAACGTTTTTGCGCCCCCCTTTTGTTCTAATGCTCTATGCCTCTACAAAGTGTCAATCATATGAAGCTGATGTTAGCAGAAGGGAGACTCCTAGTTCTCTCTCCACAAACAAGTCATCCATCCATAGTGGTGAGTGCTGGGAAATTGTGAGGATGTGGTTGAGTTCACAAAGCACCCTACATTCCTGATACTGTGGCCTATCTACATAATCATTGTTTTGCCTAAAAGATCCCCACCCATTCCATTCCTTTGATCTATCTTCTTTCTACCCTCAAGACCCTCCCTGCCTGCAGGGTAGTATTAATCCTACCAGTTAAAACCCTCACAACAGTTGCTAAGGAAGTTTCTACCTTCCCAGCCCCCTTTTGCCTTTCTCCGCCCCTTTCCTAGCCATTTCCATTTCCAACTTGCCACTTCTGGGTCTGCCCTTTAAAAAGCCTTGGCTCTGATCAGTAAATAATTGTATTGTCTCACCACCACGTGCTTGGTTCCTGAATCATCTCTCTCTCTCATGTAGCTGAGTGAGTGGCAGCCCAGGATGGCTCTGGTCGAGTTCTCTCCAACCCAGAGAGTGCGCGCCCGGGAAGAGGCACCCACACGCTAGCCTGGCAGTGAGAGCAAGGAGACTGCTGCATGCAGAGCTATGCCCCTGGACTCAAGCTCTTTGGGATTCAAAACGTAATTATATTGCCTTTAAAAAAAACCCTGTTTGGGGGGAGCCAGATGGTGGCGCACACAGTAGAGCACAAATGCTGCCATGTACAAAGGCTCAGGATCAAGCCCCTGGTCCCACCTGCAGGAGGGGAGCTCCACAAGCAGGGCTGCAAGTCTCTCTCCCTCTCCCTCTCTCTCTCTTTCTCTCCCACCCTCCCTCACTATCTTCCTCCCTATCTCCCCCTTCCCTCTCCATTTCTTTCTGTCTTTGTCTAATAAATAAATAAATAAATAAATAAAAATAATTTTTTTAAAGAGCTGCTTTTTCTTTTATTAGATTTCCCACTATCTTTTCCTATCCTTTCTGGATAAAAGGTCCTTTTCTGCTCAGTGCAACAGAAGCCAATTTCAGCTTACCAGCCTTTCGTGTAAAGGGGGGGAAAGTTTTAATTGCATACAAAGTATTTCAAATGCGGCTCAGACCTTGCCTGCCCAGTTATAAGCAGCGCTCTGCACTTCACAAGATGCGAGGGCAAGCAGGCAGGAATCCAGATTCCTCCCAACCCTTCTTCCCATTGCAGGAGTCAACCCTTGTCTGAGACGGCCACCAGGAGGGGACAGAGAGGAGTCCTTGTGGCTGTCTCCTTTGTTCTCAGACTTTTGCCTGGGTTAAGCTTTACCCAATTCCTCAATTACTAGTCCTCCATTACTCCATGGTCATACCAGGTAATTCAAACCCAGTCCTTCTAGAGTCTGATTTCAATTACCTCCCCCACTTATACTGAGAATAGAAAGTACTTTCAATTGTCTGGAAAGTCCTCGGAACATTAGAAATGGGCCTACCATATCATCTGGCAATTCCTTTGCCTGGAAGCTATCCAACACACAAACACACACATACAGACACACACACACTCACACAGACACACACACTCACACACATACAGACACACATACAGACACACACACACAGAGACACACACTCACACAGACACACACACAGACACACACACTGACACAGACACACACACAGAGACACACACACACTCACACAGACACACACACACAGACACACACACTCACACAGACACACACACACATACACAGACACACACACACTCACACACTCACACAGACACACACACACACACACACTCACACAGACACACACTCACACCCCCTCTGAAGAGCTTTATGCTCACTTATGCTCACAGCAGCACTACTTGTAACAGCTAAGCTGTGGAGCCAATCCAAATGTCCAGTGCTAGAGAACCAGCTAAGAAAGGTGTGGTAGCAAAGTCCCAGGTTCAGTTCCCTGCTCTACCATAAGCCAGAGCTAAGCGGTGCTCTGGTAGAAAAAAAAAACAAAACTCAGTGGCACACACAAAAAAAGACATCAAATCAGGTCTAAAAAAAAAGGTGTGGTAGCGGGAGTCGGGCAGTGGCACAGCGGGTTAAGCGCACGTGATGCAAAGCGCAGGGACCGGCAGGTCTGCAGGTGTCTGTCTTTCTCCCCCTCTCTGTCTTCCCCTCCTCTCTCCATTTCTCTATGTCCTATCCAACAACAACATCAAGAACAACAACATTAACTACAATAAGAACAAAAAACAAGGGCAACTAAAGGCAAAATAAATAAAATATTTTTAAAAAGAAAGGTGTGGTATCTGTACACAATGGGATGCCACACAGCTGTAAGCAGTGATGGAATCGTCTATTTTGCTACGTCACACAGGGAGAAGCAGAGCTGCCTGGGGTCCCTCACAGCAGTGCTGAAGACTCTAAAGGAGAGGAGGGGAGGAGGGGAGGAGGGTGAAGGAGGTAGTCAGTGCTCTGAAACTGCGGGAGTGGTCAGCAGGAGGGGTGACACAAGGACACCTACTGCAGATAAGAAACTGTACTCAGGAACAATGGTCTTGCAAACCACTATTTCTCCCAACAGTGGGAATTTCTATATTTTTGTTATTTTAAATGTATCTTATTTAATAAAGAGTGATACAGAGATAAGCATGCACAGATAGTGAGGCCAGAGCCCTGCTCAGCTCTGGCTGATGTGGTGCTAGGGAGTGAACCTGGGACCTCAGAGCCTCAGGCAGGAGAGTCTTATATATATATATATATTGTCCCTTTTATTGCCCTTTTTTTTTATTGTTGTAGTTATTATTGCTGTTGTAGTTGATGTTGTTGTTGTTGGATAGGACAGAGAGAAATGGAGAGAGGAGGGGAAGACAGAGGGAGAGAGAAAGACAGACACCTGCAGACCTGCTTCATTGCCTGTGAAGCGACTCCCCTGCAGTTGGGGAGCCGGGGGCTCGAACCGGGATCCGTATGCCGGTCCTTGCTTCGCGCCACGTGCACTTAACCTGCTGCGCTACCGCCCGACTCCTCGGGGAATGAGGGTCTTTTGCAGAACCATTATGCTGTCTCCCCATTCCTAGAGTGAATTTTTTAAAGGCTCTTTGAATGGCTCTCAGGTCACTGGTTCTGCCCTGTTCAACACCTTTCTGATATTGCCCCTCTTTCTTCCTTCCTTCCTTCCTTCCTTCCTCTCTCTCTCTCTCTCTCTCTCTCTCTCTCTCTCTCTCTCTTTCTTTTATTATTATTATTATTTTTAACCAGAGCACCATTCAGCTCTGACTTATGGTATTTCAGAGGATTGAACCTGGGAGTTGGGAGCCTCAGGCAGGAGAGTCTCTTTGCAGAACCGTTATGCCATCTACCCTATCCTTTCCTCATTCTTCTATTCCCTCTCTAGTCACCACAATGCTCCTGTTCTGAAGCCGTGAAGCCGTGCAACAGTCATTCCTGATGCCTGGGCCCCCTTTCCTCCTGATCACATCGTAGCCGACTCCCTCACTTACATCATGTCTTTCACCAGATCTCACCTTTGAAATGAGGCCTGACTACCCCACTTAAGCTCTGACCTAAACACACAGCTCCCCTTTCTGATTAACTCTTCTCCTGCCCTGTTTTGCATTGCCTCCATAATACTTATTACTTTCTTGAGTAATGTAAAATCTAATGTCTTTCGCGTGTGTATTATTTATTAGCTGCCTCTCCAAGCAAGAGTGCATGCTCATGAGGGCAGTAATCTGACAGCTTGTACTCAGTTATCTACTACAAATGCCTAGAGCACACTTAGAACACAGGAGGCCTTCAGCAAATACTAGTGGAATGAACAAACAGCAGGGCCTAACCTCGCTGGATGGCTCTCATGTGCTGGCCACTGCACCAAGCATCTTACAAGATCACCCCTTTGAGGCCTCCCAACTGGAGGAGCAATCAAATCCTTCAACTTACAGATAAACACCCAGGCTGTCTCACTTGTCTGAAGTCACAAAGCCCAACATGACAGCTAAGCATGTAGCTATTTAAAAGCTCACAGACAATCTTCTTGCAATAATGTCTTAATATCGGAAAGTGGATCTATGGAAAACGAACATAACGATGATGCAGGGAGCTGAAATTAAGACACATGAGGTGAAGCCTACAGTGTGAAATCAAGCAAAGTGCCCATGACAAGTCACTTACACCACTTTTCTTATTCTCAGACGTGTCTTCTAGGCTCCCTCTGTTAGTCACAAGTAAAAGAGTCTGTGAGGCGCCAGGTTTGATATTTCTCTCTGTTTCTAGGGGTTTCTTTTGCCTTACAGTTTGTGTCTTCTTGCCTATTGTCCCCTGTTCAAAGTCTTGGCTATTTTGACACTCAATGATTTCTCCTGGAGAAGGCATAGAAAAGGTAGTGCAAATGTGCATATTGCTTCAAGGAAAGCCTGCTGACAGTGTGATGAAGGATAGTCGTTAATTAAGGATGCTGGGGGGGGGGGGCGGGAGTAATGGCACACCTGGTTACGTGCACACACATGACAGTGCACAAGGACCCAGGTTCAAGCCCCTGATTCCTACCTCTCTGTCTCTTTCCCTCTCTATCTCCCCCTCCCTTCTCAATTTTCTCTGTCTGAAAGAAAAGAAGAAAGGAAAGAAAGAAGGAAGGAAGGAAGGAAGGAAGGAAGGAAGGAAGGAAGGAAGGAAGGAAGGGAGAAAGGGAGGAAAGTTAAGGGGGACTTCAAGGAGGCATGGCCATGGAACAACCAGGATCAAATCGTCTCTCCCCCAAAAAACAACAAATAAATACAACCAGAGCCCCAACTGGCGTCCTGATCTCCAGCTGGGAGCTCTGCAGCCCCAGGTGGGTGCCTGCATGTGGTTGGAGCAGAAAGAGTGCAGGCACAGGTGAAGCACAGCAAAGGCGGCAGAGCAGAGCTCTGGGCAGCACAGGACTGAGCTGCATATTTTGCGATTTCACTTTTAAGCGCAGCAAGCAAGTAACATTGTTCCTAGTGCTGGAAGAAAAGAGACCGGGGCTTAAAACCTCTCAATCTTTAACTCAGGAGGTTTTTATCCTTCTGAATTTAAGGCAAAGATACAACATAAAACAGGGCATTTGTGACCACAAGACAGTCCAAAGCAGCCACCCCCACCCCCTTACTGATGATACAAACTAGAGAAACCTACAGATCACAACAGCACCACCTGCTGGCCATCAATAACCAGCACACTAAATGGCAAGCAGAGAAACATAACAGCCAGCCATGCCCTATCAGCCAGACAGAAACCACACAGACGAAATCCAAGGAATTACGGATTTAGAGAGACTCTCAGAGACAGACTACAGAAAGCTCATTATGAGGACTGACTCTCCAAGACTCTAAGCAAGAACTGAAAAAGCGTTTTGCCATGGAACTAAAACACACAAGAGAGGAACTCAGAACAGAGTTCACTAAGAATCCTCAAAGCTTGAAAGAAGAACTTTAATCAGAACTCACTAAGCAGTCGGGAAGCATGAAAGAAAATTTTTATTCCTTTTACTATAGCGACAAAAACAATAAAATATCTAGGCATAAGCCTAACCAAAGAAGTGAAAGACTTGTATATTGAAAATTATGAGTCACTACTCAAGGAAATTGAAAAAGACACAAAGAAGTGGAAAGATATTCCATTTTCATGGACTGGAAGAATTAACATCATCAAAATGAATATACTACCCAGAGCCATATACAAATTGAATGCTATCCCCATCAAGATCCCAAGCACATTTTTTAGGAGAATAGAACAAAATGCTACAAATGTTTATCTGGAACCAGAAAAGACCTAGAATTGCCAAAACCATCTTGAGAAGAAAGAACAGAACTGGAGGCATCACACTCCCAGATCTCAAACTGTATTATAGGGCCATTGTCATCAAAACTGCTTGGTACTGGAACATGAATAGACACACTAACCAGTGGAATAGAATTGAGAGCCCAGAAATGAGGCCCCACACCTATGGACATCTAATCTTTGACAAAGGTGCCCAGACTATTACATGGGGAAAGCAGAGTCTCTTCAACAAATGGTGTTGGAAACAATGGGTTGAAACATGCAGAAGAATGAAACTGAACCACTGTATTTCACCAAATACAAAAGTTAATTCCAAGTGGATCAAGGACTTGGATGTTAGACCAGAAACTATCAGATACTTAGAAGAAAATATTGGCAAAACTCTTTTCTGCATAAATTTTAAAGACATCTTCAATGAAACAAATCCAACTACAAAGAAGACTAAGGCAAGTATAAACCTATGGGACTACATCAAATTAAAAAGCTTCTGCGCAGGGAGTCGGGTGCAGCGGGTTAAACGCAGGTGGCGCCAAGCACAAGGACCAGTATAAGGATCCCAGTTCAAGCCCCCGGCTCCCCACCTGCAGGGGAGTCGCTTCACAAGCGGTGAAGCAGGTCTGCAGATGTCTGTCTTTCTCTCCCCCTCTCTGTCTTCCCCATCTCTCTCCATTTCTCTCTGTCCTATCCAACAATGACGACAACATCATCAACAACAACAACAATAATAACTACAACAATAAAAAAGGGCAACAAAAGGGAATAAATATTAAAAAAAAAAAAAGCTTCTGCACAGCAAAAGAAACCACAACCCAAACCAAGAGAGACCCCTCACAGAATGGGAGAAAATCTTTACATGCCATACATCAGACAAGAGTTTAATAACCAACATATATAAAGAGCTTGCCAGACTCAACAACAAGACAACCAATAATCCCATCCAAAAATGGGGGGAGGACATGGACAGAATATTCACCACAGAAGAGATACAAAAGGCTGAGAAACACATGAAAAAATGCTCCAAGTCTCTGATTGTCAGAGAAATGCAAATAAAGACAACAATGAGATATCACTTCACTCCTGTGAGAATGTCATACATCAGAAAAGGTAACAGCAGCAAATGCTGGAGAGGCTGTGGGGTCAAAGGAACCCTCCTGCACTGCCGGGGGGAATGTCAGTTTGTCCAACTTCTGTGGAGAGCAGGCTGGAGAACTCTCAGAAGGCTAAAAATGGACCTGCCCTATGATCCTGCAATTCCTCTCCTGGGGATATATCCTAAGGAACCCAACACATCCATCCAAAAAGATCTGTGTACACATATGTTCATAGCAGCACAATTTGTAATAGCCAAAACCTGGAAGCAACCCAGGTGTCCAACAACAGATGAGTGGCTGAGCAAGTTGTGGTCTAGATACACAATGGAATACTACTCAGCTGTAAAAAAATGGTGACTTCACCGTTTTCAGCTGATCTTGGATGGACCTTGAAAAATTCATGTTAAGTGAAATAAGTCAGAAACAGAAGGATGAATATGGGATGATCTCACTCTCAGGCAGAAGCTGAAAACAAGATCAGAAGAGAAAACACAAGTAGAACCTGAACTGGAATTGATGTATTGCACCAAAGTAAAAGACTCTGGGGGGGGGGGGGAATACAGGTCCAAAAAGGATGACAGAGGACCTAGTGGGGGTTTTATTGTTATATGGGAAACTTATAAATGTTATGCATGTACAAACTTTTGTATTTACTGTTGAATGTAAAACATTAATTTCCCAGTATAGAAATTAGAAAGAAAGAAAGAAAGAAAGAAAAAAGAAAGAAAGGAAGGATGGATGGAAGAAAGGAAGAAAGAAAGAAAGAAAGAAAGAAAGAAAGAAAGAAAGAAAGAAAGAAAGAAAGAAAAGGGGGAGTTGGGCGTAAGCGCAGCGGGTTGAGCACACGTGGCGCCAAGCGCAAGGACCAGCACAAGAGGTGAAGCAGGTCTGCAGGTGTCTGTCTTTCTCTCCCCCTCTCTGTCTCCCCTCCTCTCTCCATTTCTTTCTGTCCTATCCAACAACAATGACATCAACAACAACAATAACAACAAGGGCAACAAAAGGGAATAAATAAATAAATATTTTTTTAAAAAAAGAAAGGAAAGAAGAAAAAAAGAAAGGCAGGAAGAAAGAAAGAGACAGAGAGAGAGAGAGAGAGAGACCCCTTGCACTTTCTCTGAGGTAGGAAGGAAGAGACAGAGAGAGAGAGAGAGAGAGAGAGAGAAACCCCTTGACTTTCTCTGAGGTAGGAAGGAAGAGACAGAGAGACAGAGAGAGAGAGAGAGAGAGAGACCCCTTGCACTTTCTCTGAGGTCCTCATATTTTCTAGTCCTGGAACCTCTAGGATGTGCCCACACTTCCTGATATTTCTTCTCTCTGACTCCTTACCGCCACACCGCCTATGTGACCTCAACCAAATCGCTACTAGTGCTGCCGCCGCCATCCCGCCACTACTGAATACTGACAATGGATTGTAACCATAGACGCGGAGCCTGAGATGCCAGCCTCGCAACTCTTCAGACCTGGTGAGACCTTTCCTCACACACGGGGCTGCCTACATCTCCTTTAGCGGGCACACCATCCGACTAAGTTACAGAGACTAGGTATGGGGCAGCATGTGGGGTACTGGGCACAGGTGCACATGTAGCCGTAAGCTAGGGGCAAGTGATACAGTACTCAGTAGTCCTTGATGCGCAGACTCAGACCTAACCAGCCTGGAATCCTAGTCGCAGTGCCTAAAGAAAGCACCATAGATTCTGTGATTGATTAGACTTAGACCAAATTAGCTTAGCAATCTAACGGAAAGACCCAAACAAGACAGAGCCTAAAAAGCTAATTCTGGCTGAATAAATGCCACTCAACGCTTAAACAAATGGGAGAACGTCTAAGGTCACCAGACAAAGAGAGGACTGCAAAAGGATAAGAGCAAGAGACGGGCTCACTTAATGAGGGCCCTTTCGGGCAGTATCACACCACCTCAGCATCTGGGGCCCTAGGCAGGGATCCTGGGGTTCCCACCCGAATATGATGGGCTAGACCTCGAATGGATCCCTCTCTGCACCACCTCTGGCCACTTCCATCAGGAACGTCATCACAAGGCCTCTTGGGGGCCCGCTCAGGACCTCGCCCCCGCCATGGAGCAGCCGTGGTAGGGACTGGCCCGGACTCTGAAGGGAGGCTGGGTATCTCGCCCTGCCAGTCGAGGAGGACGGGTCCTGCAGTGAGTGCAGCCTGCAGTGTTCCCAGAGGTGACCATGAGCTGCGAGCTCAGACCAATAGGGGCTCATGGGCAACACGGGCTCTGGTGCTGAACGTGAATATCTAAACGGGTCCTGGGTCAGGTGGGTGGGGGCAAGCAGCTAATTCTACCCACAGAATGCTCTCAAGAATGCGAGCCGCTCTGCCCTAATCCAACTCTCCAGTCCTTCTCTCTACTCTGACACCATTTTCTTAGACAATGGTTTTATCTAACTCCATGCTAGCTCTCAAACTCGGCAAAAACCATAGTCGTGGGCCCCTAGAAACATGTCAAAAATGGATTTCTGAGCTTTTTACCACCCTAAGAGCCCCAATGTCATCTGCTTTGTTCCTCCTTTTTGTTTCCTGTTCATTAACCATTTTGTCTCACTTTATGTCCTGCCACCTTCCAGACACCAAGCTACAGATGTGACCATGATTCTACCCTGACTTCTCTGGGCAGATGACCTCACCAGTGTGTCCTGGAAACTCACTTCTCCAGAGCCCTGCCCCACTAGGGAAAGAGAGAGAGGCTGGGAATATGGATTGACCTGCCAACACCCAATTCCAGTGGAGAAGCAATGACAGAAGCCAGAACTCCTGCCTTCTGCGCCCTAAAAACAACTTTGATCCCTACTCCCAGTGGGGAAGAAATGAAGGAGGAAGAGGATAAGAGCTCTGAACTCCAGCTCCATCAGGTCCCAGAGCAGCCGAAAAAGAGAAAGATTTGCACGGAGTAATAGGGTAACGTGTGGCCTGGAGGGGAGAGAGGACTGGGCCTGGAAGAGAAGGGGACAAGTGTGCACAGATGCAGACAGAGAGCTGCAGAGATGACAGGTAAGCCGTGCCTGCAACCTTGGCAGAACCGAGGTGGTTTGCAAGGAAGGGACCTGGGGTTCCGAACTCTGGTGGTGGGAACGGTGTGGAATTATACCTCTACTGACATGTAACTTCGTAAATATCAAATCGCTAATAAATAAAATAATTAAGGGACATTGGGTAGGTTTCAAATTACTATCCACCACTACTTAGTATAAGGAGGAAAATTCATTTAATCTGTTTAATCTCTAATTTTCACATTTGTGAAATGAGAATAATTTCTGCTTATGAGGCTTATCATAAAGACACGGTGGTTAAAGACTGGAGATATGGACTGACCGGTCAACTTCCATGTCTAGCGGAGACGCAATCACAGAAACCAAATTTCCCACCTTCTGCACCCCATAAAGATCTTTGTTCCATGCTCCCAGAGGGGTAAAGATTAGGGAAACTTCCAGTGGAGGGGACGGGATAGAGAACTCTGGTGGTGGGGATTATATGGGATTGTAACCCTCTTTTCCCACAATCTTATCTTGTTGATCATCATTAATTCACTAATAAAAAAAAAAGATGCAGTGGTTAAGAGAATGCTGTGCTAAGGGTGGAGGTAGATATTACAGTGGTTATGCAACAAGACCCTCTTGCCTGAGGCTCCAAAATCATAGGTTCAATCCCCCACATCACCATAAACCAGACCCTTCTAATGGAGGGGATGGGATATGGAACTCTGGTGGTGGGAATTGTATAGAATTTTACCCCTCATAATCTTGTTGATCATTATCAAATCACTAATAAGAGAGAGAGAGAGAGAATGCTGTGCTATTTTATTTTTTCAATACAATTTTTAAAATTTGTGATTAATAGTGATTTAAAAGGTTGTAAGATTAGGGTGAGGGTAGACAGTATATTGGTTATGCAAAGAGACTCAATCCTAGGCTCAATCCCCTGTAAGCCAGAACTGAGCAGTGCTCTGGTAAAAAAAAAAAAAAAAAAAAAAAACCCTCAGTGGTGTATCTTATGCTGAGGCTAAGCTTTCTCAGATACAGCTGTGTGGGAGACCATCACAGTAACTCAGGCAGCCAGATCCTGAGCAGTGGGTCCAAGTCCCAGCCCTTAACCTGCAGCCTCTGCTCTGTAATGACGCCTTCTGCTCTCAGCCCGCACCCCTATAAGCTTATACCATCCCTTGAGTGATCCGGGCTCTCGGTGCGCCTGAATAAAACTCCTTTCTCTTCACCTCAGCTCCAGTCTTTCTGATCTCCGGCAGAGTTGCCTGACAGCAACAGTCCTGGCCTAATAGTTGAATGTGGTGATAAGTACTATTCCGCCATTAGCCTCTGAACATGTTCAGGGATTACTAGCATGAAATGATTTTGTGTCATTCTGCTTTCCTGAATTACTTTCCTTGTTTGGTTTTTCCCATGGTGAGTGGGACTAAGGACACTTGCAATGAGCCTTCCAGAATTTATTTTATAGCCATTGACTTGGAATTCAACTAGTGACCCACTGAATTTGCACCACAGCCACACTAACTTCAAAGGAGTATTCTTAAGATTTGCTGAGGGACAGTAAAACCCTGGGTCTCCCTAAGTGTCCAGAGTTTCCACTTTATCACTGGGCGTCTACAGCAAACAAAGCAGAGACTAAATATAGGTCAAGCCGAGTTCTTACATCTGTTCCCTTTCATCTGTTCCCTTCCAGCTGACAGCACTGTCCATGATCCAAAGAAAGAGTTCATTGAGTGAGGAGAGGCAGTTCCATCTGGGGAGGGGGCCTAAAATACAGCCTAGAGGAACTACGGAGATTTTTCAAACATTCAAAGAATATTACCTGCCCCTGTTAACTACAGGTCTAAAAAGAGAAAGGCTGAAATACCCCAGGACTAAGCTGACTGTCTCTCCCTTACTGTGCTTGGGAGTGCTTGGTACCTTCTTCCCTCTCACTTAGCATCAGTGCATTCATACCAAAAGGTTTGAGTTTCTCAGACCCACATGAATGCACGGGTAAGCAGGGAGGGAGGGGCAAGTGTGTTGCTGAGCAAGAACAGTGATCACGCTGGCTGGGGTGGTGTCTCCGTGGGCAGAGAGAGCCATTCCCTGTATGCATGAGACCCTGGGGTTCACGCCCCAGCATCACATATGATAAAGTAGTGCCCCTCACCTCTCCCTCTCCTTCTCCTCCTCTCTTTCTGTCTCCTAAATAAATCATTAAAAAGAAAGAACGAAAAGAAAGAATTACAAGGGTGGGGAAGATAGCATAAAGATTATGCAAACAGACTCTCATGCCTGAGGTTCCCAGGTTCAATGTCCCATACTACCTTGAGCCAAGCAGGGTTATGGGAGAAAAGGGAAGGGAAGGGAGGGGAGGGGAGGGGAGGGGAGGGGAGGGGAGGGGAGGGGAGGGGAGGGGAAGGGAGGGGAGGGGAGGAAAGGAAAGGTGTACAGTTCTGTTTTTTATAAAAAATTTGTTATCAGGGCTGGGTGGTGGTGCACCTGGTGAGTGCACATTACAGTGCACAAGGACCCAGGTTTGAGCCCCCAGTCCCCACCTGCAGGGGGAAAGCTTTGTGAGTGGTGAAGCAGGGCTGCAGGTGTCTCTCTGTCTCTCTCTCTCTCTATCACACTCCTTCCCTCTCAATTTCGGGCTATCTCTATCCAATAAACGAAGATAATAAAAAATTAAAAAGAAAGTTTGTCATCTGAAGTTCTTTATAACTAATATGATTATGTCTTCTAAAGATTATAGAAAGCAAGTGTTTTCTGAGTAAAATGTTAAATTTTTCAAAGTTTCAATTATAAATGGCTGCTTCAATGTAGCAGATTATGAACAAATGGTTCTTCACAAGTGGTTCAAAGAAGAAATGGTATAAAATGAAGACAATTTAACATAAGTCATGTCCTCTTAAAAGGCGATAAAACCATATATGTACACGTACTCTCCAGCATTGTGGAAGGGAGACAAGCAGAGTCACGTTAACAGCTCATGATGATGACAATACCAGCTTCCTGCATCTACAGAAGCAGCAGACAGCGGAGGGCGGTAGCACAGCGCGTTAAGTGCACATGGCGCAAAGCGAATGGACCGTGGTGAGGATCCCGGTTTGAGCCCCCGGCTCCCCAAGTGCAGGGAAGTCACTTCACAGGCGGTGAAGCAGGTCTGCAGGTGTCTGTCTTTCTCTCCCCCCGTCTTCCCCTCCTCTCTCCATTTCTCTCTGTCCTAACAATGACATCAATAACAACAACAATAACTAATACAATAAAAAACAACAAGGGCAACAAAAGGGGGAAAATAAATAAATAAATAATAAACGTTTTAAAAAAAGAAGTAGCAGCAGACAGTGCAGGAAAATAAGTGTTTCAAAGGCAGCCCTCATGTATTGTAAGACAGCTAATGTCCTAGACAAGGCTACTGAAGCTGCCCACGGAACATTCCTTAGTTGAATAAAAAGATGCCATCACACACACATGGCGTCAACTTCTCCCAACTTTCCTTTGGAAGGCAGTTCACCTGAAGCAAGTGCCAGGAGAAGCGAATCAACCTATGAGACGCTACTTCCATATCTGCAGCCACTGTGACGCCCTGGTGACCCTGAAGATGAGCCTGCCAAATGCTCTTGTTCCATTGGAAACAGGATTTCAGAACAGTACCATCAAACATGCCAGGTGAAGCCCAGCAGACTCTGCTGGGCCTGAGAGCTCACTGTCGGCGCCCACATGGCAGCTGGAGAGTAGGCACTGCTTAGTCCGCGGGGCCCTGCAATTCCTGCCCTCGGCCCCCTCACTTCTGTGGTACACGTCTTAATAAGTTTTCATTTTCAGAAATAAAGACCTTTTCCAGTTGTCCTAACATATTTTTTTTGAAATGCAGTAGTTCAGTTTCATTCTACTGCACACTTTTTAAAAATATTTATTTACTTATTTATTTATTTATTCCCTTTTGTTGCCCTTGTTGTTTTATTGTTGTAGTTATTCTTGTTGTTGTTGTTGGATAGGACAGAGAGAAATGGAGAGAGGAGGGGAAGACAGAGAGGAGGAGAGAAAGACAGACACTTGCAGACCTGCTTCACCGCTTGTGAAGGGACTCCTGTGCCGGTGGGGAGCTGGGGGCTCGAACCGAGATCCTTAAAACAGTCCGTTCGCTTCGCGCCACATGCGCTTAACCTGTCCTAACATATTTTGTGGCAATATAAGCTACCCCTACATTTTTTGTAAGACTTAAGGTTTTATATATATAGAAAAAAAAAAAAAAAGCCAGATACTTTGGAGGATTTAAGACAGCAGGCGTTTACATGTTACACGGCTTAGTTTTATATTTTGAAGCTCAGCAGATCTTGATGTGGATTACAGATAGCTTTTTAAATAAAATCACATGCCTTTTACAAAGGCTTTTCAATCCCCATTTACTCTGAATACTAAGAAAATAAAAATTGAGGGTGGGGGTATAGCATAATAGTTATGTAAAGAGACTTCCATGCCTGAGGCTCTCAAGTTCCAGGTTCAGTCCCCCACATCGCCATAAGCCAGAGCTGAGCAGTGCTCTGGGGGAACAAAAAAATGCTTGGAATTCTCAAGTCAGCAGCTACCCAGAATGCATCAGGCTGGAGCAGAAGATACAGAGAAAGATACAAAACTCCAGGCACCAATTCTCTCCCAGCAGTGCCGCTGAGAGTTGTGGGAACCTCACCTTGAGAGACTATGGATTCACTGGGAGTTTTTGTTTGTTTGTTTTCTCTATGTTAGCTGTTTGAACTTTTTCCAGAGAATGAGACTTTCCATTCTTGGCTGAAGGATCTTATTCCCTACTGGCACTGAGAAACAGAATGTATTCCATCCAGGCACTGAGTTCACAGAGGGTGTCTGGATACCAAACGCCATACATCTCGACTCCACTGACTAAAGGAACAGGACCCTGGGCTGGTGCCGCAGACCAGGTCTTTTAAGGGGCTCTAGCTTTCATGGTTCCTCTGCTGTGTGGTATCCCTCGTTGTGACGAGTCAGTGACTCTGACCTTGTCAGAACGCGGGTCTGTCCCTAGTGTGCCTAGTCTGAGAGAGAGGAGTGATGCTATAACAGTGTTTGAGCTACAGAACATATCTGCTGCTTGCGTCACAGCTCAGAACTTTAACGTGGGTTTCCGAGTGTTCAAGAATCATAACGTATCTCAAATGTAGTTTGGTCTCCTGTGACTTAAGAATTTTAATTCTATGCCTCTTCTCAGTCTAAGTGGAAGCATTCAGAGAGCCAGGAGCCTGATATGTGTAGTTGAAAAAATAGTTTTCTGGGAGCCGGGTGGTAGTACAGTGGGTTAAGTGAACGTGGCGCAAAACATACGGACTGGGGTCCTCCTGGTTCAAGTCCCCGGCTCCCCACCTGCAGAGGCGTCGCTTCACAAGCGGTGAAGCAGGTCTGCAGGTGTCTTATCTTTCTCTCCCCCCTCTGTATTCCCCTCCTCTCTCCATTTATCTCTGTCCTATCTAACAACAATGACATCAATAACAATAATAACTACAACAATAAAACAAGGGCAACAAAAGGGAAAATAAATAAATAAATAAACAAAAATTAAAGAAAAAAAGGAAAAATAGTTTTCTGATCCGCTGCTGCTGCTGTGACCTGTGAGAAAGCTTCTGTCTCTAGAGATATGCTAGCCGGCACTTCCGGCCAGAAGCCCCAGTGTGACAGTGATATGACTGTGAAGCTCAAAGAGGCCGTAGGGAAACATGAGTTCCAGGTCTTCCAGATGCGCGACCTCATGGCACACCTGGGCTATGGGCTTAAGAAAGGAAAAGGTGACGTGAGCGGGTTATTCAGAGAACAGGCCTGTGCCCTCAGGTTGGAGAACTGTTGTTGACATACCCGTGAGAGTAGCCATAGTCATAGGCCGACACTGCCTTGCGGCCGACTGCAGACTCCAGGGTTGACTCCGTGGCCCGGGAGGCCTGCTGCTTGTAGGAGGCTGCGGACTCCTGGCTGAAGGCCTCAGACTCCTGGCGCCGTGCGGCTGACGAGCGGCTGCTGTAGGCCGCTGAGCCGTGTGTGTAGATGGTAGAGCTCTTCTTCTCCTGCTGGTACTGGCTCATGGTGGTCCGCAGGTCTCTGTCACGATAGCTGCTGTCATAGTGCTTATGGAGCGTCTGATAAAACGGCAGAGACATCGTGTGCTCCAGGGGGACCAGGCAAGCTAGGGAATAATAACGACAGCAAGAATAGTAGTAATAAAGCAGTGTTCCAGTGAACTGTAAGGAAGCGAATTCCACAGAACGACTCAGCTCAGCCTGATTCTCTCTCTTTGCCAAAGAGTTAGTGGGAAGCGGTGTGGAAGCTAGCTTAAAGAATTACTTAACAGACTCCTTCCATCAAAGTGCAGAGGGGGCCCTCCTGTCACTAGGCTTTCTTCTTCCTTATCTAGTAGGTTTCCAAAGACTGTCTCTGCTGGCTATGATGGCCTTTTCTTGGGCCTGTAGACATGTTCTAGTGTTCTGACACTTCCTTCTGAGGGGGCTTCATCTAGGAGAGGATATAATGACGGAGGATGGATGCAGAGGCTGAGCGGTGGCACAGCTGGCTGAGTGCATGCTTTACTACGCGCAAGGACCTGGTCCAAGTGCCCGGTGCCCACCGGCAGGAGGGCAGCTTCTTGAGCGGTGAAGCAGGGCTGCAGGTGTTTCTCCCTATCTCTCCCTCCTGGCTCAATTTCTCTGTCTCTCTTTAAAATCAATAATCTTAAAAATGTTAAAAAGAATCAATGTATACAGTCAGCTGTGTCTCTTACTGAACGGAGTGCCTACGATGAGCCTATACTACGTAGCTGTCCTAACACAGCAGTGGCCGAACAAATCCCCTGCACTGATAATCTCGTGTAGAAGCTCACATGCTATTGCAGGAGATAAACAAGGGGGCAGCAAATAAGTAGAGTAGGAGGTACATCGGGATGTGCTGGTGCTAAGGAGGGAAGTAAATCAGGAGGGGGAAGGATGCGATATGGTTCCACGCAGCCTCGTCAGGGTGGGTCAGAGTAGAAAGTGACACCGAGCGCGAGAATGTCTGGGGTGAGGCAGTCTAGAGAGAAGACCACTCCAGGGCCACCTGGCTGTGAACACAAACGTCCTCCAGGAACGGCAGGCAGACAGGTGAGGCTGCTAGGGCACGAGGGGCAGCTCCTGTCACACAGGAGCTCTACAGACAGCTGCAAGGACTCTGTCTTTTATTCTCAGAGGGTAAAGAAACCATCAGAAGTTGTGTTTGTTTTTGTTGGTTTGGTTTGGTTTGGGTTTTTTTTGCCTCCAGGGTTATCGACGGGGCTTGGTGCCTCCCACTACGAAACCACTGCTCCTGAAGGTCATTTTTTCCATTTTGTTGCCCTTGTTGCTATTATTGTTATTGCTGTTGTTGCTGTTGGATAGAAGAGAGAGAAATCAAGAGAGGAGGGGAAGACAGAGAAGGAGAGAAAGATAGACACCTGCAGACCTGCTTCACTGCTTGTGAGGCGATACCCTTGCAGGTGGGGAGCCAGGGGCTCGAACCGGGATCCTTGTGCTAGTCCTTGCACTTTGCACCACATGCGCTTAACCTGCTGTGCTACCGCCTCGCCCCCCCCACCCAAGATTCTTAGCTGAGACTGACTCTTTCTGTCTCTCTCTCTCTCTCTCCCTCTCCCCCTTCCCTTTCTCTCTCTCTCCTCTCTCTCTTATCTGAACAACAGACTCTCCAGGTAAGAGTTACAGTCAGAACTTAGAGGAGTGTTGTGAGCTGAGCTGACAACCTAAATGAGGTAGGAGTTTTATGGAACCCCCACACACACCTTTTATACTTTTGTTCATGATTTGGAACATCATTTAAAAGTTTAGGAGGCAAAATAGTTGCACAGCAACTCATTTTTTGCAAATACTTTTTAAAATTCTATTTATTTTTTATTTTAATTTATTTTATTTTATTTATTTTTACCAGAGCCCTGCTCAGCTCTGGTTTATGGTGGTACAGGAGATTGAGCCTGGGACTTCAGAGCCTCAGGCATGAGAGTCTCTTTGCAAAACCATTATGCTATCTACTCCCACCTGCCCTTTTTAAAATTCTAAATCCTAAATGAATACTTCTAAATTTGCTGTAATTTCTATCAAGTTTAAATCTGATTTTTAAACTACATAAAAAGTTAGTGTGTACCCTGTAGGGAGGAAAGTCCAGTAACCTTCGCTGCAGACACAGAGCCCTTAGTACTCACAGAAGATACCAGTCTGTACGGTGTTTCCCAAGGGGAAAAAATTGCTATTAGCAAGCAACCTTGCTTAGAGCTTTAAACAGGTTTCTGTTTTCTGTTCTCAAACACACAGAAAAAAACATGTCTGATGAATAATTCACTATCAGATACACTTTGAAAAAGCAAAGGATTAGAATGTATTATTGTAGAGGCATGTAAGGTTTGCTAGTTATAAAAAAAAAATAAGTGAGCTTCTCTAATGATGCATATTAACTGCAGTGTGGCAAGTATTATTTGAATAATGTCCAAATAAATAAATAATGACCTTCCTAGGTATCGTATCACAAGCTAAATTCGTAGTCCAGATAACTGGAGATGCTGCTGTTTTCACAAAATAAGATCTTTAAAAATTTGCTTCCCTTCTATTTTCCACTGTTTCTATTTAATGTCTTTCTATTAAGCACACACACACGTTGAACAGCATGCCATGTTCTAGCCACACAGTGTATGTAATACAGGCAGACAGAGGCTGCGGTCTCCACGCCAGCTCGGACCTCTGGAGTGAAGGTAGACTGCCTCGTCATCAAGCAAGGGAGAATGCGCCCAACATACAGCAGCTGACACTTGGGGGGAGAGACAGGCTGGCTGCCTTCTTTCCCTTAAAGACCTGAGTTTTGCCTTAAAATAATTAGGGTATTTGCAGGCAAAACCTAGTCCCACAGTTGTAAACCTGACATGAGACTTTTGTGCAGGTTCTAGAAACCAAACGATGATTACAATTATTCACAGTAAGCGTTAACCTCGGGCTAGGATGTGGGAGCCAACACCCCGGGACAGGAGCACCTCACTGCTTCAGGTCAGGAGTAGAACAACGCACTCTGACGTGGCGCGAAGTGCAAGGACCGGCATAAGGATCCCGGTTCAAGCCCCCGGCTCCCCACCTGCAGGGGAGTTGCTTCACAAGCACGTGAAGCTGGTCTGCAGGTGTCTATCTTTCTCTCCTCCTCTCTGTCTTCCCCTCCTCTCTCCATTTCTCTCTGTCCTATCTAACGATGACATCAATAGCAACAACAATAACTACAACAATAATTTTAAAAAACAACAAGGGCAACAAAAGGGAATAAAATAATAATAATGCACTCTGACATTTACCCATATGCCACACAGTCTGAGAAAACTCCCTGAATTACAAAGTAGGGGCATGAGAGTTAATTTACCTCTTTGGGGCCTGGCTTGGAATCAGGGAGTGAGTACTAGACATATGATTTCTTACCATCTCAGCTATTACAGATTTCAAACAAACCACTAACCTGAAATGTGAAAAAAACACTTAACTTTCACTAACCATCTGAGCTCCACCTGAAACCCATATTATCTCTTTGTAGCTCCATGAATAGCGGCTTAATTCTAAAGGAAAGCAGTGTCTAAAGGAAAGCAGTGGGTGGAGGAAATCGCCAGAAAAACTAGTACCCTGCTGTCCCACCCCACCCCAAGCCCTCCTGGGGGCTCTGTCTTCCTTTTCTGCGATTCTGACACCTGTCTGAGGTCAGAAAGCACATCCAGCACACCGCTGGTAAGCACATAAAACACAAAGTGAGTTCTTTTGCCTGAGTGTCACACTTACTAGTTTCCAAAGGAGTGAGGATGGCAGTGGAGCTGTTCCGATATGGCTGTGGAGCTGGATGAGAGAACGACAAACCGTCCTAGAAAAAGTCAAGAGGCAGGGCTAGAGGCAAGCCCCGGGGGCCAGTTCAAAAATAATGCCTGTGGTCAGGCAGGAGAATGTCAGAGTCAAACAGCCAGCCTTTTATGGCCAAGAAGGCAGGTAAAAATAGCAACAGGCGGGGAGGGAGGACAGTCCTGGACTGTGGGCAGAGAGGCAGTAGCAGGTAGGAACGGGAAGACGCTAACCACTCATCAGGTCTGCACTGACTGAACCAAGCATGAGATTTCTGTTTAAATAAAAGAGTGAGTTTCAATACCAGACCATCACTGCATATTTAAAAGTGTAATGGAAAGAGTGGTCTGTGTTGAGAGCTAAAAATAGGTGTAGTAATCTGAGTCCCAAAATGGACTTCATGGAATTTTAATGCCAAGACTACGTGCTGGGTGTTCTTGTCCATAGCGCCTGTGTAGTATATTTAAAAGACAGAAGGTGAGGAATGAACTTGAGGTTAACGGAAGGCAAACCACTGAGAAACAGGTTACATGTGTGACTGTTACTATTTTTCTCATTTCAGAAAAAATTGACAGTCGCAGTTTCAACTATGAATAGTTGATTCCATTATTATTAACTAAAGTCTTTGAGAAGAAACACACCTCATGTTTCCTAAAGTCGAGGTAGGTTCAGTGTTTCTAACAAGAGTCTTTATTTTTAGATTGTGTAACAAAGAGGTCGTGTAACCTGGTGGTCAGAGGCTCTCTCTTTTTTTCTTTTTTCTTTTTTTTTTTTTTGCCTCCAGGGTTATCGCTGGGGTTGGGTGCCAGCACTACGAATCCAGTGCTCCTGTGGCCATTTTTTTCCATTTTGTTGCCCTTGTTGTTGTTGTTATTGTTATTGCTGTTGTTGTTGGATAGTACAGAGAGAAATGGAGAGAGAAGGGGAAGACAGAGAGGGGGAGAGAAAGATAAGACACCTGCAAACCTGCTTCACCGCCTGTGAAGCGACCCCCCTGCAGGTGGGAGAGGGGCTGGAAGGCTTCCCACCATGTGCACTTAACGCGCTGGCTACTGCCCGGTCCCCTGGAATCTCTTCTTTGAACTCAAATCAGATCTAGATTCTAGGTCATGGATGGCAGTAAACTGCCACTTGATAGTTAGCTTTTTATTTCTTCTTCTTGAGCATCATTTTCTTTCTCTATTTAGTGAGACTGATAATATCCAAGTGATGAGATTACTGAGAAGACTAAGTGTGAGGGGGCTGCCTAGGCGGTGGCGCCTGGTTAAGCGCACACACTGCAGTGCACAAGGACCCGGGTTCAACCCCCTGGTCCCCACCTGCAGGGGGAGAGCTTCACGAGTGGTGAGGCCAGGCCTCGGGTATCTCTCTGCCATTTTCTATTTTCCCCTCCTCTGTCAATTTCTGTCTCTAACTAGTTATATATATATATATATATATATATATATATATATATATATATATAGAGAGAGAGAGAGAGAGAGAGAGAGAGAGAGAGAGAATAAGTGTGAGAAAGCAGATGAAGCACTTAGCCAGTCACTGCTACTTAATATTCAAGATACCTCAATTATTGTAACTGGTAGTAATAATTAAAAGCTTGTTATTCAGATTATATTATATTGAGCAGGTTAATATTCTGAGGCATTAAATTCATGCTCTCACAGTGATATTACAGGAACTGAACACAGATCAGTTGTTTCTATCAAAACTCTGAACAGCTCTCCTCTCCCGGATCAACTAGGAATACCAAAGGAGACCACCCGGACCGAAACAAGACAGGACTAGAATGACCACAGAAACCCAGTAAATCACCCGTGAGTACAAACACGCGTGGCTGGTGACAGAGAGGAGAGAGGGGCCTAAGGAGAGATTAAGTGACTGCTAACAGTTCGACAGTTTGTCAGTGGAGACACCACCTCCAGTCTGCTCCACCAACAAGGGGACAGCTGAAGGGAGGAAAGGACTCCCCAGAGACTCACCAAGTACAACTCTGAGTCTCCATTGCTACTACCCTCAGAATCTGGAGCAGCAACAGGGAGGGACACCAGGGCACAGAGATCTAACCGGGAAACTCAGGAGAAGACCTATACTTCTGTGGCATAGCTGAAGGACTGTGAAAGTCTCTTTGCATAACCACTGAATTATCTCTGCCACACCCTGCTTTATCTCTTGGTCAGGAGTCATTGATTAAGCCAAGAAGCCTATTGATAGTTTAAAAGCCCTCAGGCTACCATAGTCTACAGGGAAAAAAAAAAAAAGACTTTTACACCACTGAACTCCAACTCAGGGATTGAAAAACCTCTTAACTTATATAAAATGGTTAAAACAACAAGAAAAAATATTGGAGACTCGAACCAGGACAAGAGTCCAGCTAAAAGTCCTCCAGAGGGCAAAGCACAAAACAACGAGTTCAACATCCAAACATTAGCTAAGGAAATAATAACAGGAGTGAGTAAAGAATTTGAAAAAAATGTAATCAGAACTGCAGGAACAACAAATGAGAATATGGAAGAAAATTCTAATAATCTCATGGTTATTAGAGAGCTGAAAGCTGAAATTGCTGAGCTAAGAAGGCAACTAGCTGAACAAGCTAAAACAGTAGCAGAGCAGGGCAACAAAATAGATGAACTCCAGAAAGCAGTAGAGGGCAGAGAGAATAGAATCAATGAGGCTGAAGACAGAATCAGCAAGATTGAGGATGAATTAGAGACAACTAAAGAAGAAGTAAGAGATCTCAAAAAGAGATTAAGAGATGCTGAAAACAACAACAGAGTCCTATGGGATGACTTCAAAAGAAACAATATACGCATTATTGGCTTACCAGAGGAAGAAAGAGAAGGGGAGGAAGAAAGCGTTCTCCAGGCCATAATAGCTGAAAATTTCTCTAGTCTAGACAACACCAAAGACATAAAGATTCAAGAAGCCCAGAGGGTCCCAAACAGAATTAACCCAGACCTAAAGACACCAAGACATGTCATACTTAGATTGGAAAGGAATAAGGATAAAGAAAGGATCCTCAAGGCTGCAAGAGAAAAACTAAGAGTCACCTACAAAGGAAAACCCATAAGATTAGCAGCAGACTTCTCCATACAAACACTACAGGCCAGAAGAGAATGGCAAGATATCTATCGAGTGCTCAATGAGAAAGGCTTTCAGCCAAGAATACTATATCCTGCTAGACTGTCATTCAGACTAGATGGAAGCATCAAAACCTTCTCAGACAAGCAACAGTTGAAGGAAGCAACCATCACCAAGCCTGCCTTGAAAGAAGTTCTGAAAGGTTTCCTATAAACAACCAGACCACCACAAATAGAACATATATCAAACCACTCTAAAACTCTACAAGAATGGCGTTAAAATATCTTCAATCTTTGATATCAATAAATGTGAATGGCCTGAATTCACCTATTAAAAGACACAGAGTAGGAAGATGGATCAGAAAACACAACCCAACAATATGTTGTCTACAGGAAACTCACCTAACGCAACAAGACAAACACAGACTTAAAGTGAAAGGATGGAAAACTATCATTCAAGCCAATGGCCCACAAAAAAGGGCAGGAACAGCTATTCTCATATCTGACATGATAGACTTTAAAATACATAAGATTAAAAAAGATAGGAATGGACACTACTTAATGCTCAGAGGATCAGTCAATCAAGAGGACTTAACAATTATTAATATCTATGCACCCAATGAGAAGCCATCTAAATACATCAAACTTCTACTGAAAGAGCTACAGCAATATATTAACAGTAACACAATCATAGTAGGGGACTTCAACACCCCACTATCTCAACTTGACAGATCATCCAGGAAGAAAATCAGTAAAGACATAAGGGAGCTAAATGAAGAGATAGATAACCTAGAACTATTGGACATTTTCAGAGTCATTCAGAGCAAGTTGTGGTATATATACACAATGGAATACTACTCAGCTGTAAAAAATGGTGACTTCACCGTTTTCAGCCGATCTTGGATGGACCTTGAAAAAATCATGTTGAGTGAAATAAGTCAGAAACAGAAGGATGAATATGGGATGATCTCACTCTCAGGCCGAAGTTGAAAAACAAGATTAGAAAAGAAAACACAAGTCGAACCTGAAATGGAATTGGAGTATTACACCAAAGTAAAAGACTCTGGGGTGGGTGGGTGGGTGGGGAGAATACAGGTCCATGAAAAATGTTGAATGAAATAGTGGGGGTTTTATTGCTAAATGGGAATCTGGGGAATGTTATGCATGTAAAAAAAAAAAAAAAAAGAAGTAGAAACGCAAAGCAGAAATTGACTGAGTTTGGAATATGGCACCAAAGTAAGAAAGCAGAAGTATACTAGAGTTTGCAGTGAGTACCTCCCTAATACTTCCTCTCCACTTTTCCAAGCTTTGGGTCCATGATTGCTCAACAATTTGTTTGGCTTTGTATGTTAACTCTCTTTTCAGTCACCAGGTTCCAGGTATCATCAGGATGCCAGCCAGACTTCCCTGGATTGAAGACACCACCAATGTGTCCTGGAGCTCAGCTTCCCCAGAGACCCATCCTACTAGGGAAAGAGAGAGGCAGACTGGGAGTATGGACCGACCAGTCAACGCCCATGTTCAGCGAGGAAGCAATTACAGAAGCCAGACCTTCTACCTTCTGCAACCCTCAATGACCCTGGGTCCATGCTCCCAGAGGGATAGAGAATGGGAAAGCTATTGGGGGAGGGGGTGGGATATGGAGATTGGGCGGTGGGAATTGTGTGGAGTTGTACCCCTCCTACCCTATGGTTTTGTTAATTAATCCTTTCTTAAATAAAAAAAAATAAAAAATAAAAAATATTTAGGGGAAACAAAAAAAAAAAACAAAACTCTGAACAGACCCAACATGGTAGCCTGTTTTATACTGTGTGTGTGTGTGTGTGTGTGTGTGTGTGTGTGTGTGTGTGTGGTCAATGCCTCACACGTGCAGAATTTCACCACCCGAGGTTATTTTTCATTAAGATAGAAAGACAGAGAGCACCTTCCTCTGGTGCCAGGATCTGTACCCGGCCCATACACAGGAGAAAGCATACACCTTTTCTGGTGAGCTGTCTCTCTGATCCCTATCACTATTTTGTTGATGATAACCACAGTCAATACTGTTAAGCATCTATAAAGTGCCAGAGGAGGTCGGGCGGTAGTACACCGGGATAAGCACACACACATGGCGCGAAGCGCGAAGACTGGAGTAAGGATCCTGGTTTGAGCCCCTGGCTCCCCACCTGCAGGGGAGTCGCTTCACAGGCGGTGAAGCAGGTCTGCAGGTGTCTGTCTTTCTCTCCCCCTCTCTGTCATCCCCCCTCTCAATTTCTCTCTGTCCTATCCAATAAAATAGGGTGGGGAGTGACCTCCAGAAACAGTGGATTCGAGGTGCAGGTATTGAGCCCCAGCGATAGATAACCCTGAAGGCAATAAATAAAGTTTTTTTTTGCCTCCAGGGTTATCTCTGGGGCTTGGTGCCTGCACAAGGAATCCACTGCTCCTGGAGGCTTTGTTTCCCCCCTTTTGTTGCCACGTTGTTTATCATTGTTATTATTATTGTTGTTGTTGGATAGGGCAGAGAGAAATGGAGAGAGGAGGGGAAAACAGAGAGGGGGAGAGAAAAAAGACACCTGCAGACCTGCTTCACCGCCTGTGAAGCGACTCTCCTGCAGGTGGGGAGCTGAGGGCTCGAACCGGGATCCTTACGCCAGTCTTTGCGCTTCGCACCATGTGTGCTTAACCCACTGCGCTACCACCCGGCACCCAAAAATAAATTTTAAAGAATAATAAACAAATAAAATGTCAGGCATCATTATATATGTGTATTATATATATGTATATATGTGTATAATTTCACTTAATTCTAATAGTACCCAATAAGGTAGGTATGACTCGATCATTATATACTTAAAAAGACTAAGGTCTCTTTTATTGATTTGCAAAGACATTCATGATATTTTATTTTTGGAGACTAAGGATCTTGAGGGGTGAGGTCATCTGCCACAGATCACACAGCTGGAAAATACCGGAAGCACCATCCATCTGGAGGTCGCTGAACTCCAGAGTCTGTGCAGGTCTTGTCAGGCATCGCTGGGTCCTTCAGTGACACTTTGTTTATAAGAAACTCATTTGTTTGCTACCACGGTTATCGCTGGGTCTTGGTGCCTGCATGAAAACTCCACTGCTCCCAGCAGTCTTTTAAATTTTTTTATAGGGCCATTGTGACTACTACTAGAACAAACACAGACACACTGACGGATGGAATAGAACTGAGAGCCCAGAAATAAGCCCCCTGCATGTATGGACGTCTAAGTTTTGACCAGGGGACCCAAACCATTAAATGGAGAAAGGAGAGTCTCTTCAACAAATATTATTGGGGGAATTGGGTTGAAATGTGCAGCAGAATGAAACTGAACCACTCCATTTCACCACACACAAAAGTAAATTCCCAAGGGATCAAGGACTTGGATGTTAGACCAGGAACTATCAAATACTTAGAGGAAAATATAGGCAGAACTCTTCCATCTAAATTTTATATGCATCTTCAATGATACAAATCCTCTCCTGAGAGTATTGTGTTTATTACTTCAATCCTTATTACACGGATAATGATCCAGAAAGCTGTTTCAGCATGTTATTAGTTCTATAAGCCTATGATGGGCCAGGTCCTCAGAATTAGTTAGCAGTCCCCTAGGAAGGGATGTAGGAGAGTGGAGTGATGGTTGGACTGGGCTGCAAGATAGAAGCCTGGGCTCTTATCACAACTTTACCAAGTTATTAAACGAGATCTGAACAAGTCATTAAATGACATAAAACATGGTGAGGTAAATCATAAACATGGACTTTTCAAAGAAAAACAAGCTCCCAACTAAAATGGTTATAATATAATTATCTATTGCCTGGGAGTCAGGTGGTGGCACAGTGGGTTAAGTGCATGTGGTGTGAAGCATGAGGACCAGCGAAAAGATCCTGGTTTGAGCCCCAGGATCCCCACCTATAGGGGAGTCGCTTCACAGGCGGTAAAGCAGGTCTGCAGGTGTCTGTCTTTCTCTCCCCCTCTCTGACTTCCCCTCCTCTCTCCATGTCTCTCTGTCCTATCTAATGATGACATCAATAGCAACAACAATAATAACTACAACAACAATAAAACAACAAGGGCAACAAAAGGGGAAGTAAAGAAAAATAATAATAATAATTATCTGTTGCCTTTTTAAAGTCTAAGACCGTGAAGAACCTTTCCCATTCTCTTTAAAATCTGTATTTCTCCGAATCCTGGAACCTCTAGCCTTTGCTCTTGAACCCTCACCCTGTGACACTGCCTCTGCTGACTTCACCTAAATGAACGCAGTCAGTGCCACCAAGCTACATTATGCCACCACGGCCTTTTTGCTTCGGATAGTATCCAGAGACACCAAGCCTGAGTTGTCAGCCTTCCAACTCCAATAATCTGGTGAGACCTTTCCTAACACTCGGGATAACCTAGTTCCACTTCAGACGCACACTCTAACAAAGGTACAGATCCTAGACACAGGCTGGGGCTTAGGGACTGGGTACATGTACACACATATCCCTAAGTTAGGAGCAACTGAATACGCCAAAGTAAAAGTCCTCAACAGTCCTCTATGATTAGACTTGGACATAATACGCTCGGCAAACTAGCAGACTAGGCACACGAATTTTCTAATCAAATATTTCTTGCTTGGGCCTAGACACTCTCCTCTCCTACCACTTACCTCACATCCCTCAGTCACGTTATCTATTCAACTAACTACTCGAAAGAAAGATGTACCTCCTAATCTCTTCTGATGACATCAGCATTATTGTGACCTCTTGATGATCTTTAGAAGAAGAAAGGCAAACAACCGGTCAAGATAGACACTGGCAAATATGTGTGTATATATCAACTAAAGGACAATTACTTCCCTATGGCAACCTTCATTAGAATCATCAAGCATGGGAGTAGCGCGTGGCGGTAGCGCAGCGGGTTAAGCGCAGGTGGCGCAAAGCACGAGGACCGGCTCCCCACCTGCAGGGGAGTCGCTTCCCAGGCGGTGAAGCGGGTCTGCAGGTGTCTGTCTTTCTCTCCCCCTCTCTGTCTTCCCCTCCTCTCTCCATTTCTCTCTGTCCTATCCAACAATGACGACACAGCAATAATAACTACAACAATAAAACAACAAGGGCAACAAAAGGGAATAAATAAATAAATAAAAATAAATATTTTTAAAAAAAAGAATCATCAAACATGTAAATGCAGTAAAATGCAAGGTTAACTTAGACCCCACTAAAATCCTAGGGGTATTTGCTCCCCAACCTGAGACCTGACCCCACACACCAAACTGGATACAACAGATGACACTCAATGTTTTGACAGCTGAGAGAATACCAAGCTATCAGATGAAGAAGGGACTATGAAAGCTGCAAAAGGGCAAGGGACTGGCTCCCTTAATGGTGGCCTCTTTGCTCACTACCAGGCCACCCCATCAGCTGGGGTCCTTGCAGGGAGCCCTGGGATCCCCTGTAGATGCCACAGGCCTAGACCTCTAGTAGACCCTCTGTCCACCATCACTGGTCACGCCCATCATAAGCCCTTTCCAGGGCCTCTCCAGGGCCTTGCCCTAAAGTAGCAATGGCGGGACTGCCCTGTTTTCCAAAGGGAGGCTGGCTTAGTTCTCTGGCGCCTGAGGAAGACAGGCCCTGAAATGAGTGCAGCCTAGTTCCCAGCTGTGAAAATGGACTGAGCTCAGACTGCCAGGGACTCCGACGTTATATAGACTCTTGGGCTAAATTAGAATATATGTGGGTCCTGGGTCAGATTGATGTGCTAAACAGTTAATTGTATTTATATATTCTCTTCAAGTTTGGGAGCTACTCTCTGCCCTAATCCAGCTTTCTAGCCCTATTCTCAACTCTGACAACATTTTCCCAGACAAGATTTTTAGCCCCTTTCCATGTTAACTATCAAGTTCAGGCAAAAATCTCTAAAATGGTGGGTCTCAAGAAACATACCTAAAATACACTTCCTAGCTTCTTACCACCCTAAGATCCCCATTCTCACCTGCTTTATTCTCTCTGTCCTATCCAACAACAAAATTAATAACAACAACACTAATAACTACAATAACAAAACAAGGGCAACAAAAGGGAATAAATAAATAAATAAATAAATAAATAAATAATTTTTTTTTTAAAAGCCTCGAGAAATGCCAGGAGCATCAAGGACCCACTGGAGGAGGCCATGGTCATTAGAATGGAACTGTTGGGGAGTCAGGTGGTAGTGCAGCGGGTTAAGTGCAGGTGTCCCACAGTTCAAGGACCGGCATAAAGATCCCAGTCCGAGCCCCCGGCTCCCCACCTGCAGGGGAGTTGCTTCACAGGTGGTGAAGCAGGTCTGCAGGTGTCTGTCTTTCTCTCTCCCTCTCTGTCTTCCCCTCCTCTCTCCATTTCTCTCTGTCCTATCTAACAACGACATCAATAACAACAATAATAACTACAACAATAAAAAACAAGGACAACAAAAAGGGAATAAGTAAATAAATATTAAAAATTTTTTAAAGAATGGAACTGTCACCTTTCTCTTCCTGCCCAGCAGACGTTCGTCCGTTTATCCATCAGTCAAGGTAGGAAAACTACTCTATGAATCCAGTGTCAACCCCGTGACAAGCAGAGTGGCTAACTCACTAGAACTTACCTGGACTATCTCACTTAATCCTCACAATAGTTGAGTCAAGTGAACACTATTGTTAGACCCTTTCTTCAGAAGAGCTCATCTAAATGCAATTAAACAAATAAAGTTCACTTAAAATGAAATTTAAAAAGCAATGATCTAAAGTAAGCCTAAACTACAATCTGTTTTAGATAAAAGTAAAACAAGCAAACATGAGGACCAAAAAGAACCACCACCAAGCCCACAGGCACCTGAGTGTTTCAGTTGCTCTGACTTCCCAGCCTGCCTCCCAGCTAACACGCAGGGGCACTCCCAGGCTGTGTGACTACTGCTCAGCCACGCGGGAAAGCCTTCTGCACACAGACAAAGGGAGGTGAGAAAAAGCACCCATGCACGGTCAAACACCAGCTACCTTGCTCTGTGGCTTTTGTGACATTACACAGTAGCACTTGGCTTTTTTATTTGCACAGTCACAAGCAGACACAATTATAGAATCCTCCACCCCTCTCCATCCCCACAGATCTATTTCAAAACTCTAGGCGCCCAAAGGAAGGCTACGTGGTCAGATTCCCTAGGCAGGAGGTTTCAGGGAAAATGAGGGGTGACAGAACCAATAGCTGGCAGGCTAACTCACAGCTCAGTGAACCAAGGATGAAAGGCAACAAAAGAAGTGGATGGCCAGCAGGCTGCCTCACAACTCAGAATGGAAAGCCAGTCAATAGGCCATCGACAGGTTTCCAGGTGGCCAGCCTGAGACAATGGTGACACAGAAATTGTGTGTTCCCACCTCAACAATGCTGCAGAACCATGAAAAGTGCCCGCAAGATTCCATCCATCAAGATAATCGGCTTGTGGCTTCAGACTCACAGGAATTTGAATGGCTAAAACTTCTGTTGAACTCTGTCATCAGGACCTATCATCATCTGTCTCTGTTTCCCCTTGAATGAACTATTGCTATAGAAGATGCACCTATCCATTGTTTGAAGTGCTGCTCCGTTTTTTCCACACATGCTGAATGCAGTTGTGAATGGCAGTCTTTCAATGAAAACCTTGCCTGACTTCACAGATTCAAAGTTCCCTGGTGCTGGCCCAGGAGGTGGTGCAGTGGGTGAATGCTGGACGAGGTCCTGGCTGTGATCCCTGTCATTGCAGAGTGATGCTCTGGTGTTCCCTTTCTCTCTCCCTCTCTCTCCCACTCTCCCTCTTTCCCTCTCTCTCATATCAATAAATAAAGCTTTAAAAAGTTATCTGGCTAGGGTCAGTTGGTGGCACACCGGGTTAACTGCACGTGGTGTAATGCTCAAGGACCCGTGCAAGAATGAGTATAGTCTACCCATAACGATGATTTGGGGTGAATTATGATGATTACGACTGGCAGAGAACACAGAACTTTGGTGATGGGAGTGGTGTGGAATTAGATCTTATAAACTTGTAAATCATATAAAAAAAAAAACTTTCATGACTGAAGTTCAGTCTCCAGCACTGCTGTAAGCCAGAGTTAATCAGTGCCCTGGTAAAAATAAATAAATAAATAAATAAATAAGATAAAATAAATAAGTCATTTACTTATGTAGAAATGTTATACCCTTTTAATGCACTATTTATAAATTTGGTGTATTAAAACTGATTCTTATACACATTAATCTGGACATGAACTTTACTTCACTTAAAAGACAGCTGGTGCCCTAACTGGGGAGTCCTCAGATTCCCAAACAGACATGATGGGCCTAGACCTCGAATAAATCCCTCTCTCCATTGTTACCAGTCATCTCTATCAGGAACAACAAAACAGACCCCTCTGTGGGCCCCCATAGGACCTGGTCCTCAACTTGGATCAACAATGGTAGAGAATGTTCTATCCTCCGAAGGGAGGCTGGACAACATACTCTATGGGGCAGCTTGGAATGTTCCTACTCATGACCACAGAATGTGAGCTCAGATCTACAGGGATGCAGAGGTCACATAGGCTCCTAAGCTGAATATGGGCCCCAGATCACATCAAATTGATGGGGTTTACAGTCAACAATATTTATACCTCTTTCCCATATTAGGGAGCTACTCTCTTCCCTGACCCAGCTTTCTGGTCCTTTTCCCAGCCATGACATCATCTCCCCAGACAATAACTTGGATCCACTGGCATATCAGATGTCAGGCTCAGGGGCAAAAAGGAAAAGGGGAAAAAAAGAAAGGAAAGAAAAACTAGTATAGCCACAGGCCCTTTGGAATTTAATTAAAATATGCCTACTAGCTGTCTACAAAATGGAGGACCCCCCCGCAACTCTTCATCTGCAGTACTCCAGCCCTTAGGTCCATGATTGGTCAACAATTTGTTTGGCTTCGTATGTTAACTCTCTTTTCAGCCACCAGGTTCCAGATGCTAGCATGATGCCGGCCAGGCTTCCCTGGACAGACAACCCCACCAATGTGTCCTGGAGCTCAGCTTCCCCAGAGCCCTGCCTCACTAGGGAAACAGAGAGGCAGGCTGGGAGTGTGGATCCACCTGTCAACACCCATGTTCAGCGGGGAAGCAATTACAGAAGTTAGACCTTCCACCTTCTGCATCTCACAATGACCCTGGGTCCATACTCCCAGAGGGACAAAGAATAGGAAAGCCATCAGGGGAGGGGATGGGATACGGAGTTCTGGTGGTGGGAACTATGTGAAGCTGTACCCTTCTTATCCTATGGTTTTGTCAATGTTTCCTTTTTATAAATAAAAAAAATTAAATAATAAAAAAGAAAAAAGAAAAAGAAAAGAGCTCCTCTTGCTGTTTTCCTGCTAATCCTTATGCAGTATTTCATGCATGAGAACTAGAATCTCACCTACACTGGAGAACCCAGAGTGTAGAACACGTCCTTCAACACTCACAAGTTTCCTACATGCAATCAAAATTGCAAGTGACTACCAGGAAGTCACTGAAATAGACAGTAAACAGAAGGGGTTGATTCTGCCAGGATTCCATGCTGGGGTAGAGTGGCCCAGGAAGAAAGCACAATACAGTAATATTAAATACAGACTTTGCGTTGGAACACTTATTAGCTCTGTTTACTTGAACAAGCAACTAATTACTGCATATTCCCTGGCACACATGAATAATTAGGCCTTATCCTAAGAGGTGTAGATGAGTGAATAGGAACTACTGGCCTCTTTCTTCATTCACCTTACCCTTGGACAAAGAGATGTGAAACCGATTCTCCTTGGGAGTCGGGTGGTAGTGCAGCAGGCTAAGCACACGTGGTGCGAAGCACAAGGACCCGCGTAAGCATCCAGGTTCGAGCCCCTGGCTCCCCACCTGCAGGGGAGTCACTTAACAGGCGGTGAAGCAGGTCTGCAGGTGTCTTATCTTTCTCTCCCCCTCTCTGTCTTCCCCTCCTCTCTCCATCTCTCTGTCCTATCCAACAACGATGACATCAATAACCACAACAAGAAAACAACAGGGGCAACAAAAGGGAATCAATAAATAAGTCATTAAAAAAGAAAGAAAGAAAGTGATTCTCCTATTGCATCTCTGGTAATATGTACATTTGAGTCTCAGTTTCTTGATCTGTGATATGGAATTAATATCTACCTCAAGGGATTGTTGTAAGGATTAAGCAACAAAGACAGGGTCAGGGAGATAGATGACTCTGTGTTAGACTATGTGCAGTTCTCACATGCTGGAGACCCCAGGTTCACTCCTCAGTATAAACCAGAGTCTGTCTCTCATACAAACAGGTAAATAGCGTGGGGTGTAACATAATGGTTATGCAAAGAGACTCTCATTCCTGAAGTTCTAAAGTCACAGGTTCAATCCCATGCATTGCCATAAACCAGAGCTGAGCCATGCTCTGGTAAAAAAAAAAAAAAAAAAAAGTAAATAAATCTTTGAAAAAAATAAGTTATTAAAATGATCATGTAAAATCCCCAGCGTAACAAGTACATAGCAGGTGTATGTCTCCGTATTCCTTTTCTTTCTCCCTCTAGGTCTTAGTGCGGGAAAATTGTAAGTTGAATTTTAGGCGGAAGCAGTAACGTAACATCTCTAAGTAATCACGCCTCCTCCCCATCCCATCACCAACGCACAAAACGTACCCAGCTTCTGGAGTGTCACTGCAGGACTGTGCCAGTCTCGGTGTGAATGGTGGCGTCTCTGTGGTGACGGTGGGAATTGTACCGCACTGTACGATATCTGGCAGCATCATGTACTTAATCCAGCTGCCAGTTCACAGCAACCCGCCTGTAAAAATAACAGCAAACAAACATCTCCGGACACCGCCAATGTTCCCTTTGAAACAAAGGGGGGCCCCCAGGGGTTATAAGCTCACAGTGAGTCTTGAGAACCATTTTTTTTTAAAAAATAAATTAAAAAAAAATATTATCTTTATCTATTGGATAGAATCAGTCAGAAGTCAAGAGGGGAGGGGGTGATAGAGAAGGAGAGAGACAGGGAGACACCTGCAGCCCTGCTTCCTCACTGGAAAAGCTTTCCCTCTACAGTTGGGGGCTGGGGGCTTGAACCCGGGTCCACATGAGCTCAACCAGGTGCACCACCACCCAGCCCCAAGAAGCATTTTTGTAAGTTAAAAATAGAGTAGAAAGCTAGGAAACATCATTGGGTGTCAAATACTGTAGAGATTCAACTATCTTGCCACTTCAGTCAAAAATTTGGCAGCCACTCTTCCATACATAAATAAACTGTCACGTAAACTATCTCACCTAATCGAATTTACTTATATGAATATTAACCTCCTATTTTACAAATCTGAGGTTCAAATAAACAAAATGACTTCTCTTCAGGGTTACTCTATAGGCTAAAGGAAAGATGTGAAATAGAATCCAAATCTCTGAATTTTTAGTGACGAGGTGGAAAGGAGATTATTACTTGAGGGCAAAGATTTACTATATAGTTCAGAAGGACAGAAATATCAGGAGAGGGGCCGGATGGTGGTGCACCTGGTTGAGAGCACATGTCACAATGCACAAGGACCCAGTTTTGAACCCCTGGTCCCCACCTGCAGAGGGAAAGTTTTGTGAGTGGTGAAGCAGGGCTGCAGGTGTCTGTCTCTCTCCCTCTATCTTCCCCCTACCTTCTCGATTTCTGGCTGTCTCGATCCAATACATAAACATAATAGGATATATATATATATATATATATATATATATATATATAGTCAGGAGAGGCCTTTGGTGGTCAGTGGATGATTAAAATTCCATATCCAAACCTTAGATGAAGTGTGAAGAATATTTTCAAAAGAATTTATCTTTTCACATTTGCTGAACTTTGCACAGCCCATACTTACTTGTGGAATAAATCAATGAGCCTGGACCACACTACTCCTACTTATCTTTTATCACTCAGGCTCTCTGATCAACTACCCTACAACCAAACATACTGAATCCTGGACTTGCAAATCTCACTCCTCCTCCCCTCACCGACTCCTACAATCAGCCCGCAATGGTCCCTCGAGTGTCGCTCCCACCAGTCAGCCTCAGACAGGCTTGATTCCTCCTCTGTGCTCTTCCTACCTGCCTTCCCCCAGGTGCCTGCTCGCTTCCTGCCATCCCCTGTGGCTCTGCCACCCTTCCCCTTCATTACTGCCTCCACCCCAGAGGTAGAGACAATATTGTTTCAGGAAGGATAGACCTACGGCTCCCCCAAGGTGCTGTCGGACATCTGTTGATCAAATGGCAAGGAAGACATGTTCATTATCTGACACAATAGAAGCAAAAGGTCATTGCTGAGCTCTTTCAAGCTGAGGGGAAATTGCACTATCCATTTCATCATTATGGGCTGAAGTCTTCTGTGTAAAGAAGGCAGCAGAAACGACTCTCCATGGTGGCAGGCCACCACTCTGTCGAAGGGTGTGTGCACTGCTCCCCAAGCCAGACTCACAGACCACCAGGCCTGAGACTAAGCTGGGTGGTGCCTTTCACAAAAGGGCTCACTTAGACCGCTGGTGGATGGATGGTTGCCCAACACCTGCCTTAGATGATGTTAGCTCAGTGGGTTGGAGATGAGCCACCCAATCATTTAGGCTCTTAATTAGTAACATAGCAAGTGATTCTTAAAGTCAAAGAAGCATGGGGAATCGAGCTTTGTTTTAGTCAGTCCTGCTCACGAACGAGGGCAGGGCTGGTTCCTTCCGGAGACTTTACCTTTAAGTTGACATTGAAATATTTGGCTCTTGAGGTCCTTGAGAGAGCTGCGGTTAACTATTCAGAGGTTATCATTCTGCAGCTCAAACCTTCCACTCTGAGATGAGTCAAGTGAGAGCAGCTTTGAAAAGCTGAGGACCAGAACTTCAGTTCTAGGGTAGTGGTTAGAGCATGATTGGTTCTAAGTCATCGCTTTCGTACACGAGGCCCGAGCTGAGTTCATGAACACCAGGGTCTTCCTCTCAGGACTTTGGCTGGAAAAAAGGAATGGAGGCGCAGTTCCTTTATTAAGAAGTCGTTCTAGGCAAGGGGAGTTGAGACAACAAGCAAGACAGCAAAGGGTGGGGGTCTGTCTGTCTGTCTTCAGTAACCTCCCACTGCACATGGTGGGGGTCTGTCTGTCTGTCTGTCTTCAGTAACCTCCACTGCACATGGCGGGGCAGCAACATCTAGCACTTTTTTTTTTAAAGATTTTATTTATTTATTAATGAGAAAGATAGGAGAGAACCAGACATCACTCTGGTACGTGTGCTGCCGGGGATTGAACTCGGGACCTCATGCTTGAGAGTCTAGTGCCTTAGCCACTGCACCACCTCCCGGACCACCATCTAGCACTTTTGCCAGGCTGTGTACTGAGAGTCAAGACAAGCTGGCTTTGGGCCCTCTGTTTAAGGAAAAAAAAGGTTCTGGTGGCCAACTTTTGCAGAAGCATGAAATCCTTTTTATTTCTCTTCACCAGAGCACTGCTCAGCTCTGGCTTATGATGGTGCGGGATTGAACCTGGGACTTTGAAGCCTCAGGCATGAGAATCTGTTTGCATAACCATTATGCTATCTACCCTCCACAAGAAATCTTGAGTCACTTGAGCACCTTTATGGAATTTGTCTGGGCCAGAAAAACTGCCAAACAATCGCTGCTTCCTGAAGATGCTCCAGTGTGGGAAGGCCCAGCGCTAGAGATCCCTGTGTCCTCCCGAGGGAGGCTCCCCTAGATGTGGGGGGGGGGGGCAGGCGCAGGAAGGCGCCCCTAGACCCACGTGGGGGGTGTCCCAGGTCAGGGGGAGGCGCCCCTAGACCCACGGGGGGGGGTGTCCCAGGTCAGGGGGAGGCGCCCCTAGACCCACGGGGGGGGGTGTCCCAGGTCAGGGGGAGGCGCCCCTAGACCCACGGGGGGGGGGTGTCCCAGGTCAGGGGGAGGCGCCCCTAGACCCACGGGGGGGGGTGTCCCAGGTCAGGGGGAGGCGCCCCTAGACCCGCTGGGGGCCCTGGGGCAGGGCGGAGCCCGCGGCGCCCGCTCCCATACAAGGCCATCGCCCCGGCGCCGCGCCCCGCCCCGCCCCTGCAGTGAGCGGCCAGCCCGGAGCGGAGGCGGAGGCGGAGGCGGAGGCGCGGGCGCAACCACCTGCGGCGGGAGGGGCAGCGCAGACGGCGGGTCTCGCCGCGGGGCCGGCAGCGGGGGGCGCGCACTCGCCCGCGTGTGTCCTGCGCCCGGCTGAGCCCCCGGCCCCCGGCCCCCGGCCCCCGCCGCGCCCCCGGCCCGCTCGCCCCCCGCGCCCCCGCGCTTGCTCTTGGTCGGGCCCGGGGGCCGGCGGCGGACGCGGCCGGAAGTGCTGGGCCCCACCCCGCGGAGTCTGCCCGGGTTCGAGCGGCGGCCGGAGGAGCGCTCAGGTCTCGGGGTCTCGCGTCCGGGCCAGGTGAGCGGAGCTCGGGGTCGGGCACGCGGGGCCAGTGCCGGCGCCCTCTGCGCAGGATGGCGGAGAGACGGGTCGGTGTGGGCGGGAGTGGCCTGTCCGGGGGCACTGGGCAGGTGGAGTAAGTGGCCTGTCCGGGGGCACTGGGCAGGTGGAGTAAGTGGCCTGTCCTGGGGGCACTGGGCAGGCGGAGTAAGTGGCCTGTCCTGGGGGCACTGGGCAGGTAGAGTAAGTGGCCTGTCCTGGGGGCACTGGGCAGGTGGAGTGGCCTGTACTGGGGCACTGGGCAGGTGGAGTGGCCTGTCCTGGGGCACTGGGCAGGCGGAGTAAGTGGCCTGTCCTGGGGCACTGGGCAGGTGGAGTGGCCTTTACTGGGGCACTGGGCAGGTGGAGTGGCCTGTCCGGGGGCACTGGGCAGGTGGAGTAAGTGGCCTGTCCTGGGGGCACTGGGCAGGCGGAGTAAGTGGCCTGTCCTGGGGCACTGGGCAGGTGGAGTGGCCTGTACTGGGGCACTGGGCAGGTGGAGTGGCCTGTCCTGGGGGCACTGGGCAGGCGGAGTAAGTGGCCTGTCCTGGGGCACTGGGCAGGTGGAGTGGCCTGTCCTGGGGCACTGGGCAGGCGGAGTAAGTGGCCTGTCCTGGGGCACTGGGCAGGTGGAGTGGCCTGTCCTGGGGGCACTGGGCAGGTAGAGTAAGTGGCCTGTCCTGGGGCACTGGGCAGGTGGAGTGGCCTGTACTGGGGACACTGGGCAGGTGGAGTGGCCTGTCCTGGGGCACTGGGCAGGTGGAGTGACCTGTCCTGGGGCACTGGGCAGGTGGAGTGGCCTGTCCTGGGGCACTGGGCAGGTGGAGTGGCCTGTACTGGGGACATTGGGCAGGTGGAGTGACCTGTCCTGGGGCACTGGGCAGGTGGAGTGGCCTGTCCTGGGGGCACTGGGCAGGTAGAGTAAGTGGCCTGTCCTGGGGGCACTGGGCAGGTGGAGTGGCCTGTCCTGGGGGCACTGGGCAGGTGGAGTGGCCTGTCCTGGGGGCACTGGGCAGGTAGAGTAAGTGGCCTGTGCTGGGGGCACTGAGCAGGTGGAGTGGCCTGTCCTGGGGGCACTGGGCAGGTGGAGTGGCCCGTCCTGGGGCACTGGGCAGGTAGAGTAAGTGGCCTGTCCTGGGGCACTGGGCAGGTGGAATAAGTGGCATGTCCTGGGGGCACTGGGCAGGTGGAGTGACCTGTCCTGGGGGCACTGGGCAGGTGGAGTGGCCTGTCCTGGGGGCACTGGGCAGGTGGAGTGGCCTGTCCTGGGGCACTGGGCAGGTGGAGTGGCCTGTACTGGGGCACTGGGCAGGTGGAGTGGCCTGTCCTGGGGGCACTGGGCAGGTAGAGTAAGTGGCCTGTCCTGGGGCACTGGGCAGGTGGAGTGGCCTGTACTGGGGACACTGGGCAGGTGGAGTGGCCTGTCCTGGGGCACTGGGCAGGTGGAGTGACCTGTCCTGGGGCACTGGGCAGGTGGAGTGGCCTGTCCTGGGGCACTGGGCAGGTGGAGTGGCCTGTACTGGGGACATTGGGCAGGTGGAGTGGCCTGTCCTGGGGCACTGGGCAGGTGGAGTGGCCTGTCCTGGGGGCACTGGGCAGGTAGAGTAAGTGGCCTGTCCTGGGGGCACTGGGCAGGTGGAGTGGCCTGTCCTGGGGGCACTGGGCAGGTGGAGTGGCCTGTCCTGGGGGCACTGGGCAGGTAGAGTAAGTGGCCTGTGCTGGGGGCACTGGGCAGGTGGAGTGGCCTGTCCTGGGGGCACTGGGCAGGTGGAGTGGCCTGTCCTGGGGCACTGGGCAGGTAGAGTAAGTAGCCTGTCCTGGGGCCTGGACAGGTGGAGTAGCCAGAAGTGGCCCACATCTCAACTCCGCTCCTGTTCCCAAACTTGGGCTGGGAGAGTGCAGCTCAGCTCACCTGGCTCCTGACTCTGGTCCTGTGTTTAGCTTCTGCGTGAACCTGTCCGAAGGTGTTTGCTCAGGGCCTGGCTCCTCACTCCTGGCGCAGCTGTTCCCGCGTGCGGGTTTAGTGACTGGCCCCTTTCACATCAGCAGATTCCTCTGCTCTGTGCTCACTTCTGGAATTAGAACTGAGAAAAAAAATCTTCGGGCAAAAGGGGTTTCGGGTTTTGCTTGTGGCTTGGGGGGGGTGCAAATTGCAAAATGCCACCTCCTGTGAGTGGAGAGACGGGTGAGTCAGTGTACGAGCAGTTCCCTTTGGAAGTTGTTGAGGGACATGGAGGCTCAGGTCAGTCCTCAGCAGACTGTACAGGAGTGTGTGCTGCCCTGAGGGTTTTAGGTGCGAATAGCTTTATTTTTAAAAGTGAAAGGGGCTATTTTCAATTCTTAAAATTACACTATGTCTCATCTTCTGGAAGGGTTTTATTAAAACTTAACCAGAAAACCATTTTTTAATTTTCTAAGTGAGGCTTTACTGGTGAGTGAACACTGACAATTAGTCGCCTTTGTTAAGTGCTAGAAACTGTTTGGGTGTGGCAGTCTAAGGAAACTGACCCGCCTGTCAACCGGAAGTCTGCACAGGAATTGGAAAGTTAGGTTCCTTAGAGCAGAGCGGAAGCAACAACCGGAAAATTTATTTTTAAAAGACCGGTGTTGGGACCCAAAAAATGACCTGTGCTTGGCTTAAAAAGCAGTGTCCTGATTAACTGAGACTGTAGATTTGATCTGGATCTGGAAACGACACCACGTGCTCCTTGCTCAAGAGTTTCCTAAAATGAGTGTTTCTCCTTAAGGCGCGTGTAAGACTGACCGGAATGCTGTCACTGTGCGCTTCAGCTCTGTGCAGGCTCCTGGGTTATTTGGCACTGATCACCACTTGATGACACTGGATTCTAGCTAGAGTTATGGAAAGTGCAATGTTAATACCGACAAGTTCCATTTACAAATGAAGCCACTGCATCTAAATGTCAAAGTCCCGGGTGCCCTGCTGTGTGAGAAGAAGCTCTCCCCACTTCTTGAGTTCGTTTGCTATTTCTCTGACATGGCCTATAACCTCCTTTTGTCCTAACCTTGAGTGATTGTTTTCCTATTAGAGCAAGAAAAATGTCACAAGATTTACTCCTGTAGATCTGTGAGCAGTCTTATTAACCACACCAACAGTTCATCCCTCTCTCGTGTATCTAAGGTCTTAGCACTTCAGAGAAACCTCCTGTACAGTACTCCTCCTTTCAGATTTCACACATACTCCTTCACAGAACCTAAGACTTTTCACTGCAGGTTTCAAGGATGGCGTGCTAGAGATAGCATCATGATTATGCACGGTGATTTTCACGCCTCAAACCCCAAAGTCCCAGGTTCAATCCCCCATACTACCATGAGCCAGAGCTGAGCAGTGCTCTGGTATGTGGGGGTGGGGGCTGTGGGCGGAGGGGAATGTCTCATAAAAATAAAATACCTGTTTTTAAAAAGTCTCCAGAATAGACTGTAACTCTGAATAAGAATCCATACAGGGAGTCGGGTGGTAGTGCAGTGGGTTAAGCACAGGTGGTGCTAAGCGCAAGGACCAGCGTAAGGATCGGGGTTCGAGCCCCCGGCTCCCCACCTGCAGGGGAGTCGCTTCACAGGCGGTGAAGCAGGTCTGCAGGTGTCTGTCTTTCTCTCTCCCACTCTCTGTCTTCCCTCCTCTCTCCACTTCTCTGTCCTATCCAACAACGATGACATCAATAACAATAATAAAACAGCAAGGGCAACCAAAAGGGAATAAATTATTTTTAAAAAATTTAAAAGAAAAAGAATCCATATAACTTTGAAATCTCCGGTGTTTCCATGACAACCTACCCATCCTACATAAATGATCTTTACGTTGATGTGCACAGTGTTTCATTTTCCATGGGAGTTGTCCATCTACTGAAGCCTTATCGTGGGGAGTCACAGCCTTATTCGTTTGGAGATATAAAAATGGACGGCACACAGGACCCTAGCGAGAACAGTGGTAACACTGACTGATCTGCCCCGTGGGATACCAGCACTGTTCCTAAGCTTGGCTGCCTTTCCACTGCTGTTTATGCTGTCTGCACTTTGGTAGGAAAGAAATAAGCCCCAGTTCTCTTCTGTTGGAACAACTGGCTAGAGCTGACTTGCCTGTCACCGGGACACTGACTCCTAGAGAAGAAGTCAGCCCCGTGTTATTAGAATTAAGACCAGCAACTAAATCTCTTAAATCCTAAGGACTCTTTGTAGCTTCTAAACGTTACACGATTTTTCCAAGGTCCTCTCCCCCCGGATCTTTTAGAAACTCGAGGAGGATGGTTTTTGAACTCGTGATGTTGACAATCACGTGCCATCTTTGGGTTACTCTGCATTATTTCCATACATTGATTTGAGAGTTCGTATCTTTGAAGTGTCAAGTGGTGGCTCGTTTCCTAAGCCGAACCCGTCATCTCAGATCTTCACAGTTGCCCTGACGACTCTGTATTGGCTTGTCAGAAGTCAGGACACATTTCCCTGTCTGTCAGTGCAAAGTGCACTGGGACTTTCTGACAGCCGTGTGTGCACACGTGTTCAATGCCTGCATGTGAGTTCACTGCTCCTGATGGCCATTTTTCCCTTTTGTTTTTTCCTCCCTTTATTTGGTAGAACAGAGAGAAGCTGAGAGGGTAAGAGATAGGGAGAGAGAAGGAGACACCCCTGTGGCACTGTTTCACCACTAGGAAAGCTTCTCCCCTGCAGGAGGGGACGGGGCCTTGAAGCCTGGTCCTTGCACTCAACCCTGTACTCTGCTGCCTGGCCCCTGCAACAATATTTTAAACTCTTTAAACTGCCTTGGGTTTCTTAATTCAGTAATATCCAAAGTGTACTTTAATGTAACTAGCCAATCATATTAAAGGTTAGTGAAATTTCAGATAAACTCAGAAATTTTTCTATGTGAGATCACTGTCAGTGCTGGCCAAAACAAGAACTCTTTATAAACTATTTCCTAACGCATTTGCAAATTTGGACAATGTACACTAAAAGAACAGTGAGAAATGCATCAAAATTCAAATATGTATTATTTACAGCCAAAGGTAGGCTTTTTTGAAAGGTATCTAGGAGACACTCACTAAATTTGATAACGTAATTTCCTAAATTAAATGGTCACTTGTATTTGACTTTTCTCATTGAGAAGATGTTGTCAAAGAAAACTAAAAAATGCTTGGGAGGGAAAAGAGAAGCAGTGCTTTGGTTTGGTTTGCAGAGATGCAGCCTGCGTCAATTACTGAAGGAGTGCGGGCTGCTGAGCGTGTGTTCCTCTCCTGGCTCCACCACTCACCACAGTCCCTTCCATCTATGAAGAGACAGACGGATAATACATCTTACGTCTTGTTTTTAGAATCATTTCAAACAGAGGAAGAAATGGCGACTGCATAGTCAGAGAGTTAACGTATGCATTCGGGAACGGTCTAGAGAAAGCAAGCTGCTTTTCTAAAGGGCGGCTAGCACGAATTAGACACTGACGCGCTTCTGTAGGGCTTATCTTTCAACGACAGATTCCATGGTGTTGCCACAGTTCTATACTTGATGGAATTTGTGACTATCCTTTGTGGAATTTCCTGCCAAAATGTGAGGACAGATTTAGTTTAAACAGCTTCTAAGGCAGAGAGCTTTTCTAATTATTTCTGCAGTTGAATTTAGTCTGGGTGATGTGATTTAATCAAGGAAAGAATGTCAGAAAGAACTTTTTAAACTGATAAGTATATTCTAAGGTCACTTTGCAGTGCCAAGATCTAGGTAGTACCTCATTCTTTGCAGTCCACAGACTTATTTTTAGAGCAAGGGCATAGTGTTTTGCTACATCATAGCTAAATGTTGTTTCCAGAGTGTAAGCTTTAAATTGTTGTCCTGGTCAGAATATGAAATCAGTAATACCTATTTTAGACCTGCTTGGAAAGATAGCTCAGCACAGTGTCTTCGTCTTCCTGGTTAGAGGTTTTGCAGACTGCCCTATCCACCTCAACTCTGAAGAATGGTACGGTAAACATTTTATTGTCTGATGAATGTGGGGGTTTTAACTTGAAACAAAATGTTAGAGTCTTTTAAAGACTGAGTGCTGATGGAAACTTGCCTTTTATTACTAGACATTCTATTTTTAACTTGAAATATACAGGGGTAAGTTCAGAATGCTAGAGAATAAAGCTGTTGTTTTTCATACTTTAAAAAAAAATTTTTTAACTAGGTTGTTTTTAAAATTGTTGTGCTCTCATTTTTGCCTAGATGACTTGGTCATTTCAAGTGACTTGACTGTGAAAGAAATTGGTTTGGATAAAGTGGAAATATCTGTAAAACTTAGTTGAAGGTAATCCAGTTAGTCTTCCAGTCAGCATCTTCGATCCCAGAAGTGAGAGTACAGTAAGAAGTGTCACTTGTAAGTAGCAGAGTGAGATTTGGGTAAAAGATGAGGAAGTGAAATCTTATTATCAGGTCTCCTCTTGCCTTCCTGTCTGTCTTAGAAAGGGACAGCCAGCTGCAGGCAGGACAGACCTGTTGAAGATGAACTAGTATGTCTTATTACTACCAGCTGTATTCCTTTGTAACTGAATATAGAACCAGCACTGGTACTCCTGGGTAAGCGCGTTTTCTGTTGTTAGTTTCTGTATAACGGTGATCAGTTCTTACTAGACTCTAGAGCAGTACTGGGGACGTGAAGTCTTACTGGTACTCTCTCAACTTTGAAGTAATGAGAGTTATGGTCTGGAATTTGAAGTTATTGATGGGCTGCTTATTAAATACCACAATTGCTATGGATAAGCACACTTTTCTGGTCCTGTGAATAATGATCGTGAGATTTTTGCCAGGTCATACTATCCTGCTGAGTATTTTTTAGATATGTGCAAGTAGCTCAAATATATCAGGAAGGCTGGTTCCACTTATGTATTAACTGCTATTTCTCTTGTGATCTCTTGCTAATCAGGACGTAACAGCCACCATGTCGAGCAAAAAAGCAAAGACCAAGACCACCAAGAAGCGCCCCCAGCGCGCGACGTCCAACGTCTTCGCCATGTTTGACCAGTCTCAGATTCAGGAGTTCAAAGAGGCCTTCAACATGATCGACCAGAACAGAGACGGCTTCATTGACAAGGAGGACTTGCACGACATGCTCGCTTCCCTAGGTGACAGTTTATACTAACATGCTTGATGACATTTCTGTAAAGTCCCTTCTATCTGTCACTGAAGTCTTAAAATTCTGTGAAACTAACCTAATGACATAACTAGCTAAGAGTCAAAGTCTGGGGTGGTGCTTCTAGTTTCTCTGAGAGTTTCCTTGGACTGCCTGCAAATTTCTACTCAGGGTTGCTGTTGTTGTTGTTGTTGTTGTTATTGTGGTGGTGGTGGTGGTGGTGGTAGTGGTGTGTATGTGTGTATTTAATTCTTTATATTTATTTTCCCTTTGTTGCCCTTTTTTATTGTTGTTGTTACTGATGCTGTCATTGTTGGATAGGACAGAGAGAAGTGGAGAGAGGAGGGGAAGACAGAGAGGGGGAGAGAAAGACAGACACCTGCAGACCTGCTTCACTGCCTGGGAAGCGACTCCCCTGCAGGTGGGGAGCCGGGGGCTCGAACCTGGACGCTGTATTTAATTCTTAAAACACGGTTTTTCTCCTCACTTCCTAGTGGAATGCCAGGCTCTTAATAGAGGGCCTCTTATCTCTGAGAGACCCCATCCCAGTACTTTGCTGTCATGAATGTAAGCAGAAAACTGCATAGATTCGAATATTCCCAGTGATGGTTTCTACATTTTTTGGTGTGATTAAATGTTATGACTCCTTTTATGTAGGGAAGAACCCCACTGACGCATACCTTGACACCATGATGAATGAGGCCCCGGGCCCCATCAACTTCACCATGTTCCTCACGATGTTCGGGGAGAAGCTGAACGGCACCGACCCAGAGGATGTCATCAGAAACGCCTTCGCTTGCTTTGATGAGGAAGCAACTGGTGAGTTAGAAGCGACCGTTAATTACCAAGTGACTTTACTTTTTAGTTATGTTAATTAAAGTAATAATAAATTGGAGTATGACTTATATCATGTCTGTTTGGGGGCTGGGGGGGGGGTTTAACAGGTTTCTCCTGTGTAATCATCACTCGCTTCTCTGATTCTGCCACTAAACTTTTTTTTTTTATTTTAATTCATTTATATCACATGAGATAAGATAAAGTGTTTCACATGTTAGAGAAAGAGAAGCCAGAGCAGGGCTCTGGTAAATGCAGTTCCAAGGTTCAAGCCAGCAGTCTCAGGCCTGGAAGTCCTATATTCCTCCAATCTATTTCCCCAGCTGCTAGTCGACAGTTTTAACAGGTATACTTAGATCTTATTTAGGAAACATGCCCCTTCATTTGGGTAACTCCATGAGGGTTAGGGTCTCAGTAAACGTATCCCCATTCTGCACAGTAACTATATACTTTCACCAAGTTACTTCTGAGACATAACAGAAGAGAGGGTAAGTCACCAGGTGATTTCTAGGGGACAGTTTGCTTATGCTTTGGTTATTTACTACGTGGACTAGTTTAAATACTCCAGGTCTCTCCACAAATGACCTCCTTTGGCCTATTCAAGCATACTGCCCTCAAGTCTTCAGTCATCTTTCTAAGCTCCTTCAAGGTCCTCTGCACATTGTTGTAACCAGTTCTGCCTTCCTCATAATACCACCTTCTTCTTCCTCTTAAAATTGGCAACTTCTTTTTTCCTGCCTCCATGGTTTAGCTAGGGCTCGGTACCTGCAAGACTCCACGGCTCCTGGAAGTTGCTGTTGTGTGTTTTTTTAAATAAATCAGATAAAGATAAGAGGGTGAGAGGTGGAGAAGAAGGGACAGAGAGGCGCCACTCCACAGCTGCAAGACTCCTGAAGCTTCTCCCCCACTCGTGCTTCCATGTGGTGATCAGGGCTAGAACCTGGCTTCTGGGCCATGGTGACATGTATCTCCCTGCCCCTGAGATTGGAAACTCTTACTCATTTCTAAAAGGGATGGGCTTCTCCCTTCTTTCCACATCCAAAATTCTTTTAATTTCTATGCCGGCACATTCTCCAGCTGATGTTCTATTTTAGCTGTGTGGCAGTCACATCAGTCCGCCCCCTTCCAGAGTACTGACCGTTACAAAAGCATTATGTTACCACCTTTGTAACCCTTCCTTCCTTCCGCCTGCCTACCACAGACCCTGTGGCAAGTTACGGGGTAAGCCAGCGGTAATTTTACATGACAGTTGACTCACCTGGCTAGAGGTGAGGATTTACTTTTACAAGCTAATCATCTGGAACTTTTAAAGTCTAAAATTTAATCAGCAAAAGGGAAAAAAAAAGAATCTGATTTATTTTATGTGCTGACTCTATGCTTTAATTCTATAAAGGATGTGTTAACAGCATTTTAGTTTAATTTTATATACAAGGAAAGATTTTTCATTCTGACAAAAGTCTGTGATTGTCATTTGTCACAGACTAGTTCAGAACATTAGTAGTTCTCAAATGTCACTGTCCATATGAGTCACGTGGGGAGCCTCTTAAAGCTCTTGATGCAGGTAATAGGCCGAGGGCGACATGGGAGCTCGCTTTCTCACCTCACCATCACTTCTGAAGCTCCTGGGTGATCCTGACGTACATTCTGGCGTTATGAGGAGCCTGGCTTCACACACCTGCCTCACAGGGACACTCCATGTCCCCAGGGCCCAGACATCTGTTCAGTGTTTCTATACACCTTGACTCTATTGGCTAATCAGTTGAGACTTCTGTAAAACAGCAGCAGTGTTTTAAATCACCAAGACAAAGAGGCAGAGTGAAATGCCTGGAGTAGCACAGCTTGCTACAGCTGGACCTCGAGACTCCAGTGTTTACTCTTGAAGCCCTTCACTGTTTGGACGGGGGTTGGCTTGAACATTCCTTGAAGTGTGCGTGGCCGTTCATGGCGCTGGTACTTTCACCGTAGGCCGCTGTTTGTAAGCACAGGTTTGTCCTTCTTAGCAGGAGAGAGAGGGAGATGGACGTGAAGGGAAGTTGACAGAACAGGTTAGCGCCACTGCCCACCCACTGAGGCTGACGAGCGTGTGCAAAGCCCGGCTTCCATGGGTCTGCATGTGTGAGCTGTTAGCAGTAGTCTCTGTAGCCTTCGGAGACTGTGATTCCCATGCCTGCTCCTTGTCCTCCAGGCACCATCCAGGAAGACTACCTGAGGGAGCTGCTGACAACAATGGGCGACCGCTTCACAGACGAGGAGGTGGACGAGCTGTACCGCGAAGCGCCGATCGACAAAAAGGGCAACTTCAACTACATCGAGTTCACGCGCATCCTGAAACATGGCGCCAAAGACAAGGACGACTGAGAGGAGCTCCAGTCCCAGCCCGACGTCCCTTGCTGCCACTGGCTGTTTCTGAGGCTTTCTCTTAGAGCCTGCTGCATGCCTGGAGCTCTGCGGCTCTGCCTGTCTTTCGAGTATTCATTCTTGGCCATTTGGGCCACATGCATCTCTGTAATCAAACTGGAAATGGGACTTTTTGTTTTTTGTCATTTTCAGAATAGAAAATAGGGTAAGTTAATTTACCAGTTCCTTACCCCAAAATAAATGCAACTGTACACAGAGTCTATATATTTTTTCAGAGACAGTTATTTACTCGATTTTTTCTGAACCATAATTAAATTTTATGATAAAAACTTGCTTGTCTAAAAACTTATTTGTCAGAACTTGCTTTTGTTCATTGTAGTTGTATCTTGCAGTGTAAATGGAACAAGTCCTAGGGGAGTTGGGTGGTAGCGCAGCGGGTTAAGCACATGTGGCACAAAGCCCAAGGACTGGCATAGGGATCCCGGTTCGAGCCCCCCGGCTCCCCACCTGCAGGGGAGTCGCTTCACAGGCGGTGAAGCAGGTCTGCAGGTGTCTGTCTTTCTCTCCCCCTCTCTGTCTTCCCCTCCTCTCTCCATTTCTCTCTGTCCTATCCAACAAAAAGGGCAACAAAAGGGAATAAATAAATAAATATTTTTTTAAAAGAAACAAGTCCTAGACCCCTCAGCCTTTCCTAACAGTCCTCTGCTCGTCATCCTTCCTCTGCCCTGAGAATGCCGGTTTTACTGCCTTCACTGGGCTGCTTACACTGTCTTTTAATTAGAAAATAACCTCCTGTAGGGTTGGCCTATTTATGCTCCTGCTCTCACATTTTTAAAGATTTAGTGAGAGTCCCACGCTCTAATCACTGAGCCACGCCTCAGGCCAGCTTTGTAGCTTTTAATTCTTGACTTGAGCATACTGGACAGTGAGTCCCTTGTGATCTGCTCCAAGCTTGTGAACATGACTTCATATCATTTACAATTAGATCAGGCCACCGAGTATAAATGTAATTTGTCCTCATTTCAGAAGTTCTATGTAATGCTAATACTGAAAGCACAGCAAGTGTTACACTGCATGTAGCTCAGCACAGTCCTCATGGAGTCGCTGTGGTTAACTAAGCAGGGCTCACCTTGAGTCCGTGTCTGAACTCTGGGCATTTCTGAATTGCCCACAGGCAAAACAGCTGTGACTGCATGCCTGGGAAATGAGACTGTCAGTCCTTAAAAATAACTGTTTTGTAGAAATGGAGGACTCTTTCAGAACCAGTCAAAAGTAGCCTAACTCCACCTACCTTTGGCTAGAAGATCTAGCTCAGAGCTTCATGAATTTAAAAAAAGACCTTGAAATACTGAGGAAAAGGTTGATTTAAAACTGTTGACAATTGAGGGTCAGATGGTAGTGCAGCGGGTGGCACAAAGTGCAAGGACCGGCTTAAGGATCCTGGTTCAAGCCCCCGGCTCCCCACCTGCAGGGAAGTCGCTTCACAAGCGATGAAGCAGGTCTGCAGGTGTCTGTCTCTCCTCCTGTCTTCCCCTCCTCTCTCCACTTCTCTGTCCTATCTAACAACGACAACATCAATAACAACAATAACTACAACAGTAAAAGAACAAGGGCAACAAAAGGGAAAATAAATAAAATTTTTAAAAAAGCATTATAAATAAAATTTTTTAAAAAAGTGTTGACAGTTACCCTATGAAGTTGAGTAGTTGGCAATTACTCCAATGACTTGGACAAAACTATTACCTCATTCAATAAACACTTACTTACTGCCTTAGGGCAACAGACCTTTGTCCTAACAGATAAGTGAGCTAGATCATCTAACATGCCAGTGTTCCCGACCAGAGGGGCTGGTAACAAGACTGCTCTTCCCCTCTTGATGGTTAGGATCTTAGCACCTGCCTTAAAACTTTGCCTTTTATTTATGTTCCTGAATTTCACTCAGTGGTTTTAAAAGGCCCCTTTACTAGCCTAACATTGTTTCCACTACAAAAAAAAAAAAAAAAAAAAGTGGTCTTGCCTACTAAATCTCTTAGTCTCCCAATGTCTGTAACTACTCAAAAACTGCCCTCCACCCTGGAATAGTGACTGCGCGATCTGTGATCTGCCCTGCCTGAAATAATTGTGTTGACAGTGTTCTGTAAGCATCTATTCCAAAAGTGAGTCTGATTGAAAACCAGTCTCATTATGAAATGAAACATTTCGAAGTTCTGACAAAATAAGCCTAGTTCTCCACCTGCTTGTCGCTAAATTGTTACTTGGAATCCAGGGCTCAAGTGTTACTTGATTAAGGTGCCAATGATTTGAGAGAGCAGGACTTGATGTGCCCTGCTGGGGAAAAGAGAGAGGAGGTGGGAACTAAATGTAAATGCAGAGAAGCTCGGCGTTTAGAGAGTATGGACAGAGGCCGGGCGCACACATGTTACAAAGTACAAGATCTCAGGTTCAAGCCCCTGGCCCTCACCTGCAGGAGGAAAGCTTTACTAGTGGTGAAGCAGGGCTGTAGGTGTCTATCTCGTTCTCTCTATCACCCCCCTCCCTTTCAATTTCTGGCTGTCTATCAAATAAATAAAGATAAAGAAAAATAGAAAGTATGAACAGAAATAGGGCAGCAAAGTGAGTGACACACACAGGAGCACGTAAGTAAGCTGTAAGATTCAAATAGGAGGTATCAAAGGTGCTCGGAGATAAAACAACGAAAGCAGTTATTCTGGAAACCCAGTGAATATTTTCCACAGTGAGGAGGTTAGTCAATAGTTGTTGAGTCACACATGGGTTGGAAGAATTAACATCATCAAAATGAATATACTACCCAGAGCCATCTACAAATTTAATGCTATCCCCATCAAGATCCCAAGCACATTTTTTAGGAGAATAGAACAAATGCTACAAATGTTTATCTGGAACCAGAAAAGACCTAGAATTGCCAAAACAATCTTGAGAAGAAAGAACAGAACCGGAGGCATCACACTCCCAGATCTCAAACTGTATTATAGGGCCATTGTCATCAAAACTGCTTGGTACTGGAACATGAACAGACACACTGACCAGTGGAATAGAATTGAGAGCCCAGAAATGAGGCCCCACACCTATGGACATCTAATCTTTGACAAAGGGGCCCAGACTATTACATGGGGAAAGCAGAGTCTCTTCAACAAATGGTGCTGGAAACAATGGGTTGAAACATGCAGAAGAATGAAGCTGAATCACTGTATTTCCCCAAATACAAAAGTAAATTCCAAGTGGATCAAGGACTTGGATGTTAGACCAGAAACTATCAGATACTTAGAGGAAAATATTGGAAGAACTTTTTTCCGCATAAATTTTAAAGACATTTTCAATGAAACGAATCCAATTACAAGGAAGACTAAGGCAAGTATAAACCTATGGGACTACATCAAATTAAAAAGCTTCTTCACAGCAAAAGAAACCACTACCCAAATCAAGAGACCCCTCACAGAATGGGAGAAGATCTTTACATGCCATACATTAGATAAGAGTTTAATAACCAACATATATAAAGAGCTTACCAGACTCAACAACAAGACAACAAATAACCCAATCCAAAAATTGGGGGAGGAATTGGACAGAATATTCACCACAGAAGAGATCCAAAAGGCTGAGAAACACATGAAAAAATGCTCCAAGTCTCTGATTGTCAGAGAAATGCAAATCAAGACAACAATGAGATACCACTTCACTCCTGTGAGAATGTCACACATCAGAAAAGGTAACAGCAGCAAATGCTGGAGAGGGTGTGGGGTCAAAGGAACCCTCCTGCACTGCTGGTGGGAATGTCAATTGGTCCAAGCTCTGTGGAGAACAGTCTGGAGAACTCTCAGAAGGCTAGAAATGGACCTACCCTATGACCCTGCAATTCCCCTCCTGGGGATATATCCTAAGGAACCCAACACACCCATCCAAAAAGATCTGTGTACACATATGTTCTTGGCAGCACAATTTGTAATAGCCAAAACCTGGAAGCAACCCAGGTGTCCAACAACAGATGAGTGGCTGAGCAAGTTGTGGTATATATACACAATGGAATACTACTCAGCTGTAAAAAATGGTGACTTCACCGTTTTCAGCCGATCTTGGATGGACCTTGAAAAAAATCATGTTGAGTGAAATAAGTCAGAAACAGAAGGATGAATATGGGATGATCTCACTCTCAGGCCGAAGTTGAAAAACAAGATTAGAAAAGAAAACACAAGTCGAACCTGAAATGGAATTGGAGTATTGCACCAAAGTAAAAGACTCTGGGGTGGGTGGGTGGGTGGGGAGAATACAGGTCCATGAAAAATGATGAATGAAATAGTGGGGGTTGTATTGCTAAATGGGAATCTGGGGAATGTTATGCATGTAAAAAAAAAAAAAAAAAGAAGAAGTAGAAACGCAAAGCAGAAATTGACTGAGTTTGGAGTATGGCACCAAAGTAAGAAAGCAGAAGTACACTAGAATTTGCAGTGAGTACCTCCCTAATACTTCCTCTCCACTTTTCCAAGCTTTGGGTCCATGATTGCTCAACAATTTGTTTGGCTTCGTATGTTAACTCTCTTTTCAGTCACCAGGTTCCAGGTGTCATCAGGATGCCGGCCAGACTTCCCTGGATTGAAGACACCACCAATGTGTCCTGGAGCTCAGCTTCCCCAGAGACCCACCCTACTAGGGAAAGAGAGAGGCAGACTGGGAGTATGGACCGACCAGTCAACGCCCATGTTCAGCGGGGAAGCAATTACAGAAGCCAGACCTTCCACCTTCTGCATCCCACAATGACCCTGGGTCCATGCTCCCAGAGGGATAGAGAATGGGAAAGCTATCGGGGGAGGGGGTGGGATATGGAGATTGGGCGGTGGGAATTGTGTGGAGTTGTACCCCTCCTACCCTATGGTTTTGTTAATTAATCCTTTCTTAAATAAAAAAAAAGAAATAAAAAAAAAAAAGAAAAAGGAAAAAAAAAATAGTTGTTGAGTCACAGAAAAAACAAGTATGGGAAACTGAGACAAGGCCCTAGACTGGGCAAGTCATCGTCCCCTCTCAGAGCTGGTCAGTGGAGTTTCAAGGTTAGCTAGAGGTCCTGGAAATGGCCCAAGTGTGGGGGTTGGGATGAGCCACGCTTCAGTTCTTTTTCGCTCCATCATGACTTACAGTCTCCAGCAAGTCACTCAACCTCTCTGCTTAGTATTTGTGAAACAGAAGTGATAGCAGTTCATAATAGCAACATAATCCTTTGATATCTAAGTGGTATTTAAATCTGTTAAAAAGATTTAACCGTTTTACTTGATGAGTGAGACCAGAACACTGCCCAGCAGGTCCCGGCTGGAGACTGGACCTGGGCCTTTTACACATGCAGGTCAGGTCCTCTGCCTCTGCCTTGTGTTGTTAAAATTCCGGCGGGCTCTGGCCGGCCGGCCGGTCTAGCTTCACGGCGGGTAACAGAGACGCGGAGTCAACGGCTGGGCAGGGAAGCTTTATTTCTTTATTCAGGAACCACGATTCACAAACTAAGACAAACTAATCACCAAACAGAACTCTGCTGTCTCTTTGCGGCGGCACAAACACCCTCTCTTACTCTCGTACTCGGGGACCCTCTGAAACTCTGGCACACTGGAACTCTCTTTTACTCTGTAACCCTGAAACTCTCCAACTCAGGAACTCTGGAACTCTCTCGGACTCAGGAACCCTCTCTCCGGGGTTCCTTGGGGCGGGGCCAAGCAGGCCCGCGAAATTAACAGGACTGACCCAATTCTCTTGGCGGGGGAGGGCTAGAACAAACCAATGTAAAGCATACGACAGCCTTGGAGAGCAGCCTTGTGCGACTAAGAGCAGTGCGGGTTAGCAGCCACTAGGCTCAGTGAGTTCTACCTATCACTCGACTAGTTTTTATGTCCTTGGGAAAACCACTCTTTGGCTTCAGTTTCTTACTGTGAAACAAGCATCCCATCTTCCCAGTTGGCTGTGAGAATTAGAAATACTCCAGCTAAAAGCTCTGGCACACAGTCGATGTTCAGATAGTGTTCTTGTCTACGATGGGGCTCAAGTTTGGTGGTGAGAAGCGTGTAACGGAAAGACGGGAGTGAAGTATGTCCCTAGAAACTCAGTCCTCTGTAGACCAAAAAAAAATAAGCAAAAAAAAAAAAAAAAAAGCAAACGGAGCGCTGTTCAGGAGCTAGGAGTCGACAGAACCTAGATCACATGCTGTAGGATCATACTCTAATAATCAAAAACACTTCTCCCTCTGAAGAGAGGGGAGGATAGGCGGGAAGAATTAAATGGGGGCTGGAGAGAGCCCAGTAGCTCTGCAGACAACTTTGATGCTTGAGACTCTTGATTCTAGGTTCAATCCCCTGCACCACCTGTTAGCCAGAGCTGAGTAGTGCCCTGGTGAAAATGACAACGCTGGTAGTTGGGAGATTAAAAAGTGTGGTGGGGGGGAGAGAGCCGTAGCTGTACGACAGTAAGTCATCTGACTGTAAACCGCTATCTTAAAGGGCTGCTAGACAGTTAGTGAGACACATACGTAAATGACTGTCTGCCAGGTATGTGGCAGGTGCTCAGATCGTGTATTTCAGAATTCCTGAGCAGGTCTGACACGCCAGACCTGTGTTTTCCTGGGTTCTCCGTAAGTGAACACTTTCCATAAAAATCCAGAAATGAGACGACTGACCCGGGAAAGCCAGACTTGAGGTCCTGGTGCTGCATTAAAAAAAAAAAAGGGGTTCGGGCGGTAGCGCAGTGGGTTAAGCGCACGTGGCGCAAAGCGCAAGGACCGGCATAAGGATCCCGGTTCGAGCCCCCGGCTCCCCACCTGCAGGGGAGTCGCTTCACGGGCGGTGAAGCAGGTCTGCAGGTGTCTGTCTTTCTCTCCCCCTCTCTGTCTGCCCCTCCTCTCTCCATTTCTCTCTGTCCTGTCCAACAACGACAACAATAATAATAACTACAACAATAAAACGAGGGCAACAAAAGGGAATAAAATATTTTTTAAAAAATTAAATACTTGAAAAATATTTTTAAACAACAAAAGAATATAATTTTTTTTAATTTTTAAGTTTTTGGTCCATACTCCAAGAGGGATAACGCATAGGCAAGCGGGGACAGGGTGGCGGCGCCCCTGGTCCCCACCTGCAGGGGAAAGCGGGAAGCAGGGCTGCAGGTCTCTCCGTCTGCCCCTCCCTCTCGAGTTCTAGCTCTAGCCAAGAAATAAAAAAGATGATTTAAAATGTTTTTTTTTATTTTTTTATATTTATTTTATTTATTCCCTTTTGTTGCCCTTGTTGTTTTATTGTTGTAGTTATTATTGTTGTTGTTGTTGGATAGGACAGAGAGAGAAATGGAGAGAGGAGGGGAAGACAGAGAGGGGGAGAGACAGACAGACACCTGCAGACCTGCTTCACCGCCTGGCCTATGAAGCGACTCCCCTGCAGGTGGGGAGCCGGGGTTCGAACCCGGATCCTTATGCCGGTCCTTGTGCTTTGCGCCACGTGCGCTTAACCCGCTGCGCCACCGCCCGACTCCCTTAAAATGTTTTTAAAAAGAGAATAAGTCGGGCCCGGCGGTGGGAGCGGTGTGGGCCCGTCGCCGGCAGCTAGTGGCGCGCAGACCGGAGCCGGGCGCCTCCAGCGACCCACCGGGGCCCCGAGCGGGCGGCGCGGCGGCCATGAGGAGCCCTGCCCCGCCTCGGAACTCGGCCCGGGGGCGCGGCCAGCCGGCGCCAGGGCGGCGGGACACACAGCCGCGGGCCCGGCGCAGTGCGCGGACCCCGGCGAGCGAGGCCGACACCGCCCGCCGCTCTGCGCCGCTCTGCACGGACACGCCCGCGCCACACTCGTTCCGGTCGCCTCCGGGGGGCGGGGGAGGGGCGGAGGTGACGCCATCATCGCGCCCCTGCCCGGCTCCGCTTGCAGAGACCGGAAGTGGTTCTGCCGTCGCGCCCCAGCCCGGCTCCCGTCGCTCGCAGAGACCGGAAGTGGTTCTGCCGTCGCGCCCCAGCCCGGCTCCCGTCGCTCGCAGAGACCGGAAGTGGTTCTGCCGTCGCGACCCAGCCCGGCTCCCGTCGCTCGCAGAGACCGGAAGTGGTTCTGCCGTCGCGACCCAGCCCGGCTCCCGTCGCTCGCAGAGACCGGAAGTGGTTCTGCCGCCGCGCCCCAGCCCGGCTCCCGTCGCTCGTAGAGACCGGAAGTGATTCTGCCGCCGCGCCCCAGCCCGGCTCCCGTCGCTTGCAGAGACCGGAAGTGGCTCAGCCGTAGCGACCCAACCCGGCTCCCGTCGCTTGCTGAGACCGGAAGTGCTGCCGCCGCGCCCCAGCCCGGCTCTCGTCGCTTGCAGAGACCGGAAGTGGTTCTGCCATAGCGACCCAGCCCGGCTCTCTTCTGCTCCTTGTCGTCTCGCTTACGGCCTGTCCGGCTTGAGGTGTTTCGCGGCGGTGAGTGGCGCCCGTCCAGGCGCGACATCCCTTTGCCCAGTTTGGCCCAGCCGCAGCGTCCGGGCGGCGCTCGGGCCACCGGGGTTCGGACGGCGACGGGTTGGGAGGCCATTCCGCACCCAGCCCCCGGGGGACCCTCCCGCTCCCAGCCCCCGTGGGCCCCGCACCCCGTCGCGGCGCTGGAGGGTTGTCGCGGGCGGGCGCTGGTGCTGAGGCCGCGGGGCGGGCGGGAGAGCCCGGGTGGTTGTGCGGAGGCTGCGGGTCCCTGCGGGTCCCGGGGTTCCGGCTGGGCGGGGCTGCGGAGCGCGAGGAGCGGCGGGGGTGAGCTGAGGAGAGCGCGCGGCTCCGGAAAGCTGCTGCGGCTGGGGCCGCGCTCGAACTGGGCTCCTGGGGTGTCGGGCACGAGGCGAGGGGCACGAGAGCCGGCCGGTTCCCGCCCTGCCCGCCCTGCCCGCGCCTGCCCTGCCCGCGCCTGCCCTGCCCTGCCTGCTGTCGGCGCCCTGCCCGCCCCTGCCCTGCCCGCCCCTGCCCTGCCCTGCCCAGCCCTGCCTGCTGTCGGCGCCCTGCCCGCCCCTGCCCTGCCCTCCCTGCCCTGCCCGCCCCTGCCCTGCCCTGCCCGCCCCTGCCCTGCCCTGCCCTGCCCGCCCCTGCCCTGCCCTGCCCGCCCTGCCCGCCCCTGCCCTGCCCTGCCCGCCCCTGCCCTGCCCTGCCCGCCCCTGCCCTGCCCTGCCCGCCCCTGCCCTGCCCTGCCCGCCCTGCCCGCCCTGCCCTGCCCTGCCCGCCCCTGCCCTGCCCTGCCCGCCCTGCCCGCCCTGCCCTGCCCTGCCCGCCCCTGCCCTGCCCTGCCCGCCCCTGCCCTGCCCTGCCCGCCCTGCCCGCCCCTGCCCTGCCCGCCCCTGCCCTGCCCTGCCCGCCCTGCCCGCCCCTGCCCTGCCCTGCCCGCCCCTGCCCTGCCCTGCCCT